>NW_027273859.1:26205000-26562500 GCF_046630095.1 Trachinotus anak | reverse complement strand
ATCATGTCCATGGGGATTTTAATGCTGGGAACATTCTCATTGTAAGGATAGTCAGACTGTTGGAGAGAGGAGAAAGAGAGAGGAGGGGTCCATTCATACATTCACTCACTAACCTTTTCTTTAAAGGAAACATTCACTGAAAAGAGCAAACTGCTGATTACAAAACAGATGGTGGTGATGCACCTGGAGTCTCTGGGAACACTTTATACTTTGCTGGTTCCCAAAGGTAGATGAATGAAGTTCGACTGATCTCTGATAAAGATGTAACAATCAGAAAACCAGAACTCTTGCAGGGATTGGCTGTGGAGAGGAGTCAAATATAAAACTGACCTCTCATCACCAGAACTGAGCTTCAGTCAGTGATCTCTGCTCCGGGATGCAAAACCAGGAAAACACACCAGCTCCAAGCTCCGAGATGTTTCTGCTAAATTATCCATTCAAACTGGACCAAGCAAGTGATGATGTCATTTATAACTCACTCAGTTCTTTAAGGAGTGTTTGTTGGTTGTTGACATCATCATCATCATAATCATCATCAACATCATCATCATCTAAACCACTTCAGGAAGTTCACTGCTCTGTCGTCTTCAGTCTGAAGTTAGGGACCCAGATCTGCACAGTTCACCAAGACTTTTAATCCCTTTTAATGCAACATAGAATTAAATGTAATGCTTGTTAGACAGTCACACTGACTGAAGTATGATGGAAGACCAGTCGTGACAATATGGCCTAGAATCCTTGGTTATTATTTTTCAGGACTTCTGAGCAGTAAATAATAGAAACAAAACAATAACTCCTAATGATTTTATTAATTAGATGAATGCGACTTTCAGCTTCTGGGCTACAGTAGCAGCAGCAGAGACTGTGACGGTCTACAGGTCTGAAACTCCACAAACAACCCACTACTGAAACAATCACACTGTTAGTTTAAAGCCTGCAGACAAAGACAAAAGCATTTGACCCAACATTACTGTGAGAGGCAGGCGAGAGAAAATAAAAGACAAATATTTAACTTTTTAATATATATGACTTTTTTTTATTCAATGCTTTTTAAGGCTTGCATTTAAAGAAAACCTCCTCAGATATGATGCCCCTCAGTTAATTTATTAAAAAAAAAACAAAAAAAAAAAAAAACTAGGACCTGGTCCAGGAATGAAGTGGATCCAGACACAAAGGAGGAGAAAACCGACACAGGCAGCAGTGTCATTTTCTACAGTGATGCAGCTCATCATCACAGCTGAGAGATCCAATCACGTATCGGAGCATTGACACACACACTTCAGACCTGTGGCTGTATAATGGAACCCTTCCCAACCTGTCTGACCAAACAGAACTGGGACCCGGCCCGACTCAGGTCTCAGGTGTAGTGTCTACGTGTGACACAAAAACAGACTCTTAAAGAGTGAGGATGAGCTCGGTTTGGACGACTGTAGGATCCAGTGTGTGTATCATCAACCTGAAGATCTGAACCTCAAACACTGGAAAAACACACACACACACACACACACACACACACACACACACACACACACACACACACACACACACACACACACACACACACACACACACACACACACCCACAATACAACGACAACCGTGCACCTTCTGTCAAACTACTTCACACCAGCTGGAAATGAGGGACAGACGAGTCCATCATATGAGAGCAGCTGTGTGAGAGACACTGACGTCTGGAGACCGGGGTATTAGTTAGTCAGGGGATGAACCTTTAAAGGGCACATGCTGCTGCCGAGGAGGAAAACTGGGGGTCGGAGGGCTGGAGGTTGTTGATGAGAGAGACAGACAGTAAACTCAGAACACTTACGTCTTCAGCGTCGCTGTCTATGCTGCCCCGCTTTTTCTTCTTCTTCTTCTCGTCCTCCTTCTTCTTCTTGTCCTTCTCTGGGATGACATCGTCCAGGAAGCTGAGGTCATGCTGGGAGAACATGTAGTCCATGGCTTTTCTGACGGCGACCAGAGCGAGGATCTGAGGGCAGAGGAACGAGAGGCTGGTCAGTCCGATCTTCAGGTTAAAGTCAGTTTAAAGACAGATGCCGGCTCCTCCTGGATCCATGTACAGTGAAACTCACTCAGTCACATCCTCTGGACGTTACTTGAAACCTATCTGTCAAAGCTTTTTGATACTAATATATTGCTTTTACTTCCTGTAGGATATTTTGAAGAGATGCATGGATGAGATGTGAATCTTAACTGTTTGTTAATTATATTTTTTGTAGTGGGCTCTAGCCTGTTTATGACTGTATTGCGGTTTTTTGTTGTACAGTAACACTCCTGCTGCCCTCTCTGATGACAGAGACTTTAATCCATCTGACGTTGTTCTTCACTCAAAATGTTACAGATTAAAAAACTACTTAAATTTAGAAGAAGATTTTTGTGGCTTGGGAGATTCAAACTAATTCACTCATGAGGTTGTGTAACTAAATCTGTATTTGGACTCCAACACCACCTTAAATAGATTGATTACTCTTCCCGAACTGTGAGTCATGAGTGTGCATCTTGTGTTGTTTTTTTGTGTTTCATCTTGTGACAGTTTCTCAAACTGTCTCTGAATATAAATATATCATTAACTAAACTACTTCTTACTGATTGAAAAAAACTTAAACAGTACATCATGTGTACAGAATCCTCTGTACACATGATGAGCTTCATCTACATCTGTTTGAATGTTCTTAACAGTATATTCATGTCAGACTGACTGGTTTGTGCTGCTCACACTCGTGTTAAAAAAAGTGCATTCTGGGGATTTGGCTGCTTTGAAAACTACAGGTAAAATCCTAAAACCTATACAGGACCTTTTAAAAACATATAAGATTAAACTCTGAGCTCTGGTAATGTGACAATTGTCACTAATTACTCTTGCCACTGCACAGACCTGACAGTTGATCAGTCCCAAAATCAAATGATGGAATAATCAATATGGAAAATAAAGCTGTGAAAGTTCCCATACATCAGCGCAGGATATTCATCATCTGCAGCATCTGAACAAAAAACAACAGCCAGTCAACAAATCCACATCAGGCAGGTCTTGATGTAAACGCCGCTCACCATGACGGGGAATATGATAGCCGCCACCGTGGACTTGAGGATCCAGAGCAGAGCCAGGCAGAGGACCTGGATGAAGGTGAAGAGGTGGACCTTCCTGAGGGGAACGTGCCGCAGGTAAACCAGGTCCGGCTGGTGTTTCGCTGGCATCAAAAGCAGCTTGAGACGATCCATGAACTGCAGGTACAGATACACACCACACACACACGTCAGAGGTACAAGCTAGATGCTGGCTTACTGGACACTCAGAGGTTCGTTTTGATAAAGAAGGTTCAGATATCAGAGGTCGGCCTCAAAATCTGAGGTTTCTGGTTTTTAATTCTCTCTCTGTGGGAAGCACAAACAGTATCATCCTGTGATTCGTTTTGTTTGCTCCACACTCTCAGAACAACTCAATCTTGTAATAAGACTCATAAAAAACTACCTGCACTCCATTTAGAGAGGCAACTCCCATGTAGAGGAAGACTCCGTACAGCACAGGCATGGGGATGAACTGGGTGAAACAGCAGAGAAACACACATGTAAACTTATGAACATGTGCCACAGTCCAGAGACACAGCCTCGTATTCTCTCAAATATGTAGCTGTCACTAAAATAGAAAGAATATAAGCTAAATATAAATATGAACTAACTGCAGATCACACAGCACAACAGCCGTCTGAACTCAGTCTTTTCATTTAATCTAAACTTGGCTTTAGCACAACAAAGCTTTAGCCAGATTTAGCAGCAGAGAAGCTCACCTTAAAAAAATACACTCAATTAAAAAAAGCATATGTACATCGAACAAAATCAATAAGTGGGAGTGGAGGGCTTGTTGCTTGTTGCTTGACCTTAATAATGACCAAGAAAGAGAGATTAATTAATGTAAACTAAGTTGTTTTTTTGTAACTGTACACTCAACAACCACTCATAACTGCATCGTATAATTTTGTAGTGTATGTGTGAAACTGGTCTCTGATTGGCTGGAGATGAACCTGCACACTGGGAGCTCATTTACACTTTACAGGCTGCTGCAACAGTGCTTCATGCTCCACTGACCTGTCACACATGAACTTACAGCTCAGCAAAGATGTTTGTGGACTGACTGATACACAAATCTTCTTTTTCTGACACTTTTTTAAAACAATAATTTTATGTCCTCATCATAATCAAAACATGCGTGCTGTGTATGTAGCACAGCTGCTGTCACCACATCGAATTGTTCTGTGCCTCATTGACTCGCTATTTCAGTGAGAACAGTTTGATGTAGCTTTGTAGCTCTGACAGATTAAATTCAGCCTCAAACAACCTGACAAATGAGGTTATTTAAAATTCTCCATTTTCAACATTGAGAAGATTAAACTTCAGAGACAAAGTTACTCACAATAGATAATATGACAAGACAATTACCTTTAAAATAGGAGACATAAAAACAGACAGTCCTGTCAGGATGAACACAAACACACCAGTGACTCTCTGCTCTCTGCAGAAAAAATGGAGAGAAAATATACAATTATCACAAGAAGACAACATGAACGTCTGCCTGGTAAAACTTCATGATCTGGGAGTCATAAGAGTCATAAGAGCTCAATCACTCCCCAGATCTCTTTCAGTTTATCCAAAGACAAGCCGACATTTCTAGGAAGTTTAAAGTTGGTGTAGGTGTTTCAGTGTCTTTGTTAGTTCAGCTGACACCTCAGGAGGCTCCGGAGGATGTCACCAAACAACAACAACAAAAAAACCTTCGAAACACAGGAAGAGAAGTGTTTTTACCATCTGTTAATGAACAGAAAAGGCCGAACCTGGCACATGAATGAAAACAGAACATTTTAATAACAGATTATTTGTTATTTATTAATCTGAGAAATAAAAATTCTATTTCTCCACCTAATCACACACTAATCTATTGTGTAAATGTTTAACTCACAAACCAAACCAGATTATTACACTTCAGTTCTTTACCTTTAACAGGAGGTTGCTTTATATTTTGGGTCCAGAGTGTGTGTTTGTGTGTTTGTTAGATCTAATTAATCAGCTGGACATTCAGACAGTGAGCTGAAGAAGAACTGGTGCAGCTGTCTGGCTGTTTAGGAAACATGTCATGTTCTGGTAGCTGAACCTCTGAGCTCTTTTGTAAAAGCTAAACTCCTTTAGTTCAATGTTAATCCTTCAGTATTTACCACACACACTTCTTATTAAAGATAAGCTAATTTGGTCCATGAAAAGGTCATGGTTTGTGTTTCTGAGATGTTTCTGTTAGCATCGTTTAACAAATTAAATTGTTAACTGTGACCAAACATCAGCGACGGGTTCTCACATCATCTCTGAGCAACTCCACAGAAGCTTCGCTCCCACAGACGCTGCTCAAGTTTCATTCTGGTTTAATACAATTCTCTGAAAATGAATTATTATCATATAAGAATTAATTTGTCTGTCACCGAGTGTATTGTGTGGATCCAGATGCAGATGGAAATTTTAAATTATTATCTATTAATAAAATAATTTATGGTTTGTAAGTATTGGACCAGTGTTACCTGACACCCAGGAACTTTGGCTGCTCTCCAGGAGCCGACGTTTCCGTCTCCATCTTCAGACTGTCGATGTGAGCGATAGAGATGACGGTGGCGGCCACGTACCATGGCAGACCCATGAAGGAGCAGACCACCAGTAGAACAGCCACCCAGAACAGATCCAGGTGGTAACCTGCCCCTTTCTGGTCCAGACAACAAACACGAAAGGTCAAAGGTCAAGAGAGATAGTAAGCAGAGCACGGCTGTAGACACCAGCACAGTTTTATAACACACGGTGCCTTTATTTACCTCAGTGGCAGGGAGAAGCAGGTTCATAGGGTCAAGCCTTTATTTTTAATTTCCCTGCTCCACATTAACATAAACTCAACACTTCCTCCATGTTTACCTGCTGTCAGCATCCACAGTACTAATCAGTACAGCCAGCATCACATCACACGTTTCCACTTTCCCAAAAACAAAGATAAAGGAGAATTCCAGTTTTTATTTTCTACAAATGTGGTTCATGTGGCTCTGGGTCGTGCTAACTTTGTCACAGACTTGTGCAGAACAGCACGAGCCTCCTGCAGCTTTACAAATAAACTAGATTTTTACATGAATCATTTCAAACGCAGGTGTCTGACACCGTGTCCACACAGGAAGCATTTCAGACATGTATTTCAGTCGCCTGCCTCATCGCGTCTCAAGGAACTTTTTGTCCAACTCAGGGCCAACTGGAAAATCTCAAAAATGTTGATGGCCCATACTGGACACTTTAGTAATACAAGTTATATGCTTGTATGGTCCAGCTGGTGACATCTTTAACAGTGAAACTGCTTTCTTTTTTTCCCCCTAACTTTTAAGAACTTTTAAGTTAAGTTAGTTTTAAGACATTTAAAAACATGATATAATTACATTTTACCACTGTACTGTTTTACAAATTTGTTGGTCCAGTTGCAATACTTTTATGAATGCATTAATGAGTTTACTGTGTGAGCTGCAGTAGAAGGCTTTTCACCTGTTCATGCTGGCTGTTATTTGAGACGTGGCTTTTATTTAAATATCAGCTTTTATAAGAGAATTTACTGTAATATGATGATTAACACTGGAGCAGGAGAGAGATTTCTCTGAAGTGTCACACAGCTGAAATCAAAGAAATTGTTGCTCAACTTCAGCAGTGACTGTGAACATTTCACGTGGCTGCTGTTTGAACTAAACTGTGTTCAGTCATTCCCATGAAACATCTCTCACTCTCATGAGAAGAATGACAGACGTATTTAGCCACAGTGTGAAGGCAGCCAGTGTCCTGCACACCCTGCAGCCTGATGGGAGAAATGCATGACAGCCCTGACTTCACATGAATCAGCTGAGAGAAACAGGAGCAAGGAGAAAACTGAGCAGCCAACAGTAGTAATGAACCTGTGTCTGGTCCAACCTCCTGCTGCTTCACTCATGCAGCACATCAACCCTGTGAGCTCATACATGTGGTAGATGAAGGTTTCTTCTTTACCTTCAGCTTGTGCTCCTTCCTGTTGACGATCACAGCAGTAATCTGCTGGTCCATGAAGACCAGTATGGTGACCAGCAGGGCAGGAAGGGATGATGCCAGGTAAACCCACCAGGGGTTTCCTCCAAACGGGGGCACAAACCAGCCCCGGTTCGGACTTGTTGGCTATGAGGGAGGAAACCAGAAGCTTCAACACACAGGTCAACAGTGATCATCACACACGCAGAGAAGAAATATGAAGTTTTCCTTTATAAACATCACTCGCCTCTTTCTGTCTTTTATTGTTTGTTTCCTAATGAACTACAAATCACTTTACATTTCCCAAACCCGTTAGACTGATTTACATTATATTCATTCTGAGAAATGTTCATAAATTTAATTGTCATTCCCTCTACAACCACAGCTACTGATGCTTCCAGCTTTCACAACAGCCGGTTTTAGTTCATTTCATCACAGTCTGGAAACTGTAGATCAAGCATCTCCAACAGGGGAACTCCCCAGCTGCCAGTTGCCCCCCCCCCTCCCTTTAGAGTAGCTCATCCAAAGGTTCAGAGAATATAGTCTGTACAAACCAAGGATGCTTAGTACAAACTTTAAGCAACACAACTTCACTCAGTAAATCTGCTTTAACTATACTGTAACTAAATCAAACACACAGACAGAACGCCCACCCGCCCCCTCCCCCCCGAGGAGCAGCACATCATTATTTGTCAGTTGCGCTGTCAAGTTTGTTTACATCAGATGTGCTGTAGGAGACATGCAAACTATTACCACAACAGATATAAACAAAACTTTTTCATGAAACAGGAAATATGTCGCCATGGATACAGTGAGTTCAGCTGTGGGCTTGTACTTGAGCACCGTTGTTTTTTGTTTTTTTTTGAGCCCATGTTTGTTTACATTTTAGAAAATTACGTTTATCCAATTAGCTATTCTAAGTTCCTGTTTGTTATCTACCGCTGGATGAACTAACAACTGTCTGGATCACTCGCTGAGAAGCTTCTTTTCCTCTGATTTCTAAGCAGGTTTCTGGACGTTTATGTGCAGTGGTGTTAACATGTCACATGTGTCCAGGTTTGACTGAATCATGACTCAGATTTTTGACACTGATATAAAGGTCCAGATATTTTTGTTACAAAATGCGAGTTTTGGATATTGATAATTGATGACTTGTTAAATTGGTCTTTGGTTTGGAGATCAGTTGGAGTGTTTTGATACGATATGTGAATAAATGTAACCAGTAATATAAGACATGAGGAGCTCTTTTTATTTTGTCAAAAGTAGTAGTTAAAAGGTTTGAGAGCCCTGATGTTGTGTCTTAAAACCTGCTTGAAAAACATAAACCATCATAGCAAATAATTCGCTTTTAAATGCAAGGGTGACCTTCAGGACTTTTTGACAGGAGTTTGTCATGTTTTCTGAAGCACCAAAAGTTGCATTTAAATTGTGCATGAAGACTTCTGTGACTCACCTTGAACTCAGTTGGCACAATGAGTTTAGGAGTATCGACTCCTACGAGCATGTCCACTCCACAGAAGATGAGGATGGCCAGGATGATGGCAAAGTCACTGATGAGCTTCCTCACCTGGGTGAAAGTAAACACAACATTCTCTGTAACCTGCTGTTCTTTAAACAGGTTGGAAACCTAATGAATTTTCTTTCCAGGTGACTTGCTTGGTTAAATCATCTCAGCATGTCAGTGTCACTGAGAGTGACTCACAGTGGTGGGGAAGAACGGGCTGCTCTTGAACTTCTTCAGACCCATGGAGCAGGTGTAAGTGCCGAAGAACAGGATGAAGGACATGAGGGTGATGTCAGGGACGAAGTCGCACGCCTTCCCCACCAGCTCCCCTTTGTACTTCAAGCACTCCGTCTTCGTGAGCGACGACCATGTGGCGTTCATTGGCTGCACAGAAGAAACAAAGAGCATCATGATTATAAAGAAACAGTTACTGATGCAGACCAGTCTCCAACCAAAGCTGTGACAGATAAAATGTAATATAACAGATCCTGTACTGAAGCAGCTGACTGATAACTGTCTCAGACGTTCATTGTCTTGGAGGTAAGACAGATAAAGACACAACGCACAGTGTCACAGTGACTTCCAATTGGAAACTAGTCTGCTTATCTCATCAGACTATCCACTTTTCCTTGTGACATTGTTGAACTTACAAAAACAACACAACTGTCTTTTTCAATCTGTATCTGACCACTTGTGTTTGCTGAGAGATTTGTGACCTGATTCCAATAAGTCTTTTCAAGCTTTTCAAAGAATTCCTGAAGCACTGAGACAAAAGTCCTTCAGTCTGAACAACACTTCAAGTAAACTGGGAAAACATGTACAGTACAGTGTGGCAGAGGTTTGCAAAGTGTGAGGGATGCCCCTAGGGGCATGGGGGAGCCAGAGACCTTCAGGGAGGGCACGACGTGAAAAAAAATAAAGTAGAAAAAAATAACTGTAAACACCTGGTTACAACTCAGCTATGCATGTGGCCAAATAGATGGATCTCACCTACAGTGAGAGAGGAGACAGAAAACAGAGGAACTACGATCTCTGTTTATTCCTCTCTACAGTGCTTCCCAGCATCGACCGCCTATGTGCATCAAAGACGCAGGGCTCTATCTTACAGCCAGCACATAGCATGCTTACACAGGCGTGTGAACAACGTGCACACGCTCTGTTAGACACAAGCAGAGTGAGCTGAAGATGATGTTTGGATAAGTCAAGTGGAACATTAGACGACAGCCTCAGAAGGTCAGAGCTTTGTTTGTGGCTTATTGTGAGTTGCACAATGTTAAGAGAGTCATTACTCTTGAAGCTCTGCAGAGAAGCATTTTTTCTTACTACCCAGTACCCACCAGTGTTTCCATTCATCACATAACTCCATCCACAGTTCCCTAATGAACCGAGAATTTATTCACACTTCTCATCATATAATAGAAAAGATGTGTAATGTGATTTGTGTCGTTACTTCTCTGTAGAGCTGTGACAGAGCACTGACTCGCTCAGCTCTTCCTCTCCCATCAGAGCCACATAATAAAGAGGCACAATCTGTTTTTTGATGACTGTATTTATGGAAAGGAATTCTGCACAGTGTTGAGTGATATGAAAAGCAGCACTGTGAATGGTGCTCAGTGAGGATTTTATTTGGTGCCCGACTTACTTTGATGTCTTTAACAATTATTTGACTTAAGTAAAATTGCACAAAAAGGCCTTTCAATGTTTGAAATGGAACTGTCTTCCAACAGTGTTAAAAAAAAAAAAATTAAATGATATTTAAGAAATTAAGATGTTTTAAACATTTAAATAAGATAAATCAAAAGTAAATATGTTGAGAATATGTTCTGATAATATCTCTTTTTATGGGGGGGGGGGGGGGGGGGGGGTCAATGTGTTAGAGCTGTTGTTCAGACAGCAAACAGCAGCATAGATGACAAATCACATGAACTATCAATAAGAATGATTTTGCGTTCAGCACTAGAAGCTACAGAAAAGCAAATCTGTTCAGACATGACTGGAGTAATAAAGTGCAGCAGTGAAACAGGAAACACTTACCAGATTAGTGTTGTTCCAAAACCAGATTGAAGTACCTTCTAAAGGATCACCAACGATGTCTGTACTGTTCTCTGCACAAACACAAGGAAGCACAACCTCAGTACAACACACATATTAGCAGTGTACACTCAGCACGTGCACTACACTATGTTAGGCTGATGGCAGTTTGCTCAGTCCTGCACCGAACTGTAAAGTCTGCTTTGCAGCTCCCAGCTGCGACTGTGTGCACGATGCAGTCATGAAACTTTACAGGTGTGTAGCTGACATCAACGTGAAGGCTGAGTTCAAAGATGGGTGTGGTCTGACTCTTACTGGAGTAATAGTGTAGAAATGACAACAGAGTGCTCGTGGCTCGGATGTCAACACGTTGACAGGCAGCACAGCTGTATGCTCACATCACAATAAGGTCTCTAGTCTTTTTAAGCAAGACAAAAATTATAAACCCATGCTACAATGACTTTAAGCTATAATGACTCTTTATTTGCAAGAAAATAACACTGCTGATTGGTTGTTTGCAAATCCTAGTGAGGAGAAATTGCAAAGTGTGGCCTTCATCAGTCTAAGCTCTATTGTCTGCTCTTGGAAGATATTTCAGTCAGAACTAAAGCGTGGGACTGACAAACAACCCTCACACCAGCCCTGTCTCCCCAGGACCAAACAGCCAGAGTTTCCCGGCTTACTGCCTGTGTTACACCAGTCTGTCGCAATGATATGGCAGCTGCTCACACATCACAAGTAAACATCTGCCTTCCTGGTATGCACTGCACTCCGGGTATGAAGAATAGCATATTTCTGAGTGTGCGTACGTGCAAGAAGGAGAAGGGGATTTCTATAAACTCAGGACGGCCCCATCCTCATTCAGAAGGGGAACAAAGAAGCTGTGTCGTATTTAGGTCTGATCAACAGCACTTGTTTACATTTTAAAGACCCTCTGATGAAAAGCAAGTGTTTATCCTTGTTAACATTGGATGTTTTTTATATAATAAGAGACATAGCATGAGCTAAATAATCAGTGAACACCATGACTGAGTATTTCCACCTTGAACTGTAGTGAATCAATGATTGACATATCAATTCATGTATCATATAACCTAAGTAACCAATCCTGTCAACTTGCAGGGACAGGGGGTGTGACTAAATAAACCAGACACCTTGTCAGTACAGAGAGTGAGTGTCTGCATTAGCATTACCACTAACACTGTGTCAGCCACTGCCAGTTACAAACTAACAAACAACATAAACAAATAAAAGATGCTAACTACGCTAACTGTTCTGATACGTCTACTAGTCTGATTCTGGTCTCAACAGAGGTGTTTGCATTAGCACAGCCACTAAAACTAACACAGCCTCCGTTTTTGATTTTTTTTCCACTTTTTACGTGGGAAATCCAGGTTAAACAAAAATAAAAATCATTATTTTTACAGAGTTTAAAACCTGTCTGGAGATAAATTTAAATATCTGGTCATTTATGCCAAAGTCAGTTAAACAGCGCCTCACCTAGGACAGCAGGGGCCATACAGAGGCAGTCGTACTGCGTGACGTACTCCAGCTTGAATTCAGAGTTGATGGGGTAGTGGTGAGCTAGCTTCAGCATCTTCTTGAAGGCATCATAGATGAAGATGAAGCTGATGAGACAGGAGAAGCCCTCCTCAGTGAACCGGGTGAAGTACTGAACCAAGAAGCTGGCGTCAGTGGCCACGAGCACCAGGCAGAAGAACGCCGACCACAGGCCGATCCACAGCCGGAACTCCAGGTAGTCAAACTCATTATCTCTGTAGAAGAAAACAACCCACAACAAATACTCAAAAATAGTCAATGAAATCAATTTGGTGTTTTATACGACAGAGAATCAGGGAATTAGGAAGAACAACTTTTGAGAATATAGTTGTTGTAACATCACAACTACAGGCTTAAACTGAGATTAAAATTGTAATTTCTAAGAAAAAAATCATAATAAGAAAACATCATAATATTGTAACAAGAGTCATGACTTAATTCCTTATTTTACACAAGAAGCTGAAAAATCTTAACTGTAACAAGCAAAAATATTGTAATATTGTGATTTTATTCTGATTATATTTCCTTGAAATGTTATGATTTTATCTCATAATATTGAGACATTTTCCCTCATAAAATTAAAGTATTGTTGAAATATTACAATTTTATTTTTATATATTTCACCTTTACTTTCAAAATCTCTTCAATGTCAAAATCTTTTTTTTCACACTTTTATTGAGATTTCACAAGGATATAAACAGAACAGCTTATCAAGGACAAAACTTGACCAAATATGAAACAGAATAACAGTTGAGTTACCTGGAAATATTTCACTATTCATGTCATGATTTTAATTAGACATTTTTTCACTTTCTCTTTTTTCCCCTTTTTAAATGTTTTCTCTGACTCTCAAAAGATATGTCAGCTTTTCCATGACCGTTCCCACCCAGTGTTGGTTTGCAGCATGTGCTGTGGTTTTTTACCCCCTGCACTGATATAACTTTAAAAAACAATCAGTTAATATGGTTCAAATTTGGGGAAATTTCATAAAAACCACGTTAAGGCATAACCCAGTGCTGCCAACTAAAGTTCTGTATGATGCTGTGATTTTTAAGAACTAAATGATCCATGACTCATAACTGAGCCGCCGGCAAAATGAGAATATGGAGAATGAACCTGCTGAAGTTGAAGAGCAGCCGTTCAAACACCAGAACAGGGCCGGTGCTGCTGAGGATGGTGAGAGGCTGACCAGCCAGCAGACAGAAGACCCCGCCAGCGATCGCCGTGCCCAGAAAACTCTCCAGCACGCCCTGAACACATGCACAGAAACTTCCATTCAGGGCTTAAACAGATCACAGTCTACAACTGGATAAAGGTTCAGATCTCAGTCTGACCTGCATGTTTTCTGTAGCGTCCCCCAGCAGACCACCGAAGGTGATGGCGTTTGTCACAGTTCCCAGGTAAATAAACAAAATGGCCGACAGGGCCTGAATGTGAAATGCATCGGTGAAGTCACTGATGAAGAAAGGCGCTTTTCTTTTGATGTCAAGTATGAGACCCCCACAAAACCTGAAAACACAAACAAAAGCTGTGTCATTTCCCACAACATGGAACACAACGTTCTGGATATGGATTTGCAGCATTAGTACACAAACCCAGACACCAGTGTTAGGTTGCTAGGTAAATTAAAAAGTGGTGATCTACTCTCATATAAAAAACTATAAAACTATTATTATTGCTCTTGATTTCATACCTTCCCGTCTTCTGCAGCTCCTCCCCTATAGAGTGTCCCCCTCCTCCGTGACCTCCATCATGAGGCATGTCTCCGTTCATCTGAGAGTCTCCTCCTGTGTACATGTTTTTCCTGAAACACCCAGCACAGTTTTGTTCAGACCGACAACCTCTCTACCTCTGAATCACATGAAAGATTTTCCAACACGTCAAATATCGTCTCATGTTGACACAGTGGGTTTTTTTCAGCATTTAAGCTGCCATGAAAATAAAGCATGTTGTCGCGGTCTCTTGTCTTATGTTGTCAATCAGACGATGTTGTCATGTGTTGCCTGACTGATAGATGCTCACATTGACAGCTGAAGCAGTCTTGGGTAAAAGTGCAGCTTTAAATAAAACCCACTGCTGCTCTTTCATAATTGAACACTGTGCTGTTCACCTGGATGCACTTCAGCGAATCTGCAACTCCTGCTCTTCTATGACCTCGTGTAGTTACTGCTCACGCAGCATTCACAACGGCCCTGCACAGTTTGTTTTAACCACAAAGTTACTCTTGCACTGATTACTTGTTTTTCCAAAGTAAAATCCTCTTACACTCTCTCTATAGTTTGATTAAAGTTGCCTCTAAGGCTTGATGCTACTTTACCTGTCACATGACACTCATTCATTAAATGTGTTGTGTCAGTGAATGCATGTGTGTCTTTACACAGGGTTGCCTGTGTGTGTGTGTGTGTGTGTGTGTGTGTGTGTGTGTGTAAACGGGTTTAATAAATGATTGTCAGACAAACAGTCAGCCTGAGGTCCTTGTTGAATCAGTGAACACTTGTAGTTTTAGATAAGATCACAACAAGGAAATCTCCATATGTGAAGAGGTAGATAATCACACCAGCAGTTACATTGGGGCACTATCACTTTTTATAAGCCTCTGAAATGATTTGCTGTGGAACACAGTAGTGTCCTACTGAAACATTGAAATGACCCCTATCTTTTGTTTTCTTGGGCGATCACTTGAAGTGGTACGTTGTTATACAGACAGACCTTTTGTCAGAGGAGGGGAGGGATTTTGGAGGCTCTATCCTGATGGTAGGGTCCCACTCTCCAGGAGGAAGCACGATCACCTCATCCAGGAACTCATCGATGCCGGCCAGCAGGTCCTGTCTGTCCTTGGCCTTATACGCAATGTCATGGAAGACCTGAACAGACAAGAGAGGGGGCGAGGCATTCAAGTGTGAAAGAGGCCTGTTCAAGCATGCAGTGCCACCAGGCAGCAAAGTGGAATATCAGATCACACACACACACGGCACAATATTCAGGTATGAAGGCACCAATGCAGCATCACTTCATATACTGCAGAGGTCATGAACAGCCTGCAGCCTGAGTCGGAATAAAACCTCACTTCCTTTCTTCATTGCATGGTTTTTACAATTTTCTTTTCAATTTGCACAAATATTACTGTGTAAACTGAGATGAATATTGTGGGTAAAAGTGATGGGTGGATTTACATGAGTCACCGGTAAAATATAACTCAGGTTATGTTTTAATTATTAATGCCAGTCTAACCTCGTCTGACATCAGCGTGGCGATCGCTCTGCCAATCTCGTGGTACGACTTGGCTTTGCCTTTGGGTCCAAGCAAGATGAATAAAAACCTGCAAATGAAAACAGTCATGAGCTGATATGCATGCACATATTTGTGTAGTAGAGATTATTATCCAAACAAATATCTCCGTTTCTTTTTGAAGTAGAACCTGTACTAAAAAACTGAAATTATCTGTAAAGATAAACATGATGACACTGTTTTGTATCAAATACATTAAAAATACTGATTTGTCTGAGGCAGCACATTTTCATGACATTTGTTTTAAGTGCGTCTCTGGACATCGTTTCATGTTTGTTTTCCTGCCAAAATGTAATAAATAACTGTTAACAAAATATGTTCAGCTTCATATGCACAACATCTGTGAGTAAGTTACATATCTCTAAGCTGTAGGTGTGTTCACTACTTCTCCCCGAGCAGACAGACATGTTTTGACTGCTACATATGTAGAGCATGACAGCCATTCATATAGATTACTACTGTTTCTACGAGCTTTATTACAACAATAAAACCTTTAAGGGCGTTATTTACACTGAGTATGGCCGTAACGGTGATGCATTAGCTACGTCATCACAGCTGAGGAATTCCTAAAGGACATTGTTTTATAAAACATTCACTAGTTCATCAGAACAGCTTGAAAAGTTTCTTCCAAGAATTTCTTTATAGCTCCTTTGTTACTACAACAACAGTATAGAAACCAGCTCAGTGCTGCTCCTCCAGCTTTACGACACTCATCAGTAGCCAGAGCAACAATAAATGAACACAATAAAAAAATACAAACATTACAAACTTGAAACATTACTACTTTTACATTTACATAGTTTGAGCATTCAGTTTTAGTGTCAGATGTTGATTTAACAACACTGCAACATTTGAGCCTTTAAATTACAGTGGTGGGTTGGATTTCTTCTATAATTAAATATAAATATAAATTTAAAATATAAATAAATGTGATGCTGATTAGAGATTTTATTGTTCTTTTGTGTTTTTGCAAATTTCTGTCAATGTTATAATAAACCATAAAATATATGTGTAAGGCAGCCTGACCTGCACCAAGACAACCCAACTGTCTGCATGGAAATCCTGCACTGACGCATCTTCCTACATTAAACTTGAACTCTTATCTATGAATTTCATGAATCTCAGGCACCTTGTGGGAACAGGGACCTCCGTCAGGGCTCCCAGCATCACAGCTTGCTGCAGACGAACAAACGCCACAAATGGAGCGTCCAGGAAGTCCACCTCCCCCACCAGCACGTTGGAGGCCTCGGCGTCTCTTGGCAACTTCTTCATGAACTTGTTCCTCAGCTAAAAGTACAAAAGACAGAAAACAGGAGGAGACAATAAATGTTAAGTTCACACCAGCAAACTGTCGACTGCAGAGCACACGAAATGAAACAACCTATATCAAAACAAGACAATCCCATTCAGCTTAAATACCAACACAGGAGGCTCCCATCGTGTCTAAATAATGAACAAGCAGTGACACGAGGTCTGTGTTTCTTTCTGTCATGGTGATGGTGGGATGTATGAAGACGCCTGCTGAGCTCCACAGGTCCAACATTTTACCTCCAAAGCCGATTAAAGTCCTACAGTCATGTCTCTGAGTAACTGAGTTTGTCAGCCTGCGAGAGCCACTGATAAACTTAAAGGGGCTATTTCTACGTTTTCTCTGCCGCCGAATGTGGTGTGACTCACTAGAAAGTGATGAGACAACCCAGGGCTAGCTGGTTAGCATTCAGTAGAAGAGACTTAGCACTTGCAAATAGCTCTTTTAACATAAATGTTCAAAATTATATTCAAACTCATGAGCACCTGCAGCTGAGCATAGTGCCCAGAGAAAACTACACTCCCCAGACTGACTGGTAAACTAGATGACATCATGCTACAGAATTTGAGGTTCATATTTGTTTAATTGTTACATGAAAGCTCTTGAAACTAAAAAGCTCTTCAGATCCACTGACTTTTCTTTGGTTCCACCCCAGTAGCCGTTATCCCACACTTTCAATCACATTAGATTTCATTCCTATGATAAAAAGGTGGCATGCTTAGGGGAAAATTGAGATAATTAATACATAAAACTTCAAAGACAATGAATCATAAATATGTAGATAAGATTAACATGGAAAACTACTGTGTTATACATTAACTTTAAACCAACAGAAAGCAGGCAGGAAACATTTACCAAGACACAGCCAGTGACAATCCATAGGACCCAACATCAAAGTACCTCCCGTCAGATTGAAGTATACTCCTCACATAACAATAGATTCAGTTCAGTTTGAATTCATTCATTAATTAACCTCAAACCAGAAATGTCCAATATTCTCATCCTTCATTACATGAGCCTGTTTAATTCAAACCTTTATGATACTTAAATATTCAACACTTTTCTTGTAAAGAAAATATCTTAAAAGCCTGCACAAATAACACAACTGATTATTGTAATGTATTTGACAACATCAATAAAGTGTTTCTTCCGCCCAAATTATCATCACCTTCTCAATATAGTACTTTCACTGAAAATTCACTCACCACTGGTAAACTATCCATGTTTCTACAACCACATGAACATGCACAATGGATTTCTTGCATTTTTCATCAACAGATGACATAATGATCCATATGTACAACTCCACTCTTTTCACCCTTAATTCTCCAACAATCCTGAGGACAATCTATTACCTGCTACACTAACAAGAACAAACACTGATAGATTTCAGGAGGGCTGTTCCTTATATCTCACTGATGTGTGTTTTCCATACAAAGAGAGAAATACCTACTAGAATGAAACTCAGCAGAGCACATACTTCTGCTAAGGCAAAATATTCATGAAAATGTCTAAAAATCTTGTTGACAAAAAAGTGATAAAATATTCTTGGATCAGTCCCTTTGACTGGATCTGCAACAAAATTGAATTTCCTGGCCGCTGCCCCATCCCTCCACTTCAGTACAAATCAATTCAGTACTTTTTGTGTAATCCTACTGACAAATAAACAAATGAACAAAAAATGTATGAAAACAGAGCTTCCTTGGTTGAGGTTATATAACAATAAAGCAGGGTCAATAAAAATAGCCTCAGTTTTACCACAGTTTTTATTTTATAATGCTAGTGTTTTGTTTGTGATTCATGCTTGTTGTATGGAAATGTGTGGTCCGGGCTGCAACAGTGCAGAAGACGTATTTAAATACATACACTTAACATATCAAGAAATGAATCACCTGTTCAGAAAAATGGTCTGATAAGTTTCAGACATAAACTCAGAGCAGTTTTGTCACTCTGAGATGTCGTAAAAGAGTCTACAATATGATAAAATGAAAAGTGAATTGTTTAACAAAAAAAAAAAAAAGATAAAGGACCAATTTTTATCCACAAAGTACAACTAGGTGATCAAATCATCAATATCAATAATTAAAAAGAAGCCAATCGATCTGTCTACTATTCATCATCATGCCCGCCAACCCAGATCAGGTACTTGTAGGATCACTGTTGTCAACCTCTGAGAACGCAAATCTCATAAACTTGTGACCGCTGGTGAGGTCCAAACACATCCAATCAGGGGCTGTTGAGCCGTCTTGGCAAAGACTTTGTCTGTAAATGATTGAGTCGAGGTTAAACCTGCGTAACTGTACACCCTGACCTGTGTCCGATCACTGCTAATCCACGCCACACTGCCCTCGTAAACTACGTTTACCTCAATCTGGTCTGTTGCCAGTTAATCCTGAACTGGCATGACGCACAAATTCACATGAAATATTGTTGCTTTTTCTTTCATTTTTCACCCAAATAAAAAAAAACTACAAAAAACTGATTTTCAAATAGCAGGTACGACCAATAAAAACCAAAAGCTGCTTCATCTAAAACATTTTAGATGAGGTATAATTGGTTCATCCAGTCAGACCTTCCGTAGGTAAGAGAGATCTGAGAAGGTGTGATGTGATACAATTTCATTTCTTGTTTCTGTTGACATTGATGTTACATTTTGTAAATGTTATTTTTCAAAGCAAAAGAATTTCCATTCATCCCAGTTATATTGGGGTGGATGCAAAAACCTCAGATAAATAAAACCAAAACTATCTGCATGAATAGATACAACTAGAGATCAGCAGCAAAATATTTCCTCTACATTTACAATAACTGTACATGGTGCAGAGGTCAGATGTAACCTGCCTAAAGGTAAAGGTAAAAAAAAGAAAAAAGAAAAGTTTAGAAATTTACAGCTCCTCTGCACTCTACACTCTTCATTTAATCTGGATGAATCCTTAAAGTTAACTACTGCAGTACAGAGAGAGAACACAATACAAGAGATTGTGAGAATATTTGCACACAGTCAAAATCACTGTAAGATCTAGTCTCTGAAACAAGTAAGGTCTTCTGGACAGCACATCAGTCTAATGACAAGACAAGGTCAAATGTGTGTTCATAATTCTACTATGCACCTAATCTTACTCTGGTCTGTGAATGTCAATCTGCTCGGTTCTTGTGTCCATTTTATCTCTATTGTTAAGCACAAAGTTATCAGACGTGTGAGGAAAAGCGATCAGCTCTCGTTGGCCCACAGAGGAAACCTCTGAATGGTATTAACAGGCTGAGTGGGTGTGGAAGAGCTTTAGTTTAGGAGACCCACTTCCTGTCCAGTTGTCCCTTTCCTACTCAATCTGTCCCACAGGAGGACTTAGTGGGTCAGTTTGACCTAATTCTCTTCTCCCAGAGGACTGAGATGAGACCATATCAAACGAATATCTGCTGTGA
The DNA here is from genome assembly GCF_046630095.1 of Trachinotus anak. Taxonomy (NCBI): domain Eukaryota; kingdom Metazoa; phylum Chordata; class Actinopteri; order Carangiformes; family Carangidae; genus Trachinotus; species Trachinotus anak. The sequence goes on along the minus strand of NW_027273859.1, from coordinate 26,542,311 downwards.
ACTGTGGTAACCTAACTGTCCCTCAATCAGAATCAAATGGAACAGTATGATGCAACCATTCTGGAAAACACTAGTGCAGAGAGACTCATGGTCATCTGTAGAAGTTTTACTGATATAATGATCTGTAAATGAATTTGTTTTGCTGCTGTCATGATCCACTCAGACTGGGAGATGAAATGGAAATTAGCTCAGACCCAACACGTTCCTGTGACTGCAGCTTCAAAACAAACTTATACAGCTTACATTTTCTCTCTGACCCACTCAGACTAGAATGGGAAACACTGCAGGAGCTTCGGTATTTCTCCTGCTACACTTGTCATTTAAACAAGGCAGGCAGCCGATGTGTGATATGTGATGAGTGTCTTCTATAAGCAGGCCAGATAGATGTGATAAGTGTGAGCCATACAAACAGCAAGGGGCAAAGGAGAAGTGAACATGTCACAACTGATGGAAATGAATTGATAATAAACATAATAAACACTCAGAGGGGAAAAAACTCTGCTATCTCCTCTGGGTGTGACTGATAATCTAAGACAGAGTGTATCAGACAGTTGTAGTGGAGGTGGACTGACAAGTACAGGTGTGCGTTTGGGTGTGGACTCTCCACTGTGACTTAATCATTGATTTTTTTCTCTTCATTCTCGCTCTGTCTCTGTGTGTTTTTCATTATACCACAGATTCTTGGTCTAGGCATCATCCTCACTGCAGCCCCCTCTTCTTATAACAATCTCCACATTGACCACAAAAGGGAAAGTTATTTAGATTCTACAATAATCTGCTAAGTAGAGATATTACATAAGCAAGTTGAACATAGTTTTACAGACTTGGCTGCGGCAGGTTTGGAGCAGCTGCAGCAGGCTGCGTGATGACGACAGTGTGTGGAACAATGCACTTTAGACAGTGTTGTCTCTGCTCTGAACTGGCAGCCTCAGTCTGCTCTGACTGGTCCCTCCAGCTCTGCAGTGGATGAAGCTACATCAGGCTAACAAGTTAGCGCCCACAAAGCCAGCCTGCGATTCTGTCGTTGTGGTCCAGTCGAGCTTGAAAGGCATTTGCATGTGATTAATGTCAGTTCAAGAAGGCTGTTAAATAAATGATTGACCCTTCTTACTGTTACTGCCCCTTTTCTGCACCACACTGGACCAATGCACCAGATTAACAGGCAGCAGTGACTGCATTAACCCTACTTTTAAATCTGCATTAAACAGTTGTTACCGAGGCATAATCCCTATTTAACCGGCACCAGTCAAGGCAACTTAATTAAGTTAAAACCTGGAGATTTTTGGTGGCAAGGGATGTCATGACCTAACAAAACTAATTCAGCTGATATATATCAAACTTTTAATTCTCAAAAAGACTTTCAGACTGAAGAAGAGAAAACTGATCTTGATGAAGCAGCGATTCATCTGTTCACTCCAGTTCATTAAAACATTTGCTGTTTTAATAATGATTGTTTTTGAAGGACATCATGATGTCACAGTGAACTTGATCTTTGACCTTTTGGAAATAAAATGTCACCACTTCATTCTATCCTATTAGACATTTGCGTTAATTTTTATCATAATAAATATAAGAATTTATGAGTTATGGCCAAAAATGTGTTGTGTGAGGTCACAATGACCTTTGACCTTTGACTACCAAGTTCTAATCAGTTCATCTTTGAGTACAAGTGAACGTTTGTGTGCCCGGCATGTTGAAATCCCCCAAGGCGCTCTTGATATATCACATTCAAGAGGCCAAATATGTGGTTTGTGAGGTTACAGTGACCCTGATCTTTGACCTTTGACCACCAAAATATCATCAGTTCATCTTTGCGTCCAAGCGGACATTTGTGCAACATTTTAAGGGATTCTTTAAAAGACTTCCTGGGATATTCTGTTCACAAGTCCAAAACTTTTTTGAGGGGTCACTGTGATCTTTGACCTTTGACCACCAGAGGCATAAGAATACCTGAAAAAAAAAATCATCCCACAAATGTTCGACTGACAGGTTTTTACACAAACACCAGTTCAGAAACACTGGAGCAAAAAAACAGTCAGATTTCCAGCAGTAAACCACCAGGTCGACTCACCTGATCTTTTTCCGGTTTGTCAGAGATGTCGTTCATGCTACTGGAGGTCAGGTTCCGGTGAGTTGTGGTGGGACTATCTGTTAAAACACAGCAACCCTGAGCAGTTAGACCAGATTCACCTTCACCTGGATGTAAGAACTGAGCGCAGAAGAGGATGGCAGACACCCAAGAAAAGACAGTGGCCCAGACAGTTTGCTTTTTCCATGCAGTGCTCAAAAGAATAACACAGAGAGCAGCAATACTCATGCAAACCATAGATAGAAACACCACCCCTGACTATCATATGAATATTATATATTCTGGAGCACACTAGAGGACAAATTCATACAGACTCAAAAGTTTAAAGCTGACTAAGAGAAACAGGATTTCACTCAGACTGGATCTTTATTATCTGCTGAAAATCTTCAGTTAGCTGTCAAAGATTGTGAGCAACTCCATATATTCACTATTTACCACACAGGGTCCATGATACTGTGTTTAAAGTTACACAGTGCAACAATACCTCAATATGTTAAAAGAAATTCAATTTTCTGTTTGTGACATTGTGGAGTAAACATGATGTTGATTTCCAATTCAAAAACATCCATTAGCCAGAATTAGCTCATTATTATTCTGTAAACAACTCTCTCAAAGCTAACAGTATTCAACTTGTGCAGAATGAGCCTCAACTGCAACTATGGTGCTTAATCTTTTTCAAACACAAATTTTCATGGTGTGCATGGATCTTGTAAAAACAGTTTCTGTTCATCTTAACGTCCATGTTTTCCTCATGTAAACAACCGACTGATCGACTCTGCTGACTTTTAGTTTCAGCTTCTCATCTCCACCATCAGAGGAGTTACAGCAGACCGTGTCCTGACTTCATCACAGATTAGAGATGGTGTCCAGAGGAGGACTAAACTTCAACAAGTGCAAATTCTGATGCCACTGTAGCTTCTTATACATCTGCCCCGAGCATTGTGGGTAATAACATGCTTGTCAGTAGGATGCAGCCAGTAAAAATGATAAATTTGAGGATTAAAAAAAACCAACAACAAAAAAAAACCCACTTAAATTTAGGAAAATACATTAGGGATCAAATATCAAGTTTTAGCCAAATAGCTGATTAGCAGATACATATGTCATATATACAAAAACATATGACACTACTGGAAAAACTATTTATATGTCACTACTCTATAAAGCATAAAAATGTACTGTACGAGACACATGGAGTCTGAATGATAAGAGAGGTCAAGTTTAACGCTACATTTTGGTCATGACTTCGTTCAAACTGCAGCTGAAGGTTTTTCAGTTCTTTTCACTCAGGTGACACAAATCTGTGTTTCAATCTGTGTCATCAACAAAATGGTGCAGAGTCACATTTTCCAATTTCTTTCTGAGTCACATGGATTAGATATGTGCTAAAAATATGATACCGTGGTATTTGACAGGATTTGGCATTTACCAATGATAAAAATATATAATTTGATGTCTTAAGCAGATTGGCTGAGTGAATGTTTTTATATGGAAGTCAGTGAGATGACAGAAAAAACTAAGTACTACTTGGTCTTTTTAAAGACGTCTCAGTCTTTGGAGCCTTCAGTTATCATTTCTCTTCCTAAAACACGAGCAGTGACTCAGAACTCATCGGTGGGCTGCAGTGTGAACGTAGGCTCAGTCCAGTGAACTTACTAAGCCAGTCCATGCTGGTACTCCTTTGGCTCTGCAAGTCCTCCATTGAAATGCGACCCGACAGGCAAGTCAGAGAGTTCTCAAGAGGACTACGAGCTTTTAGTAGCCGCAGCAGCAGGTTATCAAACCACAGCCCAGGGAAGCAGAGAAAGGGCGGAAAAAAAGAGGGTTGACAGACAAGCCCACTGAGCTGAAGCATGAGATTTGTTAGAACAAAAATCAAGTGGCTGTTACAGATTTGGAAAACATGATTTATCTGTGATTCTATAGGTGCAGAGAAATCTTGAGGTGAGAGGAATGGTGTCATTAAACGGAGGCCATGGGTCGCTGGACTGAAGAACTTGGGTCAAACTGTATTTTAATGAATCAGTGGACGTACTTTATCCTCGTGAAGTCGGAATCAATGAATGATTATCAGTGACGCTCTTTAGCACAGCACTGAGATCTAGATAAGAGGCTCAGGCTTTTATGTGCTGAATTTCCCTTTTAAAAACTGCAACAAAGCCGAATCATGAACACAAGGAGTTTTTCTTTTGACAGAGTCATAAACTGGATTCATAAATCTGATAGCTCGTCATAAATAACTTCACCTTCCAAAGACCCATGGCCGGTAACAGATTAATTACATTGTCAACACAATGAAATATCATGTTACTCAATGTGTTACAATCAAAGCACTCATACACAAATGTGTTGTTAACATCTCATAGACATCAGTGTGTATTTGGGCCATCACTTTCCTCACGACTGAAACTTTAAATCTCACTGCTTCCGAGGCTGATTGTCTATTCTGTTAAATAAGGTTTTTACTTGCAGCTGATTTAGTCTTGACATATATTCATTAGTTGTTCATTTCAATTTCATTAACAAATGATTTGGGATCCGAATGCATTTCAGTGAGACACACCAGATGGATATTAATTCCACTTCACACAGCAACTAAAATTCGATTAAAATGTCCAATTAAGCCAATTTCACCCATTTATATTGTGTTACTTTTGTGCATTTTTTGCATGAAGTTAAATTGAGTTTATTTTGTAACTTTCAGTGAAGCAGAGTGACAGTTCGACCGGTGTGTGATGAAAACAGGCTTTATATTCCACTGTACATCAAACATGAAATTTCAGAAATTTCAACAAAATTAAAAAGGTGATGAAGTGAGAATTATGTGAACATTCAGACATTGTGACTGCTGTGAGCAACACTCTGTCCATTAGTCATATCCTATCCTAACACTTTGGCCCATTTATGATTTCCCAGGGCCTTGGACTTGGACTTTTCTCACCAGTGTCGTAAAAAACATGCACAAAGTCTTGACATTTACAGCTCGAGTCAATTTGAAATCAGCTCCACCTGCTCTTACAGGTGCTGACAAACTTTGCCTCTGATCAGTTATGTTGTATTAGTACAACAGTGAGTACATTAAATGTTGTTAGAGTGGAAACACCAAATCTGTGTTTAAAATTAGCAAAAGGAATCATGAAAATTTAGTTTCACTAGTTGAATGATGGATTTAGTGAGAAAGAGGTAGTACTATAGTAGTATTAATAAGACAGACTTTCAAATTCCAATTGTCACTATTTAGTGCAAAAATGTTTCCTTTGGTATTTAGTTTTTTTTTCACTGCCCTAAAAAGTCACTATACACCTCCGGTACTAAGCTCAGGTGACAAAAAATGTAAATTAAACCCAGTAAATTTATCATAAAGTCTTTTTTTTCCTTAAAATCAATAATAAAAAAAAGAAGACTGCACCAAACTGGCATCAGTATTACCGTTTTCCTGGTTGGAAAACAGCCTACTTGCACTGGAGACCGTCTTGCCGATGTCAGCCAGAGAGCGCAGGTTGGACTTCTTGGTCTGGTGGCGATGTTTCCGTAGCAACGTGTACATCACTTTATCCTTCAGGTCTGCCTTCAGCTGCCCAATCTCTATCTGGTTGTCAGTGATCAGCTCTGAGGGTGAACATAGAGGAGAGACAAGGAAGATAATTAGGATCAGAAAGTGAGCTTTTCACCTAGAGTTGAAGAACATTTCTTATAAGACACAACAAACTATATATTATACATTATTATACATTATTATACCCGCTGACGAATAATTATTTTCATTTTTGTAAAAGTCATAAAAGTAATGATACATGCCAAACAGTTAAAGAACAAGTTATTCAAATGAAAGTTATATAAAATGGAGAAAAAAAGCCAGCAGAGCCTCAGTGTCAACAAACTACAAGTAGTAAATGTTTGGTACTTTTACTTTGTAAGTAACATGAACCATTTACTCATATCGTCACAACCTTTGCCGATTAATTTTTTTGTGTCAGCTCTTATACACTATGACATAAACTCATCAACCTTTTGGAGACCAAAGCTCCAATTCAAATGTTCTGAGGAGTATTAAAGGTACCAAGGTATCACCTCAAAATATATATATTGTATAAAGGTAGATATACATGTGTTTTTTTATTATAAAGCAAGTCTAGGTTCTATACTCATACTGTGAAAGTATCAAAGCCTCAGTCCACAGAGAAATGCACACAGCCTGTATTCAGAAACTGAGCCTTTTAACAAGCTGTCAGGACTTCTGTAACTTTGTGATGTCACAACAAAGCAGTCACCACTATCAGCCATGCCCCAGGCCCAACCCACCTGGACCCACCATCCAACCTTGCAGGATTTGGTTTCTCTGAGTGTTTACCTGAAATCTGCTATATTGTTATTTGATCACTCAGAAAACAGTCAGCCAATCAGAAGAGAGGCTCTGATCCTCTCTTCTGATTGGCTGACTGTTTTCTAACCTGTTGTCACTAGAGCTCCAGAGAGAAGCCTGAGAGAGGAGATGTAAAACTACATTGAGATGGTTTTTGGTTCTTAAAACCACAAATAGATGTTCTTATAGATATCAACACTTCAAATAAAACACAGTACAAGTGTAAAATATGGGGCCTTTAACTGGAAACAGTATAGTAAACCAATAAAAAAAGTAAACAAAAAAAAGAACATATGAAAAAAAACTTCTTCATTTGTCAAAGTCAACTGTGCTCTACTTTCAAAGTGTTTTCAAAGTCATTTTGGGTCTACTTCTTTCCACAATGCACCATCTTATCCAACAGCCTGAATTTTGTAACAGCTTCACTCAAAGTAAATAACCAAGTCTCCATAAAAAGTCTCTTCATACTTGTAAGGACTCAATTAGTGCCTCCCAGACTGTAATGCTCCTGTATGAGAGTCTTCCTGGCATCATGAAATGGCTCAATCAAAAGGTCTAGCCTATTTTTAAAAAGAGGGTCAGGAGCCTGAATGCTGACAGATAGCAGCCTCGGGGAGTTTCTCTTCTTGTGGAGGGGTAGTGCCGTTAATGGTCCATCAGTCAAGTCGGCTGGCCTCAAAGCAAGAGGCCCAGCTACCGCTCAGCCTGTGCAGCCCATGCAGCACAGTCAATTACTTCACATTAATCACTCCAAGTGGTAACTCTTCCCCCTGCTCCGTCATGCAGACAAAAGCGTCGGGGTGGTGGCATGAGATTGGAGGACAGAGACATGATCATCTCACAGCAACTGAAGAGCCCTCGCTCTCCTCAAATTAGGAAGATTTTGTGTGGCCGTTTACAAACTACTGTTGGAGTCCATCAGTGTTCCAACATAAAGTACAGTATAGCCTGGAGCTCTGGCCTTTTGCTGCTCTTAGAAATAAAGAAAGAAAAACCTCTGAGTTCTTGTGTGCAATGTGCATCAACCTGCACGCAACACTGCAGACCAGCTCTGCTGCTTATACATCACAGAGCAGATGAAATCAAACTGGCAGACAGGATCTTGTATCACAGGCAGGGAGATGCTTGTCTCAATCAATGTCATTGTGTGACAGCAAATGATAAAAGACTTTAACACAATAAAAAACACCTTCAAAATACTTCTCATTAATAAAATTACTTCATCCTTTTGTTTGCTTTTGTGTCCAACTCTGTCTCTTACAAAATTACATTCATGTGTAATTTACTTTGGTTAATACATTACGGGGGGAGAACTATGTTCTTTAGCAATAAAATGAGCCAATAACAAAATCATGCCAAATGAAGGCATCTGCCAAACATTGATCATCATCTATCCCCTGTTAGCAATTAAAGCATCATTACGGTTGTTATTGTTATGATTAGTCACTTTACGATCCACATCATGATCATAACCATGACCATGTTCAGTGAAGTACATTTAGAATGACTAAACACTTGATTAAGATTAAGCGTCACTATTCAGCCAGTGTATAAAGTTGCATAATAGTTCTGGGGGAGATGACAAATTTATGACAAAAAGCACATGTTAACACAAACTGCTGCTGTAGATTTTGAAATATACAAGAAGCAGGGAGGGTCTAACAAAAAGAAGCCATTAAGTTGCATTAGCAGGGCTTTTGGAGCTTTGACTAGTCTCTTTTCTGGTTGGTCTAAAATAAAAGTATGGAAGTGAAATACTAAACCACTCGAATGCTTTTAATCATTCTTGTTCAATTTTTGGAAAAAAAAACCCAACACTAACTTCAAAGTTAAGCTGGGAACCAGATCCCAGTCTCCAGTGTCAAAGTCATGTGCTTCAGACACCCAATGACTCATAACTTTTCACTGCATTTAGCACTGTTCAAACACTTCCTGCATTGTACCAAACCATGCGCAGCACCTGGGTAGCATAACTAAAACACATCAGCCAATGTGAATTAGCTGTGCCTGAATGTAATGCCATGTATCTTGTTGCCTAACGACCTGAGGCCAACTTACCAACAACCTGAGGCAGAGTAGAAGCTTCCATGTCCAGCATGATGGTGCCTTTCTCTATGCACGTCCGCAGTTCAAACAGGCTGTGTAAGGACAGCGTGGCCACGTGGGGTTTACTCCACCTTTCACCACCTTTCTCTACCTTCTCCTCAAACTTGATCCACCTGTGTGTGTGTGTGTGGGGTGGGGGGGTGGGGGGGGTGGGGGGGGTGGGGGGGGTGGGGGGGGGGGGGGGTGAGAAGAAAAACTGGATTAAACAGAGAATTTGCTATAGTCATAAGCACTAATACTGATGTGCAATTCAGTGCATCAAACTAACATAGGTAAGAGTGTCTACAGAACCCTCACATTATCACAGAGGGGCGTTGATAGAGGGTCTTCAGACAGATGTCATAGAGCAGGAATGGGAAACACAAAAGTTATCAATTAAGAGTAGATTTAAATTGATCCACATCATTGGCTTATAAGGGACGTACACAACTCCTGAAAAACAGAATTCAATCCTAATATCCCAGACAGTTGCAGAAAATGTTGAAGAGAGAAATGTACACTATTTCATTGTAAGTAAGTAAGCTAGTCCTTGTATAGCGATTAAAGACTTATATATGGGATCAAACAAAATTTCAAAAAGTCATATTTTTCATAAAATATTGGATTCATTTTTGGAATCAAGACCTGATGACCTCACATTTTAATCTTGGTATTTACTGAGTGAGACTGTACCACCATTGCCTTTTCTTTCTTTTTTTTTCCTCTTATGCATATAACCACATAAGTATGTTTAAGTAAGTTACTGATTGTCATCATTTTGGGAGTTGGGGGGGAGAGAAGTTGTTTGAAGAAGACTTGTAATATACAACCAAATCATTATGGAAAAGTGATGAATAATGTTCAAAATCAATAAAGATAAGAGATACAAAAACTAACCTAGAAATCATGGACCCTGGAGGACAAGAACTTACATCTCGCAGATGAGGGTAGGTGGAGCTGATGTCAATGTTACCAGGCAACTCAGCACATTTCAAATTAAATATAACTGCACAAATTCAGGACATATATGTCTATATCTAGTACCTTTACAGAGGCCTACATGAAGTCACTGAACACAATAATGTCAGATTATGCAACAACCTTACAAGAAGTCACGTAGGGGATTTTGGCACTATTTTTAATGGTGTTGGTTGGGAATCCAATACTTTCTAATAAGTGATCAATTCTTAGATTGAGATGCAGTATTATCATATCTATTTCTTTCTTGTATTTATTTAATCACCCCCCCGCAACCCTAACCCTAACCCCCTGTGTCAGAGGGATGAGAAACTGAACTGGTACTGAGCAGTTATTTCTATAGCCGGGTTTTATTTGGCTGCCAAACTTGCACTTGGCGTACAGCCAGCACTACCCAGCACTTGTGAGATCTTTTATTCATTTTGAGTCCCCTGAGTGCACTTCATGAAACATTGCACTGTGTCTTAATCTCTGCAGTTATTTGCAGAATAATAAGTTTGACATTATGGATTTAAGATCGATTCATTTCACCTTTTGTAAGCAATGTATAGGGCAAGTATTTTAAAACATAAAAAATAAGTAACAGACCCTTTTTGAAGGATTTGGAAGTGCAGTTCTCTTTTAACCTTTTTAACCCTTCTGATTGTCTTGCATTGATTTCTTATTTTAGTGCATCTTTACTGTGGTACTTCAGTTGTGGACCAGTTTTGTTGGGGTGCAACATTTTCTGTTTAAACTCTTGTCTGCAGTGAAGGAGAAATTTAGACAGAATGACAACGAATTCTTCCCTTAAGCTTGTTGAACCTTAAAAAACCAATCCCAGGTCTGTCTTTGATCATTTTTTTTCAGATGGTTGATTGATGACATGATCAGAAAAGTAATTCCTCAGTCTATACTGTAAAACGCCATAATGCACTCTCATTTCACGTGCATTTTGACTGACGTGTTTTTGGTTCAGTCCAGGTTAAAATAAGGTCTAATGATGCCTCCCAGTAGGTAGGTTTCTGCAGAACTGACAAGCCATAGAGTCACCATTTAAATTTTGACATAATGATTCAGTTCATGCTGAACTGTTAATCCTATACCAATCAAATATCACCTGTCATGTACATCTGGGGAAGGTGAGGGGACAGAAGCTGGATGAATGCATGATCGGTTAATATCAGTTTCGAAGCTGGAGAGGTTAATTTAAAACAAACAAATAAAAAGTAGGACTAAATCTTTAAAAAAACAAGACTTGAGTAGAAGTAAAAGTATTTATACAGAGGGGCTCTGTAAGCAGAGTTCTTCAGAAGTGCTCCTCTGCAAATCATTCAACCAACAGTGAACCAAAATGTGACTTCTCTCTGCGGTACAATTGGTCAGAGGTTAGGATAAAAAAAAAAAAAAAAAAAAAGAAAAAAAAAAAGATCAACTCATTTGGAGCCTCAAACAGCAGCCCCAGGATCCAGTTTCCCCCTGAGAGAGCTTCACTCATCCAACGCTAATGATGTATAAACAATCATCCCATCTCTGCGCTATCCCATCCCACTAGTGGGCCACACAGGAGAAACCTGTGCTGCTCGGAATGCAATGCACACACCAAACCCCCTAAAGTTAGAAGAACTGTTCAGACTGACAAATTTAACAATGTTTGTTCAGTTATTTCCCAGAGGGTCTGGGCATTTTAAAACCATTTAAAACGGTGGAGACACTCATTACAGCACACACAGAAGAGGAAGCCCCAGAGTCTGAGACTGAGGTCCTTACCTGGCCGTCTCCTTCCACTCCATCTCCTGTCCATCCACTGACAGCAGCTCATCCAACTCAGTGAAGAGTTGTGGGGGTGCCGGGCCATCATCCTCCTCCCCGAGGATGAAGCGGATCCTCTCAGCTGCTGGTGAGACTGTGGAGAGAGGAAAAATACTGCGGTTCATAGGCTGGCAGTGGTGCCCATTGGGTAAGGGTTTGGATACCGACTTCCCCTCCTCAGCTGGACCCTTGGCGTTGACCTCAGGAGGAGGTGGAGGTGGTGGGATTTTCACCATGAACTCCTCTCCTTTCTCCTCCGTGTCCTCTTCCTTTTCCTCCTTCTTCTCTTGGTTATTGTTGTTGTTAGACATCGTTAAAAACTCAGGGACCACCTATTAATCTCCAAATCAGCTGACCCAGGCTTTGCTCCTCAGATAGCAGACAACAAATGACACAAGCTCACCAGGGTCCCAGAGCAGCAGCTAGACCCTCATTAAAGTCTTGGGTGGAAGTGACAGCCGCTCTCAGCTGCCTGCTCCAGCACTCTGTGAAGCAGGTAGGAGGGGGCCAATGGGGTTTAGGGGTCCCCTCAGTGACAGTGTCCCCACAGCAAGCCCCTTCTCCCTCTCTGCCCCCCCTCTCTTCACTGTTCAAACAGGCCATCGCCATTGGCCCTCCAGCCTTGGCAAGCTACCCTGGAGCCCCTCATTAACAATTAGGAAATGGTTCACAAACTGGCCTATTCTTTAGCAGAGGCTTGGCTTTCCTTCCCCTTGTATTCTCATTTGAATATTTATAGAGCGACACAAAACACAGCCAAACAGAACTTCAATGGGATTGATATATGAATAATACTTTTCAGCACTATTCAAACATGTCGACATCATCACACCTTGTTCCAACAAGTGGAAACGATATTTGAACTGTAAACGAGGACCCACAAATGGTCGCGCTCCCCTCCATGAAAGCCTGCCCACCCAAGTATGTAATGCAAGTATGTCATTAGCAAACAACCACACAAGACCAGAGCATGGAACATCATCAGAGCTGCAGCTCGTTTACAGAAAAGCCCACATAAATGAAACAATGGCATCTCTGCTGGAGTAATCAGACTGCTACTGTGCAGAAACTGCAAAGATGCAGAGATCAATATGAAATCAGAGCCCTGGGACACCAGTAATCAATAGACCTGTGCTTTTCTTGTAATGACATGTCAAAATGTGTTGTTTTTAAATGGTGCGCTAAGGCTGATGTCGCTGTCACTGTGACTCCTTTGCTGTGTCATGTCAGTCAGCAGGATGCTGCATAATGTATTAGACACAAGCTACCGTGGGCCAACTCTAAGTGGATGTTAATCAGTTCATTCTCATCTTGTGCGAACAGGCAGAGCTGAATCCCAGATAGAGATGCCATTACTGTCACAGGCAGCAACTGTCACGCAGAGATGATACTGTACGTCAAATACTGAGAAAATAAATTCAAAATTCTATCTCAATCAGCTGCAATTTAATAAAAGGTTGGATTGAATTGGGCAAAGTTAATTTCTCACTATTGTGATTTGGCCTGAAAACAGCAGCTCTTCCAAATGATGAGGATTTGCTTCCCTGTGTAAGGGAACCTGTTAACTGACTGTAGACTTACCTCTTTATTGCCTGCATTTGCTATGACAAATATACAAGATCTTTTTGCTCTTTTTCTCTGGACCTGTGTTGGGCTCTAATGAAAACAGAGTCTACTCTAATGACAAACTGCCATTTAAATTTTGTGATCTGATTGTTACTAAACAAGAAGACAAGATTTTCAAGTTTCATCACAACTATTTTTGTGGCATCCTCTAAATTTACATGTACACTGAATATAATGTGATGGGTATACAAATATAATAAGAATACATAAATCAGAACTTATGGAAGTGATTATTTTAAAAACTAGATTCCTATTGAGTATTTTGATTTATTGAAATTCTATAAATAAGCACATCTGCCAGAATAGTAAACGTCACCAGACAGTGATCTGGATGTTGTGCACAGACTCCTGCATCAGTTCCTTTAAAACATCACATTAAGAAACTGTGTAACGTCTATCTTACATCTTAAGGAAGTTATTAGTTTGCCCCCAAAATATACCGAATGTATCGTTAACTGTAGTTGCTTTTCGATGCTCTTTTGCTGGCTAAGCCTGGTTGAATATATCGTACAGCTCTGAGTGTGGTGTTCTTATTGTCTGTGAGCTCTCATACATCTATCTGAGGAGCACTTTTTAAGACAGTGAGACAGTTTTCTGGTCCTCATTTCTTCAAAGAGTTTTGTGAGGGTTAAGGCTGCACCAAGGTTATGGTTTACATAAGCATATATGCACGCAGTTGTGATGGTTACAGTCAAGGTTAAGGAATGCCTTATGTCAGTGAGGGTCCACACCAATACAGAAGTACCAACATTCGTGTGTGTGTGTATGTGTGTGTGTGTGAGAATGATAATAACAAAGCTGCCTGATCTGATTACATAACAGTTTGCTAATACCGTGACACCAGTGTTAACTATACATATTGAATACATTTTTTTCATTCCCTAAAATGCAGATACTCAGGGTTTCCCTCTGAGTTTTCATCCTCTCAGTCTAAAAAACATGGACACAAGAACTGATCTGGTAGAGGGACCACCCACCTCTGTAATGGTAAGAAGGGAAATTATGTTGTATTAATGTATTATGTTGTTGTTGTTGTATCAATAACATATTTATGCAGGAGTGGAAGTAAAACAACCTGCACCACAGAGGAGGGACAATGATCTGGGCTGACCTGAGTGTTGTGTCTTTAGCTGGACTTTCCTTTGCAGGCGAAGTTCAGACATTTCCATATACACCTCTCTTACAGGCTGAGTCATTCATTCATTCAATCAGTTCAAGAGGCCAAACTGTAAATGAGATGAAAGCTTGAAGTTTCACCTCATTGTGTGTTTTTTCTGCAGCAGAATAACAACAGCAGCAGGTACGAGCCAGACAACAAGCAGCTGTAAGATTACTAGGTGGGGGATAAACTGTCTGCTGGTACACACACACACACACACACACACACACACACAAGCACACGCACACACACACACACACACACACACACACACACACACACACACACACACACACACACACACACACACACACACACACTTCCACAAGCTGCAACTAGCTTGAGTCACCACAACCTGTTTAATAACATCTTAGGTGGAATAATTTACATGTGCGTTTCACACATTCAGCTGACACTCTCATCCACAGTGATTTACACTGATTACAGTAAACAGTTAAAACAAGCTTTAAATACATATATAGCTAAAGTTCATGGAAACAATAGGCAGCAGTGCAAGCTGAGGGTCAAAGCCTCAGTGATGTAGGTTCACACTTAATACTCCTGTATTCCTTAAATGTGCACACATTATTCTATTATCCATTATCCTGATAATAAAATCATAATAACAATACACCAATACAAAGTTGTTTTTTCCCTGTGAAATAAACGGTAAAGAGATCCCACTGAAGGAAACACTTTATATTAGAAACATATTTTGGCAAAAGATTAGGAAAGTTACCTGACACCTGAGTTTACAGCTGGAATCAGCTACTTTCTGTACCTTTCTACATGCTCAGATTACCTTTATATTTTAATTTAAAGCTACTACTGATTATAAATATTTTATATAGATTTTATGGTAAAAGAACAAACAGCAACAAAGGAGGGATGAAAGAAACTGAATGTATACATTTGAAATTTTCCTTCATCTATTCTTCAAGAGCAAAAGTTAGAAATTTAAAAATAGTTCTGAAGATTATTCTAATAATTAGTTGGCATCAAAAACTGGTTTTCCTCAAGACCTCATCCAAATGCTAAAGAGAGATTTTCTAATTCTTCAATGAGAAACTGATGTTGCCTATCCAGTGTTGGTGTCAATGCAATACTGTCCCACTTGAGCAGTTGCTAAGGGAGAGGTGGGAGGGTGGGTGAGGAGGGCTGGCGGGGGTGAGACTCAGTGCTGAGTGAAAGCAAAGAGGGGTGAGAGCAAGCACGAAAAGGAGGGATAGAAATGAAAATCCCATCGTTCAAACGCAATTTCAAAGCTGTGTGCTGTAGCCAAGAGCCATGGGCACACAAAGAGGACTTTGTCCCAGCAGCAGAGGCTCATGGGATAGGGGATGGAGGAAGAATGCCCGCTGCCTAGTAGAAAGCTTAGTGTGACTGCCACTAAAGGCCTGTTTAGTCCCACTCTTGACATGCATCCTACACAAATACCTTCCATCTCCTTTGACCTTTTTGAAAAACTCAGCACAGTAAAAGGCTACATGGGTTCTAATAGCACGTTCATTGTTTGTGACTGTACATGCAATGATAATGCAACACCCCGTCACCTCATTCAAAGGGAAGAGAGGATCACTGAGAGTACAGGAACTGTTTTCCATGCCACAAAGTCTGACATTCAGTATGCAGGGAAGCTAGCGCACAGGCAGCGAACAGGGATTGGGCTGAATGCAGAGTGACACCCTGAGGGTGATCCATTGAGAGCTCAGTATTTATGCCCAGACCATCGAACTCTGGTATTTTGTTGTGATAGCTGAGGTGAGCAGGTTCTGGTGAAGGTGTAACAAAGACCATCTGGGGGGGAACAACCCTGGAATGAAAGGATCAGTGTGCTGTCTGCAGGTATGCTGAATGTACATTTTCTGTATGATTTCGCTGTACCACAATACAACCCACAACAGCAAGGTCAAGTTTATGTTTACTCCAAGTTTGTCTCCAAAAAGGCTTAATGCATCCCTTTGTCCAGGAAGACTCAGCAACATTACCACTGTTTACCAGTATATATGTCTCACTTCATCCCATTCATGTTACAACTTTTGAATTAAATTAAAGTAAGGCTGTGCAACTTTTGTAGCAGCCACTGTGGCCACTAGTGGTGATTGCAGAGTGATGGGACACTGAATTTCCCTTTATCATTATTATGAATCACTTCCTTTAGCAATGACTAGGGCTGCACAATTAATCGAAATATAATAAAAATCGCAATATGGCCAAGTGCAATGCCCAAATTGCAGGAGCTACTGCTGTTGTTTCAGACTAAGGAGTGAATGAGATTAGCTCAGCTCAGAAATAGTGGAGCTGAACATAATGTTCCACTGATTTAAAATATCTGGTGTTAACATCATTTGGAGTCAGGGCTCTAAATCTTATACCTATGACAATCTTATGGGGGCAGAATCTATTACAGAACAGCAGATATTACAATTTTGCCATTGACAGTTGTCCTAATACATTCAAATATAAGGCTGTCATGAGCCACTGAATAAAATCTCAAACATGCAGTGGGCTGTGCAGTCTTCACAGACTTGGCTAACCATAAAATGATCTTGTACTGATGCCAACAAAATCATGTCTGACCATGTCCCCTGTCTGACTAATGCTGAAAGTCATTCTGAAAAGTAAGTTATCATTTACTGAAGTAAAGCAGATGAAGCAAGTGAACTGAAAGTAGGTGCAACAAAACAGCAAAGTTTGCAGCTAGCTGTACATCTCCTGTAAGCTACTGTGTGATAATGCACAGCCTAAAATCTTTTACCATTTTATCTGATTCACTGTCTAGAATGAGAAATATTACTGGTTTGGCTGAGTAATCTTTGTGTTATACCCCAAAAATGCCCCATCTTGTGTTGTTTGAAGACTTACAGGAACACTCACAATAGGACAGAGGCACAACCTCAGGCTGCGGATGTGGGGGATGGGAAACATTGTTGATCTTAGTGTCGATCAATGAAGATTAACTCATCAGGCTTCCCAGAGAGAAACAAAGTCAAACAAAAAGGATGGCATTTCGAACATCTAAGTCATTTTTCCAATCAATACCCAGAGACCTTTTCTACTGATTTTTTTTTTCGTATGACACTGAACAACATCTCAAACAAACAGTCTATTGTGCTGTGGATAGAATAATGCTCATCTTATTTCTACACAGTCGTGAGTGAGACGGAGCAGAAGAAAGGTTTTAAATCCTTGTTGTCACTTTGTGATGTGTGAGAAAAAGTATTGTGGGTTGTTTGAATTTCATGAAGCAAAAATATTCATTAAGAAGCAATGAGTCTTAGTGAGAAGCCAGTGTGCTTCTTTTGTAACAACTTCTGTCTCCTGAAGTAATCAATAGGCACATTAGGATTTGTGATATCAGATGAGAATCCTCAACAAATATCTCACCAACAGAATCACTGTCGGGCCTTAATTTCTTACTGCAAACTCTTCATTTTGGATCCTTCCTCATTACACTCAAGGAAAGTATTTGGCACCAAGTCGAACATATCTAGAATTTAATCAGTGCTTTCAAGGAAATGATGGTTTACTTTCAAATTAAAGGCTCTTTCCATGTGAAAGCTGGTTCAGTTTCTACCTCAACCTTTGCATTTATTTGTCTCATCAACTTTGACTCTTGCAATTCCATCAGGATGGTACTTTAAACTGTACGCGGAGCAGGTATCCTCCCAGTGAAGCATGAACATAAAACCTGAGATGTGTTGGAAAAAAAAAAAATTCTAATATATCACAGTCGTTGTAGCTTGCTTTCCCTGACTTTGGGAAATTAAACCCATTTCTATAAGAACCAAGTTTCTAAGTAATCTTTGTAATCCACTTTGAGAGAACATTTGATCCTAGGAGAACAAGATGGGAAAATGCTTAGGAAAAAAAAAGCACGCTCAGCAAAATGAGCAGGGGTCAAATAACTCTGCAGTGGACACACATGCAACCAGGAGATGTACTCGCAGTCCCTGCAGCGTCCATCTGACCAAACAAGAGGATTTCAGTCCATATGACAGACAAGGGCCTTCCCCCTGGGGCCGGCCCTGTTTCCCAGAGAGAGTAACACGGAGGAGGGCAGTGAAAAACAGTGGGACATTAGCTATACTGCATGCCTGTCAGTTTCTACGTGCCTGACAGATGCTTGCAGATTTCAGTTTTAGCTGTAAAAACATTCCTTAAGAGGCAGAGCTGCCCTACTGTCACGAACGGCAAAAGATCCTAACAAATGTTTTTAGCCCAAGTTAGCTAGCTGGAAAAACTGTATTTAAAAAAGGAACTCTAAATAAAAAAATATTATTTCAATTTCAATTATTTCATTTTCACTTTAATGTCTATGACATTGGAAGATCAGAGTTCTAGCTCACTAGTTTTCCCCGACAGCTAGTTATCAGCTAATATGCCTAATTTGACCCAGAAAGGTTAGCTAGGCCATGGCTAGGACTGTTCACGTCAGTCTTATATCATTTTACAACTTTGGAATCCCGTATTTACGAAGAGTGCTGATATATTAGGCTCCTATTAAGTATCCATTCAGCAGCACATTATTCATGCCACACTAGCAGTCATCATTTAGCACGTTAGCAGTGTGAACATTAGCATTCTCTCAGCAGGCTCTAAGGATAAAGCCTTGTGGGCCATAGAAAGAAAAGTGACTTGTGTAACTGTTACGTAGCAAGGACAACCATGATTCTTTGGGGCAGCCCTAAACTCTGCTGAGAAATGTTTTCTGAACTAAAATAAGTCTCTCTTTGCAGTCTTATCCAATGCATGCAGCATGCTGAAAGTCTTTGGGTCTTCAGATAATTTACTATATTCCATTATATTTTGATTTCCAAATACAAAAAGAAAAGAAACAAATTTTAATTCTGCATGCATGATTCTCATATGTTAATAGTAAGTGAACATAAGTCTGTTTACACACAATAAAACAAATGAACCATTCACTGTACAACAATACCAATTGTACTATATGCTCTCTGTTCTTGTTGTTATGCCATTTCACTGCACACCTTGATTCCATTACAGGATTTTTACATAACAGCATTTATTCTATTTCGCCCTTATGAACCAGCAGACCGCCACAGTGTTGACTGATAACAAAACGTCAATGCTCACATTCTCCTGCCAACATAGTCGCATTTTCCATGAATGGAGAATTACCACTGTTGCTGTAAACAAATCGAGGTGTGTTGGGTTTCAGATGTTACGTCATTACAGCCAGACTTCACTTGGTTTTTTAGGAATGAAGAACTGTTGTCTTCCCCTTTCACACATATTTTTGGTATTTATAATATACATCATTTGAGTCTCCACTAGTTTCTTCAGGTGTGGACTCCACAAATGCTCCTAACAAATGGAAAACCCAAAAGTCGCAATCACCGAATCAAAAGACTACACCACCCAGATACAGCTCTGTCCAGCCTATGATGCATCTCTCTCCAACTACAGGCAGCCGTTTCACAAAAAGACTAATCCTGTTAAACCAAGTGTGAGCAAGTGAACCGGCAAGTCCGAAGAATAACTGCACTGCTGTTCACACACACACAACAGGCTGGAATATTTAGTCCACCCAAACACAGCCATCATTACCCCACGGACAAAATCCAGTTTGGTGAGTACGGCTGCATCAATGCCAGACTGGTCCAAAAGCTCACGATCCAGACAATTTGGTACAGGGTCAGGTGCAGAGGAGGGTAAAGAACTACTAAATAGTCTAAAATTTGTTATGAAAAGAAAATACAGACAATGACTCTACAATTACCAGCTGCAAAGAACCATCTTCAGGGTCACTCAGACAGATCAGCCTCTCCAGAACCCAAACAGCTGTGCTAACCCTAACTATTTCATCTGTGATCTGCATTCTTTATTATCCTCTCTGTAGATAAACATGAGGGGTGTCAAGACGAGTAGCAAATAAGAAAATGACTTTTCAGTGACTTTTTTGAAATTATTTGCATATTTCTTGTGAAATAAATGAGTGTTTTAGCTCTTAGGCCAACATCACTCACTCACTGACTGAACTGCTGCAACCAGTGGTGAATTTAAGCACTGTTTGGCTACTAAGGGGCACAGGCCAAAAAGGCTGGGGCCCACTGCACTACTCTTTGTCAAGGTTGGATAATATACAGATATGACTGTAACAGAAAAGCTCAGATTACACTGGTCCTCTACTTCGGACTCTAAACAGCAACATCATAGCTGAGATACTGACAGGACATCTATAATCACTTCTTCAGCCACTCTGGAAGCTTATTACAGAACAATTTGTCAAGTACGTCTGACTGTGATTACGGAACATGGTCAAAAATCTATAAAACTCACCATTTCTGCTAAATATGCATCATCGCATTCAGTAGCAACAACCAGATGGGCTTGTAATCTATTCTCTGACTGGATTTATGTCCTGAAGAAAATCCCCACATCTAGTGATGTGTGCACATTTAAAAATCCAGTTCTGGTGTATTTTTTCCTCTTGTCACATCATGTGTAAGCAAGCATGTGTAAAATTACATCACACTTTCTAGAAATGACAGTGGCCTGCCTCATTATTGGATTGACAGGAAGCAAGGACATTTTAAGCCTTATTCACCGGAGACCACTGTTACACATGTAATCAGAGAATTAACTTCTATCCTCTTCTTCTCTCCCAAATTACTCCATGTTAGTGTTGACAGTAGAACCATGTCTTAGCCAAAATATAGACATAAATCTGTGGTTTATGTCTATAAAATTTCACACACAAAAAAAAAAAAAAACACACAAAGATTGCTGCAGGTTTCATTAACAGTCTTACACTGTTTCAAACCTTAACTTGAACACAGCAGAGAAAAAAAAATGCTGACATCATTAAGAGCTAGGCTTACACTTTAACTCACATCTCAACACACCACCACCGAACGTGACCTTCCTCTCCTCCCTTTCTTTCTCAACCTTCACTCAAACTGTCCGGAGCTCTTTGTCCGAGCGTCTGCAGATCACAGCAGCTGTGCCTGAGGGCACATCGCACTTCATACTCTCTGGGACAGAAGAAGAAGACAACCAGACAACCAAGAATACAAGCACTACTGCATATATATGCTCGCACACCAGCACACACACACACAAAGACAGACACACTTATGTCTAGGACAAAAACACAGAAATACACAAACATATACACTGTACTCAAGAGACTCATATCAGTGCTAGAAAAACTGTGTCTGAGCAGCCATTACTTCGAATAAAAATTCACTCTGCTCTGTCGAAACAGGCTCGTCACTCAGCAGGACATGCACGGCTATTTCTGGCCACTAAGTGGACTCAGCAACTTCTGTGGGGTCACAGGGAGTCACCGTGGCTTTTTTCTGGAAAAGAGAGCAGCCTTAAGCGAAGACAGACACAAACCCTAATCAGCCTTGACATGGAGTCCATCAGAACTTACTGAGAGGTTTGAGGATGCTGTTGCTGGCCTCATCGTTGTTTTCTGTGTCCGACTTGTCAGAGGTGTTCTCCATCAACTTCTCCTTTCTGTCCTTGTGGCCGGGTCTCCGACGGTGACGCCTCCGACGTCGATAGCTCTTGGGCACGTGCACTCCGATGTAAATGGTGTGGTGACCTGCAAAAACCAAAGAAGCACATGAACTCTGACACTAAACATCCTGACGAATTCGGAAAAACTGCAAACAATGACATGGGACAAGCTCAAAATCCCTATCAGCACGTGCAAAACCGAACGTGAACATTGAACACTGAACGTTTAGAAAATCAGGACGTGACCGCTGCAGCGCTGCAGGGTAATTGAAGTACAGTACATAACCTTAACCGAATCAGGACCATTATTCTAACAGTTCAACAGGGAACATTCTCACGTGGCCCGCAACAGCATAACGGAGCAGGGGTAGAGAGGTTGCAGTGCACTGTCAAAACAAATATTTGGGCAGAAAAAGAAGTCGCACAGAGCAGTGAAGACACCATGACTGCTTGCATGACTACATCCTTGTTATATATATTGGCACAATGCCAACAGGAGTTTTGCATGTAGCTGGGTTGGTTTAGGGTCAATAAAGACGAGCACACCGGACTGTTTGCTAACAACATACCATTCAGATGGACGCAGTTTTGACGCTAACATCTACTGCAACCGTTTTCAGACATGCTGGTCATTAGGCTGATATTTGGGAAGGTGTCTGATTCAGGGAATTCATCCTTAACTAATTTACTTAACTTTACTATTATGGGTGTGGAATTTGAGAATGGAGTTTAATCCACACACACCTGGATGATACAATGATGTTACGCCAAGCACTGAACCCTACTATAAACCCTTTCTTTTACAACACTTGCTGATTTAATAATATGATTGCAACTCAATAATTACTAATAACATACTGCACATGCTGCAAAGATGGGCAAACAAGATTAGGCAGTTTAAAATGCCAGTTTATTATTATTAGGAACACCTAGCTAAAACAAATAAAACAGTCCTGCAATAAAACCTCCTTGATGAAAGTTAGAAAGTGCAGTTTTTGTTGAAACTGCTTTACAGAGCTGTTGATTCAACTTTATGGTCGTTTTGGAGAATGTAGTCTGTTTTGTTGTTGAACTTTACTGTGATATCTATTGCAGGACTGTTGTATTAGACTCCATTCATTTTTCTGAAGTGAACCTTACTGGGAAACTGGAAATTTGCTTGGTTGTACACTAAAAAGCAGCGTTCTGTACTGCAACTGTGCTTTGTCCCAAAAGCCCCTGGGCCATCAAAGAGTACCAACCACTGCAGCTAAATGTAGACCCTGGTATCGCAGTTAAAATGGGCTACTCGACACCATTAGTTTTCATTAGGTACCTAATAAACCAAGTATATTGTCTACAAGTAAGTGTATGATATTTTATATTATAAAGAATGATTTTGGGTGAAGTATCACTTTAATGTAAGTTTTCTATACATACTGTACTGTATATTCCAATATCAAGTTCCCTGTCCTACAACACTTCAAAACAGCCACTGTGATCAATAATTTGTAAGCTGACTGTTATTTCCTCTTCAGTTCCAGGGTTTAGTTTTAGTGATTGTAATGTATTTTAAGTAAATTCTGATAATCAATAATTCTTCACCTTCTCTCCACTACCGGCATACCTTTCTCTAATGTTTAACAGTTCAGGCCTCCCAGAAACCTACAATCTTGAACCCATTTCAAACACCACATGTCTCCTTCCTAAGCAGAGGAAGACTATTAAAAAAAACAACCTTTCAGAGTAAACATAAAAAAAGTGCTCCTGAAACAAAAGGCTCAATGCAATCAGTGTCAAACGTTGCCTCTTTGAGCAGGTCGGGTAACGTTGGGCCAAGCACTGCACATGACCCAACCAGGAAGTGGCTGAACCCCTCAACACAACAAACAATGATCTCTCTTGAAGCACAACAGTGCTCATTATTCACTCGTACCACAATGCCTTGTGTTTTAGGGGTTCATCTAAATTCACTGACACCGACGGCTCAGCATACCAAGCAAATACTGGACATCAGAGATGAGGAAGCTCTGAACAGCTTTGAACAGTGTTACCTTACTGTAAATCACAGGGAATATTTTACCTGGCCACACTTTCTGCTTCTCTTTCAGTGGTCAATTTTTCAATGTGGTTTTCAGATGAACTTTTGAGGTTAAATAAATGCAGAAAATTGGTTTTAAATACTGGATAAACTTTCTCCCACAACTAGAGGAGCAAACTAGAAATATACAGTTTTATTAAAATGGTCAAAATTGTTAACAGTTAAAGATATGCTATGGATAAAGATATATGACGTATAAAGGGATATTTGACAAACATCATTTAACAATTCCTTCAGTACATCAGTCTCTTTTGGTAACTTTCCCCTCTCACATTGCACAAGAGGAAAGAAAAACAAAGACAGGAACACTGAGAAGTGGTGAAAAAAAACATGAGAGGGACAGATAGACAAAGAACTGGAGACAGAACCAGCATCACCCACACCACAGTTGCTGCTAAGTGGGCTTTTGGTTCAACAAAGACGGTACCTGTCCCATGTTTATGTGATAACATAAAAACATAGGGCACAAGATCAATCGTTCAAGGCTAAAGCCCTGATGGCATCACCGGCAAGAAAGGAAAAAAAAAACAACTACTTTTAAAAAAAGCTGATGCAAGTTCAGTCAGACAACTGCAGCAGGTTCAACTTAAGATTGTGTGATTCAATTAATGGCCTGTCACAATATTAAATCTAACATTAAAGCTCCGACCTGTGGATGTTGTACTTCTCTTTCTGTATTGTTTTATACCAGATTTCCTAATATTTTCTTATTCAAGTTTTTTTTTTGAACGGACCAGTCACAGGCCAGTGCTACACCCATTAATGTCTGTGACTGAGTGAGTGACTGAGTGATGAAGTTACGCCATTGGTCAGTTGAATGTGTTGGACTCATTGCCATTGGTTTTTCAAAATAAATTGGTGAGGACAGTTTCTATTAAGTCATCGGGAAGTGTTTACAGCAGATCTACAACAGTTTTCTACGACTGTATTTCCTCAAAAAGTGACTGCGGCCTTTATTTATCTGCACTGCAGAAGGTAACAGGTGTTTATTAGAGGCCAGGCTTTATTTCTACCTCTCTTTATTACATATAATTGGTTATACTGTTATTTTTGTTTGATGCCTTGTTTTCAATCAGAAAACTAAATTCTAAGCAAAACACTAATGGAACAGATATATAGTTATTCATATTTATATAAATGTCCAGTAGTGGCTTTAACCTTCAAACTGGTTCATTAAGAAACATTAGAGTCGACCAAAGAAGCAATCAGATTCACCAGACAGCAACTGGGCATTACAGCAAGATCCAGAAGCAGATGGCCGGACAGCAAGAAAGGAGAATGGAGATATAGCCAAATAGAAAGACATATAGACCACAGTGCTATTAAAGGTGATAGATGAGCAATAAAGCAGAGCGTGAAGATGTTTGCACAGACTGAACAGCAGCAAGAAAGGAGGTGAGAGAATGAAAGAGTGATGGAGGAGAAGGAATAAAAAATAGTCAAGTCGAGTCAAGGGGCTGGAAAGGAAGATTTGCACACTGCCAGGGCAGCTTTGTAAAACGACTTCCTCTTCTTTTTTTTTGGATGGAAGAAGAACTTCTTTTGGAGCTGCCCTTAAGCTCACGCTGAATGAAATGAAATCCTTGTGTGTGCTAGGAGGTTTGTTGAGCTCACTAGATTTCTGAGGAGAGGCAACGCCACCGCCAGTTTCCCCAGTAACCATGCTGCTGGGACCTGCCCAGTGGGGAGGATGGCAACACGCCACACAGCACCGACAGCATGCTAATACTGAACAGCTTTAAAAATATACCGCTGGATAAAAGAGGGAGATGTTGACAGTTGGACTTTTTTGTTTTGCGACTCCTGTTGGTTTCTGACTCAGCAGTAAAAGGCAATATTTTGAAACTTTTAATTATGTCACAACAGTAAAATACGCATCATGTTTAGGAGCATGGGTGTCTGTCTAATAGGCATTGTAACTACAGTAATAATGTCAAATTTCATAATTTCCATATATACAGTATCTGGATTGACCTCATATCATTAGCTGTGTCAGAAGGAAAAGAAAATGTAGCCAAAGGTCACAAAGTGGGACCTTTGCTGTCGTCTATCTTGATCATTGACACCGTCTGTGACGCAGGGTTAGATTCCAATTATGTTCCTGGAGTGAAAACACAGACTAATCAGCATCAGATAAAAATTATTTGGCCATCGGACCAAAGCTCCTCTCACAGAGGTTTATCTTGTACAATGTGAAAAATGTCAAACTACCTCATCTCTTTGTTGTCAGTTGGCTCTGAGCGAGCAGCTGGGAGGACACTGAGCTCAGCGGAGAGTCCAAAAAGAGAATCAGCCGCAGACGAGAACACACGCAGACACGGCTGAGACCAACGCTGGTTACGCACAGGAAGTCAGACAGACTGAAGCAGGGTTCAAGCTGAGGTGACACCTGACAAAATGTTGATCTCCAGCACCAGGGACACTGCTGTGCAAATTCTATTGCTGACTCTGTTCTATTAATCATGTGCAAAGGTAAGTTACTCAAAGCATCATTCCAGTGGTTTTACACATTTAGCCCAATTTCTATAAAAATCAGACAAAATCAGACAAAAAGGCTGGTGCTGGAACAATTCTGACTACTTCCCTCAAAAGAAACAAAACAAAACAAAACATGAGGTTGTTGGATGGTAAAAAGAGCCACATGCGAGGCCCTTTAATTTTCTGGACTAGAGCCAAGAAAACTGTGTTGTTTTGTGCGGATTAATGTCATCACCATGTAAACCTAACCTTGCTCCTTGGCAACAAGAAGGCTCATGAGCAGCAAAGACAGTTTGAAAAAATGTAAATGGACACCCTTACATTAGATTTTATAGTTCAACATCTAAAAACACACACAATCTACAGTTTAATATAATGAGAAATTCAAATGCAGTTCAACTACTTTCCATGCCAATAGAATAGATTTATAATATTACATATCATTATCATTGAAGACATCAACCATACTGGATGTTTTCTGTCCCTTTCTCTTTGTTGTCCTGTAGGTCTTTGAATGGATTAGTGTGGTAAACACAGGATCACATGCTCCTTGTTCTACATCTTTCTCATGCCAGCTTGCCAAACAGGTGAGCGGGAAGGTCTACATACAGGAAGTGCGTAAAATTTAAAAGCCTAAATGACGCCCTTCCTGTTTCTCTCAATTGGCGCTTTAAAAAAATAAAACAATTCAGAAGAACTGAGTTGTTTAGGAAAAAAGAAAAAACCTCCAATTTAAAAAGCTGGTTGAACTAAAAAAATGTTTGATGCTCCCTGCAATTTGTGTTTCTGTTGCCTTGCACTCTAAATCATATGGAAGATAAAATAACATTTTGTCACATGCAGAGAGATGAACATGTACAGGTACAGGTAAACTTACCCTCTACCTCCTCCTCGTCACAGATGTGCTTGAGTAAGGACGCCCCCCGGTCCAGCACCGCCTCGTCCTCCATCCTGTAGTAGTAAAAGAGGAAGAAAGACTGCTCACACTTTTCCTCGAGCGACAACGTGGAGCCATAGCGCTTGGGCTCATTCACCTGCAACAAGTTCGGACTAGGACTCAGTCTGGTGCTGCTGGTGGCGCTCATCTCTACCCATCAAAGACTCATTGACAGACGCCCTGCGTGACTACCTCAACACCCAGAGATAGCACCTTAATATATGCTTTTCAGTAAATAAACTATCCCCTAGTGTGAGAATGTGTGTCGTCCTTGAGGAGGGCAAAGTGCGCAGTCGATAGGTAAGATGTAATGGATTTAATCTGGTGGAGGGGGGTGAGGGAGAGGACAGGAAGTCTCTGCTAATTGAGTGTGATGGCCAGAGTGACCGGTCATGCGCAAAAAAACGCCCGACTGACTGACTGAGACTTGAACCCATCAAAATCTGGATCTGGCTCCGTCTGCACTTCATCTATTAGACACTGAATCAAGGTGTTGTGTTTTATTACTGAAGGGAAAAAATAATTTGAAAAAGTACCAGCTAGTGTTGTGTCTAATCGGTCACACGCCCACACACACTACAAAGCCTCTCCATCTGGCAGGTAATGCCTGCCAGCCCCCCTCTTCACCACCCTCCACCTAAGAAACAAGTGGGGCATCACATGTCTGTCTACTCATCCGCCCTTACAGGATTACGCCGGCTTTACTTAAGTGACAACACACACACACAAACCCGTAACAGACTGGAGCGTCGGAGCCTCCACTGCTCTCCAAGACAACTCCACACACTTACACACACACACACACACAGACACACACAGACACACACACACACACACACTCGTCCTCACCTCAATCCAGCCACACTGTTTCCCAACAAACATCAACATGAAATGGTTTAAAAAAGCTAAAGAGAAGTTTTGTTTGTTTGATTTCATGGTGAGAGGAAATACTGTATATGTGTATTCTCAGTCAGCTACGTTCATGCTGAGCGGGTGGCTGCCACAGAAATAGAAAAGAAGTCATGCATTCATTACCAAAAACTTCTGATTTTATTATTTGTACATCAAATATACTCTTTTTATTTAGGACCCCCATCCCCCACCCCACTAAATCACCAACACACAAACAAGCACCATGTCAAGTAGGACCAGAACTACTTAAGCCTTGGGTTTTGCCCTAATAGGATCATAGAGAAATTAGTTTGTTCTGTTGATCAACGCAACATCTAAAAAATGTTTCTGTTGCAAGATTATTTAAAGACATTTTTTAAAATTATTATAATCAACATTGATTTTGAGCCACAGAAAAGCAGAGCTTTTCCAACAATATTACCAATAATTATTATTAATATTTGCAGTAATAGTGGCAGGAGAAGGTGGATATATGGTGGTGGATATAAGTGGTGTATATCTTATATATTTCCCAACCCCTAATATGAGGATACTTTTGTTAAAATGATGTCATTCATAATTTCAGTCATTCTCTACAGAAACTAAATCCACTCTTCAAAGTGAACTGGACACCAGGGGCTCAGGGGTCAAAGGTCAACTAGAGAACAGTATTCTTCTAGCTGGCTCTACGGCTCACTAAAAGACGTGCTAACATGAGGAGAGTCAGTTTGATGCATCAAGTTCATGTTATAGAGACCAGACACAGATTCAGTTGATCAGTGAGGGTCTGAGTAATTACAAACACAGAAGAGGAAGTGTGTTTGAAACAAACTCCCATCACTGCTAAATGATCAGTGTTATTTTAACTTTTAAACTCAACATCTACAACAGTATCATCTGTGTTTCTATACAATCAGAGTTGTTTTAACACTTGCTGATGGTTTTGAGCTCTACAAGTACACAACTCTCCAATCAACAAAAAATAAACACTTCTTTTATTCTAGAAATAAAGCTGTTTAAGCTTGTAGGCTGTTTTGTCATTTTTGCTGTTCTCAGCACATATTGACAATACTTGTAAGAACTAAGACCTCTACACAGGTTTCTAGTCGTTAATGAGGGTAAAATGAATTGCTCTTTATTAATATTACCACCACTAATACTAATATTACCTACATGTTTGACATAGCTGACTGGTCGCACAAGAATCTTCAATGAAAATAAGTTATCAAGCCTCAGTATTGAAGTGTATCTCTGCCTGCTCTGGGTCAACTGGTTTTAATGGAGACAACCGTGATTCAGCCACAGTTAAAAGCTGAGGCTGGGGCCTCACCAGCTCTCCTACTTCTTTCTTCCTCCATTGCCACCTATAGAACAACCCTGGGCATAACAGGCCAAACTCCACTCAGCCTGAGCTGAGGCCCCACACACGTCTGCAGCCAGGTTGTGTTTCTATTCTCAGTTGTGTATCATTAATCTGTTTGTTTCTATCTGAAAAGGTGATTATTATTATCACTGCCCTTTTTTTTCTTTTTTCCTTTTCTCTCCTCTCCCTTGGTGTTTCATGACCTGAGTAAGGTGGGGGGTGGGGGTTAAGGAGTAGGGGTTTGGAAGTGTGTGTGTGTGTGTGTGTGTGTGTGTGTGTGTTTGGGGGGGGGGGGCTTTTCTGTTGTACTCCAC
Source organism: Trachinotus anak (assembly GCF_046630095.1). Lineage (NCBI taxonomy): Eukaryota > Metazoa > Chordata > Actinopteri > Carangiformes > Carangidae > Trachinotus > Trachinotus anak. The sequence continues at coordinate 26,512,663 of NW_027273859.1, read as the reverse complement.
CACATGTTTTAATATTCTGTATGTGCAGTTAATCCAACACAAAAGCAGCAGGTTAGACAATAGGACCACAAACAATCCCAGGGCAAAATCCTGTCTCTGGATACTTGTGTACTCTGCAGGCTGCTGATGTCAGCTTGTAGTAGAGCGAGTGAGCCCTAGCTGAAGGTGACAATTGCTGTAGCATCAATTAAAACTGTTACACCACTGAACCACATCCACTGGCAGTGATTCCCTTTTGTTAACAGCTCACGCACACCTCCAGCGGAAGGAGTAAGAAATCACCTTACAACCATAGTTCATTCCTTTTTACAGAAGGTATGAGGCGTCCGGCTGAGATAAATGCTTGTCAGACAAAAAGAAACAGCAGTGCTAAAGTTCGGGACTTCCGTTGGACTTTTATAACTTTGCTTTGCTTATAACTTTGAAAACTGTCTCTTGGTCTCATCTCTGCCTTCAGATTACTGAAACATTTTCTGCTTTCAATCTGTGTCACAGATGCAAAGGAAATATCTCAAAGTGAAGGTTTGGCATTTACCCAATTACCGGGAGTAAGAAGAAGAAGAAGAATGGGAAAAGAAAAAAATGAACACAGGAATGCAAATTAGATTACCAGAACCTGTGCATTTAGAGTGTTTGAGGGTGGATTTTTCCTTGAATCAATATTTGAAGATATGTGTGTATTGATGAGCAATAGCTGAACCTTCAAACAACCTTATTACAAGCTGTTCATGCAATCAAAACTTGACAGGCTGTTACTTTGCACTGGTGATTGTATATTAGCTGCTATCTGTCTGTAACTTAGCAGATAAGATTATCAGTCTCCCTGTCCTTGTAGAGCCCACAGTAATCTACATGTAGCCTATATTCATGTGTCTAGAGAGGAAAGAGTGTTCTCTGTACCCGAGCTGATGCAACTGTCCACTGCGAGTCCAAACCATGGACCCATCAAACAGCCTTTAGGCATCTGGACTATGTTATGGTATACAGTATCTGCTGGAGTCATCACATGAGGTCTGAATAAATGCGTCCAGGTCATGTATCTAGTATCCTGTACTCCAAATCAAGTCAAATCCCTGATGCAAACAAGGCAAAATGTCATCACATATCAGATGTCTCTAAGGCTCAAAGGGTTTCGCCTCACAATAAAAGGACACCTACAGTGTTTGATAAATGATAGCCACACTGGGCTTTCGTCTGACAGGAGTTTTCACTGTGCATGAGGCTGAAAATCAAAGCTTTGTTTCTTGGGGACTGTCACAAAAACACTAGACCAAAACTTTCCACTGCTTGTTCAAAATGAACAGGGGTCACACGGGAAGTGGAGTGATCAGGGATCAACTGGGATTTAAAGCCCTGAAATAGTGTAAGATAATTAGATAAATGTCAAATTGCCTCACTTAGTTGACAGTGATTTGGCTGAATTTTATTCCATTTTAATGACTTTTAATAGGTTTTTGTTGCACAGCTCTGCGCAGCACTAGACTTGGACATATTGGCAAAACTGCAGCTGACTTAAAATTTCCAACAAGAGCCTGGTTCATGTACCTCCATGACAGATGCAGAGTCATCAGCTCTAATGATGGCCCTCACATATTTAAAAAAAAAAAAAAAGTAAATCCAGATGCATAAGTGAATCTCTAAGATCCAATATATACCAATTTCATGCTTCTGTGATTGTTCAGAATTAAAGCAACAAAAGCGGTGCGTTTATGTTCGCTCTAGTTTCCGCACAATCGTATCTGAGGTATGTTTTAAGCAATTACACGGCTGCTCATGTCTTGACACTTAAACTTTAACATTTTCAAACAGTAAATGACCTCTAAGTAGTTTGTTAGCTCACACTGAGATCAGATACAATGATTTACTCTTTACGTGAACTTGAAAGTCACCTGCAGTGCGCAGACCGGCTGCACTGACTCAAAGTATAAACTTCACCTTTTTGAAAGTCAGATCATGTGTGTTGTAACTTGTCAAATCTTGTTATTGATAACACTTGTTCCTGAAGTGCACCTGAGCTATTAAGCATTCATTTCTCTTCACATTAAGCACACACACACACACACACACACACACACACACACACACACACACACGTGCATCATAACCACTTCATTCAAGATCAAGTGGAGTGAGAAGCACTCCTCTAAGGCTCGTTGAGGTCACTTACTTCTTGCCGCTGCTCATCTCTTCAGGTTGCGTGTAATAAATCTCCTTACTGAATACGCTGAGCAGAGCGGGTCACCAGAGCGGCTGCTGATGTTTGACCTGACAAAGTAGCACATGGACAGGTTATTTCTCTGCTCTCTGTGGATTCAGTGCACATACCTTCACAGTCTGTCATAACAATGAGTTGGAAGGAAGCCACAATAACAACATGACAAATCCAGAGAGATGTTATACAGCACAGGTATCAAAGTAAGACTGAGTATGCACCTGCTGTTGTCCAAAAATGAATGATTGATGAGATTTGAAAAACACAGTACAGCCAAATATTACTACAGGAGTGCTACAGGCACATTTAAAAAAAAAAAAAAAAGGAAAAACACAAAAATATCATAGTGACACTCCTTGTGCACCATTGCAAAAACTGTGGTAATTCTTTGATAAATTCCAGGTCAATTTCCAGAACATTAGCACAGTTAATGATATGATGCAGTAAACAGTAAACAGTCAACAGCACAGGAGTTGAGAATAGTAGCACAAACGCACGCCAGGTGTTGTGTCTGTCCCAAAGAACCGAGTCACCAAAACAAAACACACTCCAGCTGCGCATTTACGCACAAGCCGTCCTTTACTGTTGTGATGAATCCTGAACCGTTTCAACAAAACTCCGCAAAAAGGTCGTTAAAGTCCTCAAAGCACCGCTGTCGGAAAACTGGCAGAAACCCATGTGCTTTATGACCAAGACACCTCTTCCCACATGCACACAGGGCCTCAAGAAACCGGGTTATGTCGTTGAGTTGCATGAAGACTTACCGCTGAGTGTGTTTTTATCTTTGGCTCTGTGCGTGTGGCTCCTGCTGTCAGCCCTGCGGTGGCATGGAGGTGAAGAAGTCTACTTCCACTGCTCCGGGAAGTTTGTCTGTGGCATTGTGCGGCGGCTGCGCTCAGCATGCTGCCGCCTCTATCAGCTGGACCATCCTTCTGTCAACGCCACTCCTCCGGTGGGAGGTCAGATCGCTCCAGCACCTCTCCAGCCCCCCCTCCCCATTTCAACCAAGTCATTGCAGGCTGCAGTTGAGCCACACACGCTCAAGGCTTTAATGAAGACGATTCAACACTGAAGTCAGCAATCTGTGGACATGACTGAAAACATAAACAAAAGTTAGATATTTTTATTTCTGTAAAGATAAAAAATTTACAAAATGTGAAGTAATTATTCTACATAAATACATTTAAAAATAAAAATATACATAATTCGGACTTGTTTCTTTCAATATCCCTGATTTGCGGAACCACAAATGAATAATTTGTGTGTTTCTGTATTTGCACCATTAAAAACGGACAGCTGTGTGTTTGGTTATAAAGCCATCCAGGACGTCTGGAGAGTCTTGCAGGATTGTTGCAGTGTCTTCATGAGGGAGACTCACTGGGACTGTTTATTTATGTCAGTGAATGACGGATTTTTAATCTACAGCGCCATCGGTTGGAGGCAGCAGAGCACGATGAGCTGTCACTGCCTCCATATAATCCCCCGGCAGTGGCCTGAAGAAAAGAAGAAACAGGTACAACAGCAATCTACTAAAAAAAAAAAACACTTGGGTGAATCAGCCATTTATAAAATTTCTTGTATGATGAATTACTATTTCACCTGTTTGGACTTGATTGCACATATCCCAGTAAAATTCTGAATACAAAAATACCTTTTTTTTTTTGCATGTCATTCAGTTTCATATACTGTAGCTGCAAAGTCCTTCAGGACCTAAGTAAACCTGTGTCTTTGAGATTTGCTCAGCTCATTAACTCATGTCTGTCAAGCAAAGTAAAGCAGGAAAATCCAGCAGATTTTAACATGTCAGGGCTGAGTCACAGCAAAGAGACCAATCATGGGAGAAATCTTCTGCTTTTTTCCTCTACAAGGACCAGGGAAGGTTAAATCTTTACTTTCCTTTGAAAGAGGGAAAAATTAAACCTGATAATTCACGCATGCGCATTCTAAAGTGTTGCCAGATTTGGCGGTTTTCCGTTTTCTTTACGGGAGTGGTCGCTTCAATTTAGGCTGCATTTTCCCAAAGTATGGGTATATTAAAGAGGTTTAAACAGTAAAGGTGGTAGGGGATACTGTCTACATATTTACATTACATATTGTGTAACTTAAACAATAAACTAAACAATAATAGCAAAAGAAAAAGAAGATATTCTTCGATTGAGTGTGACTTATGCTATCTGAGGACACTGTTATCTCCATGACCATGGCAAAACATACAGAAACCTAAAAATAGAAAAATAAAGTACATTAATTTATTGATAGCTGTCACAAATTTAATTTTCCAAAATTGAAATAAACGTAGGCAAAAAAACCCAAAAAAAACTGAGCTGATGTTGTAGCCTGCAGCGTAACTCACTGAATCCAAGGCGACATTATAATGTTTTTGTTAACATTTACATATAAGCAAAGACATTTAACATTTGAAATAACAGTATCCAAAAAACATGAAAATTAAGAATTGGACTAATCTTGCTATAACTAAGTGTGTTCGCTCTGATTGGGCTAATTTTTATCTGTCAAATCTGGCAACACTGTCCTCTGGCATCACCTTTAAAGCAGTAGCAAAAAAAATTGAGTTTCAGTAGCTAAATGAAACTGAAACTGAAACTAAAGACACTATAAAGTGATGCGGACATTATTATTTGTGGACAGAAGAAGTCCAACACCTGCTGGCTCCTAGCTTTGGCTCTGATGAACCCGATGAACCCAGTTTAATGTGTTTGTCAACGCTTGTTTGGTGAAAACAGCTGCCTGCTGACAGTGGTGAGACAGAACATACAGTGGAGTAAATGAGCTGTAAAATCTAAACAGTCAGCTCAGGAGAGCTACAGTGAACTACACCTTTTCCATTACATATATTGTTGTTTGTTCTTGTTCATATTAGAAAACATCTTAATGAAGCTCAAAAGTAATTTTTGGTTATAATAATATTATTGGATTGTTGGTGGAGTCATACTGTATTACTGTTGATATGATCAAACTGAGTTGGGCTACTGTTTAAAAAATTGTAATTTAAAACAAAATATTATTTTTTGTTTTTGATGCATAAAAGCAAGAACAAAGTACTTTCTTTATATTTTGGATACTTTTGAATATCTTGATTTACAACTCAAAGTATATTGGTCTCACCGTATCTTCCAGTTTAAGTCATTGCATAAGTTCATTCTGAGCTCAGAAGAGCGCTATTCAAAATTAGAGAGGCCACACTTCACTGATACAATTAATGTTCAGATGTTCAAAGACAAGAAACCGTGTCGTTGGTCTTATGTAACATTCAGACTCAACATGTTTAAGTATCTGTTTTTTTCATGTGACTGGGAGTTGAATATCTACTCACTAACCTTTGTTGCTGTGTAACCTTTGCTCCTGCACTGAGCTCATGATTCTCAAATGCAGATCCCTGGATTACACACAGTAACACGAGAGTAACATTTAATTTCTATGAAAATCAAGGTTAAACATTACTTGCTTGGGATGTGTCAGGTGTCATCTAAGACACGCTCCGATACCTGATACTTTTTGGAAAGCTGGGGGCTATTGCCAAAACAAAGCCAGGAAAGGGACTTTATTAGAACATCATTTGTCTGAACTGTCTAGCCAGGAAGTGATTTGATATCATGTATGTCACAACAGATTTATACACACTATATGTCTGACCTGAGATTCATTTTTGTGTATGTATTGTTAATTTATCATTTATGTTTCAAAACAAGTTAAATTGTGATGTTAGGGACATTGAATGATAATGTGAAACCTTAAGCAGAATTTAGGCAAATATTTCTATGACTTCTTCTGTCTGCATGATTATAAAAGAGTGTATTATATGATTTCTTATTTTTTGTGGCATTTTGTTTCACTACTGAAATTGTATTATTTGCATTTTCTTTGCATCCTCCATTTGGAATAGACATCTTTATACTTAACACAATTTAAACAATTAATCAGTCATGTAATTATTAATGAGATAAAACCTTTCGGACACTTCGTATAAGCAAAATGATTAAGTAAACAACAAAAGACATCAGATATAATTGTTCAAATACAGTACTTGGGCCTGTATATCATACCAAAGAGCCAACGTGTTAGTGAATGAATTCATTAGCTTGGCTTTGTAACAGCTTTCAGTGGTTATTCAGGATAAGCACTTTTACCTGAACATGTCTAATCCAAAGTAAGAGACTGCTGTCTTGGGCTTTTCCATAATTTTCCACAAGTTGAAATTTGTTCTCAAAACAATGTTTTATGTTTTTATTCATAACACAAAATATTTTTAAGGCTAACATCAGTGCGACGTATCTTAAGACAGGTTAGTGTGAGGAAGGACCATCCCTCATACATGAGTGTATAACGCAAAACAGGTACTGTTTTACACATTTACAACCTCAAGCATGTCAGCATTTCCATGTTTTCCCTCATATATGTCAAGTTTTATTCATGGAAAAAAGGCAGTGGCGTTGAGGGAGGGGAAGACAGAATAACAACAAGGACCAGCTGCATCTTTTTTTCGCTGTTCTCAACTTCAAATTCAATTTCAGCAACATAAAGCCTATTAAGTACATGATTTTCCCTTCAAAAGGAGGTTTTTGAGATGTATTGGAATCGGCTTGTTGGTATTTTGTAGCTTGAAATGTGCTCTACAGCCTGTGTCTATCTGATGCTGCCACTTTGATCCCTGACATCTCTCCACAGCGTTTTATTTTGTGCCAGCTCACGCCTTTCATGTGAATTGTTCCAGGAAGTGTTGATCTACCTCACCCTTTTTCTCCGAAACTATCCAAACCACTCGATGACATTTAAAATGTGCAAAAAATTATTAAATCTGCAAAATGAATTAAATCATCATCATGAAGGAATTCAGTTAAATACACATTCCTGTCACAGTGGCAATAGTTATCAGATATTGTCTACTTAATTAACTGAGTTGTTGAGTTATTGTCAGAATGAATATCTTTTTTAAAAGGACCTTTTTCATGAAAATGAGTTGGAGTAACTCTTTTAAGACTCATCTTATTTTATCATATTAGATTATTAGATATTTATGAATGTTGTCACAATCCTCATATTAGTGCTACGTGCAAACTGCAGTGATGGAGGTGTTCATGAGGTTAAGTGCTTGAACATTACAGAACAAGTCATTCTTCCACATATTTATGTTTCCTCAGCGCTCTTGTATTGATGTTTTATTGTATGTAATGTTTTGTATCTGTTTAGTCTATTTTATTTTCATTACAAAAAAGCTGTTGAGCTAAACCAGATGCATTTGTTTTCAAAATGTCAGTACTGATCATTGTGCAGTGCGGTGCTCTCTATGGATTTTACAATTTAACAACAAGCAGTGACAAAAACAGAAGATGAATTCAAAATCAGCAGAACAGTTTGATCATGTCTTTGCTGTGGAAGTCTCAAAAATTAAACACTTACTAGCTTTTCCCTGAACTTTCAACCACTCGGTTGAGTTATCTCCACGACAACAGAGCAAATTCCATCCCTCGATGAGACTAGTCCCTGAAATGCAGTTGAAAAGAAGCTTTTCTTCTCCTTCACGCTTAACTACAATTAAGGTGATAAAAAATTAACACATTCACATTTGTCTCAACGTTAACATTTCTTTTCTCAAAGAAACATGATTTACTCATAAGTCTAAAGGACTAAGACAGAAACGATGCTGAAACTTTACATTTCAAGTTGTTACCGAACAATTAACAATAAGTTATTATAGAATTTGTATTATTCAGGGATGGCACCAATCCAGAGAGATCTCAAGCTATTTGATACCAAGAGTCTTATCAAAGTTTGACACGATGTGTAATGTCAATACAGATAATTGTAAACAGGAAGAAAAAACATCAAAGGCATGTTGAGTCCTGATTATAATGAAAAACAGACTTTAATTTTGTTTCATTTGAATACATATTTATTTTTATTATGATTTTTATGATAGACTATGATTTGTGATTATTTGATTTATATTTAAACAGTGTCTTTGATTTTAATGGATGATCAGAGGAGTTTATCTGTGTACTGCGTACAAGAGTATTCATTCTTCTTCTTGCTTTTTGTCATAATCTCTGCCTCGTTCCAAAATAAATAAAAGTGATTGTGGCACCCCCTGCTGTTTGTGTAATGTTATTCTATACATCTTTGGTCATCAGTGATTTCTGGTGGCTCCAGTGACCAGTGTTTACCGGCCTGTTAAAGCCACTTCCTGTCACTCACTCACTCTCGCTCACCTCCACCACCTCCCCGGTGGTGATGTGAACAAGCCTCACTTGTTTTTTGTTTCCCTTTTGTTTATTTTATGAACCATACAGCACTTACCTACACACGTCCACGCTTTCCACTCGCACACCATGCACTTCACACTGACTTTACTGAAAGTAAACACACCACACTCCATGATTTAGGACGATTTTGTTAGGAATTATATTTTCAATGATTGAACCAGCCACAGTTCCTCTGTCTCACATTCTTCTGTCTCTTCATGTAATTCCAGACCAGGACTCCACGCTATTCTGTCTATGAGATAGTTCCTTATGATTCTGGCTGTACATTTGGGCTTGTTGTCCTGCAGCAGAATGAATCTGGGATTTATCAGATGTCTCCTGATGGTGTGGTGTGATGGACAAGAAATCTAAACATCTAAAATGCCTGAAACCTTTGCACAGTGCTCAACATGAACTCTCTGCTTTGTTGATAAGGTGCATGATGGGAGATTTGTGAGTGGTGTAAGACACCTCTCCATCTAGTGGCCAGCAGAAATCTGTGTGAGTCAATTTTATCTTCCCCCTGTATCCTGTATTCTGTGTCTGAAACCAAACCTGTGCAGTAATGTAGAAGGTCAATTCAACTCTATGCAGCCTAATCTGAGCGGTACTGTGTGGTGTTACTGCTAAAATATCACCATCTGCTGGACACTGGATGTACAACAATGTGTTTGAATGTGGTTTTGCAGGATAACCGCTTTACAATCATAAGTACATCTGTAACTACTAATATACCAATTCTGTCCTGTAAATATAGTCTAAATAGGTGTTGTTGTATTGTAATGTATTTCCTGTCACAACTCTACAAATATTATAAACTGTACTATAACTGAAACCAGTCTGTGGTGTCAAATTATAAAAGAAAGTAAAACATTTTCCCAGATTCATGATTTGAATTTATTTTGACATTAGTCCAGACCCTGGCTTTCTCACAGATTAATGAAACCTAAGGTACAGACGTTCCTCATTTCAACGCTCGGGCTCTTTGTTATGAGACTTCAAACTGGTTCGAGACAGATTCTGTGTCCTTTGATTGTCCATGAGATGTCTTCATATTGAGTCAACTTGCTGCAGATTCAGAGATAAAATAAGTGCTTATGTGTCTTAGCCCACAGTCTATGGAAACACATTGAGAACGTTAAAACAGAAGCTGTATCCACATGTAGGGCTGAGCATTTCTGAGACGTAAACTCCCCAGTGTCCTCCCTGAACAACATCAGCATCAGAGGAGCGGACATGCAGAGTCTTTTTTATATTTTTTTGCTAAAGGGAAAAAAATTGCATCTTCACTCTTCAAACTCTGCACAGGTCTGGAACAATAATGTAAAATTACAATTATTTATGGTTGATCTCCTTTCTGATACCTTTCCACAGTCTCAACCATATGTACCAGTGGTGGAAGAAGTTTTAAGGTTACTTACTGAAGTAAATATATCAATACATTTTCTAAAACTACTCTAAGACAAGTAAGAGTTTTGCATTTAAAAGTAAACATATATAAGTATAATTACATAATCATAAATATCTGAAGCACTTGATGAAGGTTTTAATTTAGCTACTGTCTCCTGTAAGTTGCACAGAGAAGCATGACTCGATGCTTAGCCTTATGATCACACTCTATGGCAGTAAATTACACGATGAAGAGACAAAAGCTGTTCTGAGATCAGATGTGAGGCGAGATATCGGTCTAAATGATGCAAAAGCATGAGGGAATATTATAAAAAAAATAAACACTTCATTAAATACATACATTTGGGGGAAATGTTGGAAAAAAATGTTACCTATGTAAGAATTTTTTTAATTTCAAGCAATTTTGATGTGAAATACTTTGTTGTGTTCTTTGCATTGTTTGTTTTTTTTGTGAAATGTAAAAACCACCAGCATCTGGCAAACAAACCTGAAGGTGTTTTCTTATGTTCCTGAATGAAACATTGTGCAAAGATAACTTGAATGATTAAATCAATAATTATGCAGCAACGCGGCATTATTCCCTGTTAGAAGAAAAGAAAAGAAAATGACAAAAAAGTTTAATATTGTGGTTGAAAGCTTCGGAAGTAAAGTAGCGTGAGGTGCACTTGAAGGCAGCACAGCTCTCGTCAACAGCGTTGTTGCTCTTGAACGCAGCTTGTTACCTTTTATTTAACATAGTGGATCCCGGTCAGAGGCGAGCCAGCACGGAGCTGAAGTCAGGTCGGGCTTGTATCATATCTAACCCGAGGTTGCTGCTTAAATCTCCAGCTTTGATCGTGTTTGAGTCTCGAACTGAGGCTTAGGTTTCTCCCGGATCGTGTTGTTATTGGACAAGACCAGAACCAGGGACCTGCTTCAGGGGACAAACACCCAGTCCTCCACCGTTTACTGTCAGGTGGTGTTTAATCTCCAGGTGAGACTGGTCAAACAGTAACTACCTGCAGCTACAGTATATAATATAATATAACCACTACACGGTGAGTGGGTGGTGCACTGTACGGAAACCTGGAGGACTCAACCTTCAGAAATATGGGAATGTTATCACTGAGACATACATGTTATTCAATGTGTTGTAGGCATGTTGCGTTTTGTAACACACATGTGGTTGGATAGGCGGGGCCCATGTGATTGATTGACAGTTGTTTGCACCACTCCGAGGGAGGGGTGGGGGGGGGGTGGGGGGGTGGGGGGGGCAGAGTCTAGTTAATGATGTTATGAAGTATTAAGTAAGTACCACACTGTAATAATACTCTTATTACACGTAAGTGATGCATTGAAAATGTTATTTAAATAAAAATATTAAAGTAAAATTTACATAAAGTACCAAAACTGTGCAATGCAGAAATATATCTATATATTCATGTTTAAACAGCATTTTACTGCTGCAGCTGGACGTTTAACTACTTTTTATAAGGCTGCAGCTGATGACTGTTTTTACTCTGCAGATGATTTTCTTGACTGATATTGAAAACAGTGAGAAATGCACGTCACAGTTACCCAAAGTGATGCCTTCAAGTGTCCGGTTTTGTAGCTGTAATTATTTGTGACATTGTGAAAGAGGAATAATGAAATGCTTCGCAGTTTTAATGAAAAATGACTTAAACAATTATCAAAATAGTTACCAATTCAGTCACTTACTGGTTTCAGCTCTACTTATATAAACTGTTGTGTAGTAATCTTAAGCAAGTAAAAACAAGTGCACACCTTTGATTTCTAAAATCAAAAATGGCTCCAGTCATGAAACAGGGAGGCCATGAATCCAAGGTCCTCCAACATCTGTCTTTGTTTGATCATTTATTATCAACACAAGGTTCCTTTTCCGTTGTCCAGGCGGTAAGAATGACCAGCCTCCAGCTGAGTGCAAAGGAGGAGATGGTGGAGAAGTTTCTGGATGCTGCAGCCAGAGGAGATCTGACGCAGGTGTCCACGCTGCTGTCTCAGGTCCCATCACTCATCAACCAGACGGGATACAGCGGCTGGACAGCACTGATGCTCGCTGCTCGCAATGGACACCGCCATGTGGTGGAGATGCTGCTGTCACATGGGTACATACTGGGTTTTTATGTACATAACATAACATTGTTAAATACAACTATTTAACTAAACTACATTTCCGACTCTTTTATAATTAACATTTTTTAATCAAGCTGCATTAATCTTTTTTGCCACTAGGGGGCAGAATAAGTCAGAATAAAGCAGACATACACACAATCCTGACGTAGAGTTAATTAAACCACCACCTAATTAAATTGTTCTGGTGAACATGATAGTAAATAGCTGCTTTTTCACAAACCAAGCAGACACAGAGCAACATTATCATCGCATACTAAATGAAAAAGTAAATGTAAATGAATGTATGAATGTGAATGTAAAATAAAATCAGACTTAATAGGCAGAAAATAGGCTACAAATACAGGCTAAAGAGGCTTAACCAGGAACTGAAAGAAGGCTAAAACTATGGGCTAAAAGAGGCTAAAAAAGGAACTGAAGGGAGGCTAAAAGTCGAGGCTAAAAGAGGCTAAAACTATGAGTTGGAAAGTTCTGTGAAGCTGCAGAGTTGATGATGATTTTCTATAGGTAACCCCCTAATATATTACATAGAGTCATTTGTCCAGTTTTAATTAAAAATAAATATTGGTAGCAGTTTAAATAATGAAAATCTAAAAGAATAGGAAAAAACCGGAAAGATGAACCCCAGACTTCATCGTCTTTTCACTTCTGAAACACAACCTCACCCACACCCTTGGATAGATGGACTCCTGAAATCTCTAACCTCTTTTCTGCCTTCTGTCTTCAAGCTGTGACAAGTTCTCAGTGAACAGTTCGTCACAGACTGCCTACGATATCGCCAAGTTTTGGGGCCACAGACACATCTCCAACCTGCTGGGCCGGACTGATGACGGCTGCCAGCGAATCCTGCCGGGCGCTGACCTCAGCCAGCAGGAAAACTACTTCAGCAGAGAGATGCTGGACCGGCTGAGTGGGAAGAGGACAGACAAAGTGTGGCTGGAGGCCAAACAGAGCGACCCAGACACAGTCTACCTCCTGTTCTCCAACCTCAGCCCCATGGTCAGCAGCTCCCAGGAGGACGGCAGCACAGGGGTACGTGGCTGCAGGAAAATGTTACTGATACTTGTGATTTCAAGCCTCTGGACCAGCATGTTCTTCCATGAACATCTGGCCATTATTCAAAGCTGTGACTGAGGAACAGAAGGAGAGATTGTGACCATATTTCCTGCAACTTCACTGGTTTGCCGAGGCATATAACCACAAGGTGATTTGCCGAGCTCCGGTGTTTGGTACATCTGGGTAATGCCATTAAATATGCATTAGCATGTTTGATGTGTTTCTGCACACAAATGCTATAACTGCTGAACAATGCTAACACATTGTCCTCATCTGATTCACAAGTCGCATTTCACTGGGAACTCGCACTCGCCATAGTGTGTCTGACTCAGTCGGACACCAGTCAGCTTGAGCTACTCTTAGCGTGGCACATTGCTAACTTTCTGACCGTTTACAGCTTAACGTTTCCAGGTGGAACTCTGTCTTGTGAAATTTAGTTCTGCATTATGTTCCTCAATCTTCGTACACAGGCTTCTGCATATTCTCCAGATGACTGCATTCACTGAACCGCAACCTCTGTACCGTGACGGGTCAGGACGAATACATGTACCGTTACACCCTAAGTAAAGTACCATATCATCTGCATAAAGGAGCAGGCTTGGATTGTGGTTGATGTGGATTTTATAAACAAAAGCGTTAAGAGACAGTTGTAGTGTCTGAACGCACACAAAGAGACAACATTGATTTCATCGTCACCTACAGGATTTCTGGAAAACTGAAAGTCACAACCAAACTGAGCAGGAAGCTAAATAAGAGAAAAATGGAGAGATGTTGTGATCCTGCAGCTGGCTGCTACTTTAAATGACATGCTCAGTCTGACTTTTTGATTATGATTGTGACTCAAACAGGTTGAAATCAAGCTGTGTCGCTTCAGATATGAGGCTGTTAAGGACCTTCTCCAGAAACCTGCGACTGTGCTCATCTTCCTCGGCGTGGAGAGGAGGAGAAACCCCTCCTCCACCACCTCTTCCCCTCAGACAGAGGAGGGTGTTCACGAGCCTCCAGCTTGGTTTGCCATCAGCACAGATGAGGACGCAGCTGAACTTCTTAAACGCTGTAAAGAGAAGAACTGCTCCTTCCCAAAGACGCCCAACAGAGACCTGCTGAAACTCAATGAGGAAGAGGCCGGTGAGGAAGACATATGACTCCTCTGTAACTTCTCTCTCTCTCTCTTGTATCTCAACTAGAGCAACAGGTTTTATATGACTTAAATATTTAAAAATCACCTAACAAACTTTGTTCCCTCTCTCGCTCCTCCAGGAGTAGTGGCTCAGGCTCGATCGGTGCTGGCCTGGCACAGCCGCTACAGCTTCTGTCCGACATGTGGCAGCAGCACCAGGCTGGAGGAGGGAGGATACAAGAGGACCTGCCTGAACTCCGACTGCAGGAGCCTGCAGGGGGTTCACAACACCTGCTACCCACGAGTCGGTACGAAGCACCGTCCACGTTCCCTCTCTGCTCTTGATAAATGCTGTTAATGCTGTAGACACCTGCAGGATATTAGCTGTGTTTAAAAACCTACATCACTTGTGAAAGTTGTATTTGAATTCAGTTAACACTTGAGAGCGTTTATACTGATGCGCATAAGTGAGCATTTGACATTTTCAGGTGGAAAAATGCAGTGAATTTTTGATATCACAGGTTTGAGTTCAGTTTTACCTAAATGCTGCTAAATTTGTAAATTAACAGATATTTTTTTTTTTTTTACAAAAAGTTTATCAATTAATTTTTTTAGGCAAAAATGCCAGCAAACATTTACTGGTTCTATCATCTCAAATGGGACATTTTCCTGATTTTCTCTAATAGTAAACTGAAAACCTTGTAGGCTTTGGACTGCTAGTCCAACAAAACAACAATTCAAGTATGTAAATTCTCTGGAAACTTGTAATGGACATTTTTTTAGTATGTGCTGACGTTTTATAAACCAGCGCATTAACTGACTAACTGAGAAAATAATCATTAGTTGCAGCCATAAACCTAAATAAAATCTACTTAAAGGTCCCATATTGTAAAAGGTGATATCTCTGGCTTTTTTAATTATAAAGCAGGTCTAGGAGCTACTGTATGAAAATATCACTGTGCAATTGACAGCCCGTATTCAAAAACTGTGCCTTAAAAGGAGCCATCAGGACTTTTGTAACTTTGTGATGTCAAAACAAAACAGTCACCCCCCTCAGCTATGCCCCCAACACTGCCCATTTGGACCTATCTTTGCAGGATTTGGTTTCTCTGAGTGTTTACCTGAAATCTGCTATATTTTTATTCAATCACTCAGAAAACAGTCAGCCAGTCAGAAGAGAGACTCAGAGCCTCGCTTCTGATTGGCTGACTGACCTGTTGTTGCTAGAGAGAAGCCTGAGAGAGAAGAAAACCACATTGAGATGGTTTTTGGCTCTTAAAACCACAAATATATCTTCTTGTGGATATCAACACTTCAAATAAAATAGTTATAATGTAAAAAATGGGAACTTTAATTGATCCTTAAGGAAAACTTTGAATTTAATATCTTTTCTGTGTGTTTTCAGACCCTGTAGTCATCATGCTGGTGATCCACCCCGATGGAAATCAGTGTTTACTGGGAAGGAAGAAGATCTTCCCAGTTGGCATGTTCTCCTGTCTGGCTGGATTCATAGAGCCTGGTAACTAACACTAACACACACACACACACACACACACACACACACACTTGTACTTCTGTCTTTGTGAGGACACTCATTGACATCATGCATTCCCTAGCCCCTTACCCTAACCTTAACCTAAACCTAATTCTAACCATAACTCTAAAACCAAGTCTTAACCCTCAAAATGTGATTTGAAGGTGTCTCAAAAAGTGAGGACCGGCCAAAATGTCCTCACTTTCCCAAAATGTCCTCACTCTGTTAGTAAAATACTTATTTTGGTCCTTACTATGTAGCAAGTACAAGTACACACACACACACACACACACACACACACAGTGACCTCCTCTCCCCTCGTGTTCCTGCAGGGGAGACGGTCGAGGAGGCGGTGAGGAGGGAGGTGGAGGAGGAGAGCGGAGTGAAGGTCGGACCGGTTCAGTACGTCTCCTGCCAGCCCTGGCCGATGCCTTCCAACCTCATGATAGGCTGCCTCGCTGTTGCCATATCAACGGACATCACTGTGGACGAGAATGAGATTGAGGAGGCTCGCTGGTTCCCACGGCAACAGGTACAACCATAACAAATTCTACTTTTAACTTCCACTAATACCAGAAATAGTAATACGAATAATAATTGTTTCCATATTACTAATAGACTTACTAATGAGAACCATTAAAATAATCACTTGAACCTGAAGCGTCAGAACTGACCTGAAGTTGCACCCACTGCAGATTCCTCGTTAAGTGTGGCTTCAGTTTTCTTTTTTCGTTTAGGTGGTTGACTCCTTGCTCAGAGGAACCCGTCCAGCCTTCACCATCCCTCCCAGACAGACCATCGCCCACCAGCTGATCAGACACTGGATCGGCATGAACTCTAACCTCTAACCTCCAGCCTTTGACCCTTGACCTCCCGGCCAGCCGTGTCAGACCTGCAGTTGGTCAAATGGGTCTGAAAAACCAGCAGCTTTCTGAACCGTTGCTGCTTCATCACGGCAAAGCAGCTGCAAGTCGAGGGAATCGCTTGCAGGTTGAACACGACACAGTGAAGGTTTGTGTCGCTGTGAAATGATTCCAGTCATTTGACTGCACTGTCTGTATGTGGAAGGAGACAGGCGTCACAGCATCGACACTTAAAGACAAAGACAAAGGTTCACAAAATGAAAAAGATCTTAAACAATACATGTACCTGAAAGCAGCGGTCACTGGAGCTCTGAGGTTTGAACTTACACTTGGGGACTTGCAGTGTGATGATGGATCAAATAAAAGGCAGAAGTACTGACATTTAGTAAGAACTGGGGAAAATGCACTGTGTTTATTATTATACCAGACAAATACAAAAAGCGGTCGTCTGCAAACAGCAGCAGACTGTTTGTTCCAGAAACAGTTGTGTCAGGTTCAGATGAATTATGTCAACACTGCAGTTATCCTGTAACAAAAGCAACATTTCATTGTTGAAGCATAATTTGAAGGCATGTAAAAACTAATATTGAAAAAAAATAAACAGCTGCCCTTAAGTCAGCATTGTGTATTTTCTTTTTCTCTTTCTCTCTCTTTTTTCATAAAATATATGAGATATAAAATATCAAGTATATTAGTTCTCATGAAGCAGCTTTACTGTGATATTCCCTGTCACTATTATAACAGGGAATTATTATACTATACAGCTATTAAATATAGTTTATACTATTATAGTATTCAAGAGGACTGACTGATTGTAAGATCGAGAATTGCCTTCACCAACCAGTCAAGTTGCAGTTTACACCCATGTCTTTTCAGACTCTTATAATTTATGTAGTAAAGACTTGTAAGGAATTTCAGTTTTCAGTGTACTTTGTGTAATAAGAATATGCATTCTTGAGTTATGGCCAAAAATGTGTTTTGTGAGGTCACAGTGACCTTTGACCACCAAACTCTAATGAGTTTATGACAAGTGAGCCTAAGTGCAGCTGATTCTGGCAAAGCTTGGAATGAACTGACAGTGTGTCCTGATAAATACAAAGACAGTTTTAGAGGTGGCACCAGAGCATATAAAGTCAAACCAAAATATGTGAATGGATGCAAACAGACATGAGCTCGAGGACACACCAACAGGACAAACCTTTTACCTGAGTCGTCTCCATTTTTAAAAAAATCCGTCCAATTTTGTCTTCGACTGTGTAATGAATGTCAACAGCCACAAGGGGGTCGCTAGTGTTGCCACAGCCTCTTGGTCCTTTTCTTCCAACTAAGTCGATAACCTAGCATGCAATACTGACGCCGCTGGCTCTTTCCTCATCTGCAGTTTTATCAGTAAAGCAATTGTTTGCTATGTAGTCAGTCTCACAGATCAGATAAGAGCCTGTCCGTCCAGTCACTGTTTCAACATCAGTTTTCCGCAGAAATGAAGAGTTTTCCAGATACTCTGCCTCACAGGTCATGTGATTAGCACAGAGACTATCTGCATGAGCCTTGAGTTCACGAAAAGAACATTTTACAGTGCTCTGATGTGACGTCTGGGAAAGGTTGAGCTGCCTGGTCTCTTCCTCTTTACGTGGAAACAGGAAGTTAGTTTCTTCAGGTATCTGACGCAGCAGAGGAGCGTCAGCCTCTTCCCTCTCCTCAGATATGAAGACTTGGTCAGGATGATGGCACTTCACGACGCAGTCAGGATGATAGGACTGGAGTTGGTGCTCTGGAGTTAGTGGAGTATCAGAAACATACTCTGTGTCCAGTTCGAGGGCCGACAGTTTGATGACGAGGTGACTGAGTGGCAGCAGAGAGGTGTCTTCATGTAGGTCCTCGTCTGATGAAAGTAGGTCGTCTGATCCGATGGCGATGACACCTTTCTCTCCGAGTACGTCTGTCACCTGGAAGTCTTTGATATCCAGGATGGTTCTTTCTGCATATTTCTGTTCAAGGGAATAAATGAAAGCTTGTCAATGGAAAGTATATAGTTCTAATAAAGAAACGTTTAGATTTCGGGGTAGAACTACAACTGGCTGATGTAATGGTGTCATTACAAACATGTATGGCTGACTGCAACACACAGAACTTCAAATCTGAGTCCAACAGTTACAGTGAGTCTAACAGGAACAACACAAATGTTAAAGCTGCAAAAATCAAATCACCTTGTGGTTTGGGTCCACCAGCCACTGGCCCGTCGAACTGCCCCTAGGGCTGGAGATGGGGGGGAAGAAGTATGGCCTGTACCTGCACAGTAGAGATGAATTTTAATGTGACAGCTGGTAAGGAGTAAGAAAGTAACATTTTTAGATTTTAGATCTGATGTTAGAGGCTTGTTGGAACAAAACATGCTAACGTAGAGCAAAGAAATGTGGTAAAATGAAGGCTTCTGTTTCCCACAGGATCCAACCAATCACCAGCCACAATGAAAGAACTGCAGGTGCATTCCTGTGTTATGTACCGTGTGTGTGTGTGTGTGTGTGTGTGTTGACTCACACAGTCCTGGACAGGATGCAGATGACTAATACAGTGACAGCCAGCAGCAGCAGAGGAGTCACTGTAGCCACCACTGGGACCTCATCTGAAAGGGAAACACACTGCACCAGTGACGCTTGTAACCCTGACCCTGACAGAGCAGACTTATAGCTCCACTGTTATTATCATTAGTCTCATTATATACACATTACATATATACATTATTATTATTATTGTATACTATTAACTCTCACTGTCCTACCATGCACATGCAGGCACGCACGCACACACACACACACACACCTAAATTTCAATTTATATAGACTTTGTCTATATATTTTAATATCACAGTGTCTTCTATGTCAGTTTCTGTTTCACATTTTTCATCAGTAAAGTAAAAAAAAAATCCAGCAGCCTACACTTATGGGTAGAGGAGTTATAGTTAGTGACAAACACATTAATAAACACTTGTACATACATTATTGTCAGTTTGTCAGATGTTTATTTACTGCTTATTAATACTAAATGGTGGGACTAATAATATATACATTCCATCTCCGCATGTACTCTCTGGCTCTATATTTAGATATTTTATTTTAATTCATAATATTGGATGATATTCCAGAGCTGTTAAAAAAACTCACCAAAACCTGTTCTGAAGGGGACAATGGCTCTGGACTCATCGTCAGCCAATAGGAGAAGAGAATACTCAGTGCCGGGCATCAGGTTGGAAAAGGTGTGCTGCCATTGGTACGGCCGCAAAGACACAGCTCCAACAGTCTCTGTATTTACAGATTTTATAGCAGATATTTTCTGTCTGTTACTGTTACTGTTCACTGAACCACTGTTACTCATTTTATGACAAAATACACATTTTAGCAAGAAACTGCAGTGGGATTAAAACACAAATTAATCTTAAAAACTTCAATTGTTGGTTAAATCGATAAGAATTGTGACAAACAATTTGCTGTAAAAATAAAAGTTTTCATTATACTCAGAGTTAATTTTCCAGTTTAGATCAGAGACTAATGTAGTGACACATCTCAGAAGAAAACTCTGTGAACCTACTTTGTCTTTCTGAGTTTTTCGTCAGTATCACTGTGTATTCGTTCACTCTGATTTGTCTGGACTTCCTCTGCCACGCCCACTTAACTGTCACCAGTGTTTTGGTCATGTTAACAACCTCCAGTTTGACTGCCTCCATCAGAGCTGAGAAAACACCAGGAAACAAATCAAGTCAGACATCTCTGTGGAAGATGTTAATGTTCACATCAATTTATTCACAATTGATCAAGAGGAGTTCTGTTAATTGAAACGCTGCAGCGAGTGGCCGTTCCCAGATATTTCAGTGGTAACCACAATGGATGTAAATTAATTAAAGGGTCAGTTCAGCCATATTACAAAAATATTATATTTTTTCACTTCCCTAGCTATCTCTCTCTGCCACTGACAGATGGCATTTCAAAAAATTCAACAGCAACAGAATTAGTAGAACACACTGGAGACAATTTTTGATTGAAACTTGAAGATGGCACTTCTTCTGTAGAAACTACTTTCTGCTGAACAAATAATCCCGACACTTTGTTTTGGAGTAGAGGCAAAAAAAACCTGAGTAAATCAAAACTGCATGATCAGATACAACTAGAGATAAGTGAGTTTTTTTGTTTGGTTGGTTTAAACCTAAACCAGATGATGTTATCAGCTTACCAATATTCCTCATACGTACCTGAAGACTGAACATTTCTTACAAGAGGCCAGCAAGTGCCTCCAGAAATGTTATAAATGTCTTTATAGATCATCTTTTTTCTAGTTTTATCCATGAAGAGAGATCTCCTCTGTCCAGTGTCATCTTGACATTATTTTAAAAACTAAAATCCAAATAGAAATTTTGTTGAACACAATCATAATATTATCAGATTACAGCATCTGTCAATTTCTTCTGATCAAGGAATAATTTGTGGGAAAATCCTGGTGGAAGTTGGTGAAGTTCACAGAATTCAGCTGAGTGTTCCTGGGTCAGATCCACTGGCAGGTGCCAAAGGCAGGAAGATTAAAACCCCACACTGAAGAGCCTTAAGACAACAAGGTGCTGCTTTTAGTGGCACTGTTACCTTTCTGCTGTTCAACATTGGGAAACCTTGCATAACCTTTCTGTCACCGAGCATGTTAACACCAGGATGCTAACTGGGCGTTGCACTGACAAATGAAATTTTAGAAATTCAAGAGTGACATCTCTTTCCAGAGCCTGTATTCCTGTTACTCTGGATAATCCACACTGGAGGCAATTTTCAATTTAAATTTAGTCCTGATGTCCTAAAAGATGGCACTTCAAGGCCTCTGTAGAAAATACTTTCTGCTGAAGAGATAATGCCTACACTTACCTCCTTGCTCCAGACTGGCAGGCAGGGACTGGGGAGATCCACACTGCTGCTTGTAGACGGGGAACACACTGACCAGGTGGGGCTCATCAGGGTCAACATCTGTCAACACACCACACAGTTATTACACACTGTACACACTCTAAAAACTAAAGTGGGGAACAGACCTTCACCGGCGATACAGGTTTCTTCTTAAATTAGCCTGTTTTTCTTGCAGCTGTTTCAGAGTAAAAGCCTTGATGCTAATAATCACATTTCTTTGCTGGGAAGCTTTTACAACGAAGCAGCTGCAGATAGTGTTTGGCATGTGCAGGTGCAGCAACTAAAGGAAAATGTGACCAACAGGAGCTGATGATAAGCACGTAGCTTTCATCAGTTTGTAGATGGTGTTAGATTACAGGGGAAATTTCAAGACTTCTTTCATTAGATGTGAGTGGTCCCGCATTAAGTTTTACACATGACTCAACAATATGTAGTTTCAAAAACAGTTGCTCATTGTAGTTTCAACTCTCAACAGTGGATTAATCCACATGTTAGTGAGCAAGGACGGTGTGTGTTTGAGTGAAAATAAACTACAGTGTTTGTTCATTGTGATGGAGGAACATGAAGGAACATGTCAGGCAATGCAACAGTGTGATTTTATACAAACACAATATTTGTTTTTAGTTGTTTTCTTCATTAGATTTATTGATAAGAAAATTATTGAATATCTACTAACTAATTCTTGAACAAAAGTTCGGTTAGATATTTGATCTGGTTTGAATTGTTCTGGACAAAAAATGACTGATTAACTCATGAATGAACATTGGAGCAGCAGTAATGGTTTTTTTAAGCTCTTTTGTTTCACGATGAGGAGAAAATAGTTTTTATAGACTGATCAGATTTAAGAGGATCGATCTCCTCAACACCTTAAAATGTGTTCTTTCAGAGCTTCAGAGTTTATTAAAGGTCCCATATTGTATAAAGGTAGATGTCCATGTCTGTTTTGATTATAAATCAGGTCGAGGTTCTATACTCATACTGGGAAAGTATCAAAGCCTCAGTCCACAGAGAAATGCACACAGCCTGTATTCAGACACTGAGCCTTAAATTGAGCCGTCAGGACTTCTGTAGCTTTGTGATGTCACAACAAAGCAGTCACCGCTCTCAGTCATGCCCAAAGCCCCACCCACCTGGACCCACCACCCAACTTTGCAGGATTTGGTTTCTCTGAGTGTTTACCTGAAATCTGCTATATTTTTATTCATCACTCAGAAAACAGTCAGCCAATCAGAGGAGAGACTCAGAGCCTCTCTTCTGATTGGCTCACTGACTTGTTGTTACTAGAGCTCCAGAGAGAAGCCTGAGTGAGGAGATGTGAAACTACACTGAGATGGGTTTTGGTTCCTAAAACCACAAATATATCTTCTGGTCAATATAAACACTTCAAATAAAACACCAGAAAAGTGTAAAATATGGGACCTTTAAAAGTTTACTTTTAGTTTAATTTTCTCATTAAACTGTTTGCAAAGTACAAACCCAGTTAACTCAAAGAGATATACTGAGCTGCCACAGTGCATCTGCCTGCTGAAGTTATCTACACACTGACTGATGCATCTTTTGTTTATAAAATGCACAACTTCAGTGAAGGTCAAGTGTCCTCTCTGGTCTGTGTTTTTGTCTACATGTTTTTTTTGATATGATGATGATGATGATGACGATGATGACGATGATGACGATGATGACGATGATAGATAATGCAGAAAATAACCATGGAGCTCAATACTCCAAAACAGCTGTACCTTGCACAACAATGGAGGTGTTGAAGCCATCCACTGTGGACCAGTGGCTGGTGGATGGATTCATCTCTAAGCGCCACTGAACAACAAAATGATTGACAGGTAGGGCAGAGGGCGGGGCTGTGGGGCTCTCCCATTGGACTTGAAGACTTTTGACATCTGGGAAAGAACTGTTAATCCACAGGTTTGTGACTGATGGAAGATCTGCAGAAACCAACAATAGGATTATCAGTGATATCAGCGTTTTTCAACACATCCATCCAAATGAAACTACAAAATTTTAAGGCACCACCCTGCAGGAGGAAGAGTTAACTGACATCCAACACCGTCCCACCACTTGCACCCTGCAGATTTTAAACTGCCAACTCACAAAAAAACACATGTGTCATTCAGCAGTTGCATTTCTGCTGGTGTTTTTACATTGGAAGACAACTAGAGAACATTTGAGTGTTGCAAGAGGTTTTATCTGAACATCCCACACACACACACACACACACACACACACACACACACACACACACACAGGAAACTGCATAAACAGAGAGCACAAGCTTTAAATCTGTTAACATCAGTTTAAAAGAAGGCTGATCATTATGATTAGCAATTTAGCATTAGCAATTAACGTAATTCTGTGTGTTTGTATGTGATGGTGTTGTGGGTATTAACATGTTGAATTACTGGGCTGTTGATTGACCTTTAGTTTAGTCGTGCACATTCTGCAGAACTGCTCAACTGTGTATTTAAGTGCCACGCTGGAGGAGCATTCCCCACAACCTGGCAACGCAAAGGTTTTCTGTTGCTGATCTGAAAACCATAGGGTAAATGATTCATTAATCACTAATAAAGCCTTTAGAGGGCAGTGTGCCACTCACTGTTCTGTCTTTGTGTGTCAATGCTGAGCTGTGCAGCAGGTCCGAAGCCGGCCGTGTTGAAGGCTGTGACAGTGACGGTGCAGTTCCCTTCCTCCACCACCAGGTCCTCCATCACATCTGTGACATTTCGAATCAATCTGTGCTGCAGACCCTGCTTCTTCACTAGCTCGTAGCTCACCTGGTATCCGAGGATATGACCCCCGGCCTCGTAAAGGTCAAGACCCTGCAGAAAGATGTCCATTAGTCCATTAGCCAACATTTACTGCTGATAAAGGCCTCAGTCTTACCGCAAGTGACACAAATGATAGTCGACTGAAAACTTAGAAGTAATGTTATTTTTATGAATGTCAGCATGTTGCCTGAATGTTTTTAGAGTGTGTTCAAGCTGTTTTGTTGCTGTTTCTTGTGCAATTTTCAGGAGTGTTGTAGATAAAATTTAATCCATGCATTTGCTGTTGTTTTAATTCCAACATCTGGTAACATTTGCTAACATAACTGACAGAAGCCTAACATTTCATAATGCTGCTTATATTATTTTTTGTTCAAAATTAACACTGATGGCAAGAATATCATTAGGTTTTATTGTTGGTTTTAAGGGAAATGCAAGATTACTTTACGGCACAGACGAGGCAGATGGCTCTTTTCCCCCAGGACAAACACAGCTAAAGCTTTAAGAGATCAATGTCTGCTTCTTGGGTGATATTTTGACATATTTCAACCAGAGGACCATTCAAAAATTTTATCTTCTTGGACACTTAATCTGTAACTATGTTTTTTTTTTCATTTAGTACTGTTGCTTGTCCCTGAGATTCCCTGCAGGTAGTTTACCTTCCACATCAGATGAAGGACCAGAGATCCATTAGAGTCCCTCTCCAGTCTGTAGCACACCTCTGGAGGCTTGGAGGGCACTGGCATTGAAAAAGTGCAAAATTAAAATTGAAGCTTCTTGAAACTTATTAAATGTGATTGGTTACGTCCATTATAGTGACACATGTGGTGGGAAAGTATTTAAATCATTACAGGATGTTATCCCCCGTTACCTCTGTCCAGCGTCCTCACTGTGATGTCAGGACTCCAGCTGCTCCAGATGCCAGAGTCCCGCCCCCTGCAGGCCATGGCAGCTTTGTAGATGGTGAATGGCAGAAGGTCTTTGATCGTGTAAACCAGTGTCTGATCTTGATACACAGGGAAATCCGGAGGCTGGAAACCAAAAACAGAGAGCACAGAGTACGAGAGAAAGACTGACTTTGTGTGGTATCTCACTCAGTCAGGAGCGTTTTGACCATGTTTCACAAATGTGGATAAAGTTGTTGTAATGTTGTTTCCTTCACCTTTTTTCAGCACTAACTCTGCCTAATGTAAATGACTGAACTTATTGCAGGAGAGACATAGAAGGAATTGAAACTTGGTACAAATAAAATAAAGTAAATGCCGACTTAGCCAAGTAGTGGGTAAAGTTAGTGCAAGCCATTAGGGAAGTTAGTCAAGCAGTTAGTCAATATAATGTCCTTATAAGTCACAAAGACGAGTGTTTATGTGTCCTTGATGCTAACCTGAGACCACGTCCGAGTGTCGTTGACTCTGTAGTGAAGCCGACAGCTGCCGTCGCTGCTGCTTCTCCAGGACACAACAACAGAGTCGTCATTGGAGCCGAGCACAGTTAATACAGGCTGAGAAGGTTTGACTGAGGAGACAAGGAGACAAGAAGAGGACGACTGCTGTTACAGGGAAGTGAAGTGTTCACAGGTCAAACAGTCACATCTCTGGGCCACTAACCTGCCCGATGTAGACACACAGTGTGAGGCTGGGATCTGATCTCTGTCCCCATCATGAAGTCTTTTATCCTGGCTGTTATGTTGAGGACGGCTGATGGGTTGAAGATGCCCTGACAGGAGAAGACTCTATTCCTACTGAAGAAGAAAAACAAGATACCAGACACATCTAAAAAACTATATCTTATAGTTAACATGTAATTTACATGACTTCCTTGATTGACAGAATCAAGTGTAACTCAAGTTGATCTTCAAAAATGAATGTTTCCCTCTTGTCAGTGTTTACCTGCTGAAGATGAGAGCGATGTCAGGCTCGGTGTAGCTGTTCAACTCCTGACTCAGCTCACATGTTATGGATTCATAAGACATGTAAGACATCTGGTAGTAACACAACATGTTCAGAGTCTCTGCAGCAAAACAAGAGGATCCAGTTTTAACAACTCACTGCAGCCAGAAACCCAAACGTCATTAAAATAGGATAAAAGCTGTAGACGTGCTGACTGTTAAAATGTTTAAATTATTTTTTATTTATTATATATATCTATCAGAAGATATATTTGTGGTTTTAAGAACCAAAAACCACTTCAATGTATATTTACACATCCTCTCTAAAACTTCTCTCTGGAGCGCTAGTAACAACAGGTCAGTGCCTCTCTTGCGATTGGTTGACTCTTTTCTGAGTGATCGAATAAAAACATAGCAGATTTCAGGTCAACAATCAGAGAAACCAAATCCTGCAAGGCTGGATGGTGGGTCCATGTTGGGGGCTTGGCTGAGAGTGATGATTGCTTTGTTGTGACATCACAAAGTTACAGAAGTCCTGACCGCTGGTTTTAAGGCTCAGTTTCTGAATACAGACTGTGTGCATCTCTGTGTGGACTGAGGCTTTGATACTTTCACAGTATTAATATAGAACCTAGACCTGCTTTATAATCAGAAAAGACATGGACATCTACCTTTATACAATATGGGACCTTTAAGTACTGGATTTAAACTCAGGTCAAAATCTGTCATCTATGGAAAAACTGAAGTAATAAAAACCAGTGAAAAACTAAATAAAACCAAGAATGAGAAAAACAACCAACATCTGACTGCTGTGTGTGTGTGTGTGTGTACGTGCTCACTCTGTACAGATGAAGGCGGTCGAGGGCCACAGTCTCTGAGGTCGGTGACACACACCTTCTCGTCCTCTGTACACAGCCTCAGATCAGAGCTCTTTACCGTCACCTCTGACGCACAAACACACAAAAACAAGAGACTCACAGCAAAAGTAAATATGATGATTCTGTTGCCAACCTGCCATCACTCAGCTCACATCCAGTCAGTGTTCAGTGTGTTCAATCACCTCAGTCAGTGTGAAGGATGTATTGGTTTTGAATTACTAAATAAATTCCCTAAAATTTCCCACATGCATGTAAATGCGTGTCTTTGAGGGTCTTTGAGAATCATAACTGTTAAAATCTTTATTTCAAAATATTGGAGCAGTTATTTCCAGACAAGAGGTGCATTAAAACACAGTATGATTAAATGTGGATAATTTCAGTGCTTCTCTACCTGTGGCTCAGGATTTACAGCCTCTAATATTTAATTCACCTTTAACAGTCTTAGAGAGAAAATCATTTGACACGCAAACTAAAACAAAACTTGTGACAAAGGGTCACAAGATATTTATTTGTTTTAAGGCAACACAAACCAGACCCACTGGATTAGTTTCTATGAAGTCCAGGAATTGAATTGACCCCCTTAGTAAGCGTACAGTGTGTGCACAAAGCTTGCACTTTAACACATGAATGAAAACCCAGAATCCGGCAGAATCAGAGCGAAAACATCAAATTTCTTTAGGACAGTTTGCAAGAACAACAACAAAAGTGTTCACTGTTGAAACTGCAGGTAAGACCTTGCTCAGACGACGACATACAACAAAAAGGCTGGAGTTACACCTGTTCTTAAGCTTAAAGTCCTGAGGTAACTCCAATTTTCTTTTAGGAAAATGGTTCCGTTAATCAAATCTTTACTAATACACATCTGAGACTAAACACCACTTTAGTCTAAGCATAAACCTGCCTACCTCACAAGGTTTAACATTTAAATACAGTATATGGCCTAAATTATTAAGAAAGATTTGTAAGCAACTCACCACGTGAAAAGACACAGAGGATGCTCATCACGGTCCAGATAGTGATGTGCAAAGGCGACCAAATGTCCATGTCAGCTGCTCCAAGGCACAAAGTATTTACAAAACCAGCTCATTGTAAACATAAAAAAACATCCATTTGTATGTGAGTGAACTAAAAGCCTGCAGAGGTCATTTTATGTATATCTCTGACGAGATAAAGAAGAGGAAGTCAGCAGATGAACTCAGCATGCTGCTCCACCGACTGACTCTCAGGGTGTTGTCAGGAAATTGCTCCATGCTGCTAACACATCACGTGTGTGTCTGATAAAATGATAAAATGAAGATTTCCTCAGAAGTGGCTACTGTTTGCCCCCTGCCTCCCATTAAAATGAGCCTTCAGATAATGGAAACAATTAAAGGTGGCACGTCAGTAAATCAACACTTTACTGTAACAGACCAGTCTGAGGAAGCCCCTCACTCTCAGCAGTGAGGCTCTGGGATAAGAGTCAGAGGGAAACATCTCCACAGCTGCTGGACGGCTTGAAATGGTCCATATACATATATTTGTTAACATTTATCCACTTCCTCATTTCCTTTGTATTTTTGTATTTGTATTTTACTGTATTTTAATTCAGCTATGACAATTAATAAAATCATCTCTCTATCTAAATTTGGTATTAAACCATATACTGTATGTAAAAATGCCCGTAGACTCCGGGTCTGGAAAGTGACACCAAGTGCCTTGAACCTGGCTTTTTGAAACCAGGAGAAACCATATTTGGACAAGAAGGTGGAGCTGAGGAGGAGTGAGGGGTGGAGCTGACCTGCTATGTACTCTATTCTGATTATCAGGCAGGTCAGTGTGTGGTACAGTCTGTCAATCAAAAGGTAGCCCCGCCCTAATGCATATCCTACTTTATGGTCTATTTTCCTCTAAATGGACCATAATTTTAAAAATGAACATCATGTTGTATTGAAGAAAACTTGAAACTAGAGACCATAAACTCAGTAGGATAATGTTTACTGAGGTAATAAATCAAGTGAGGAGTAGAGACATTTTCCTACAGACTTCAATACAATCACACTTCTTTTAACAACCAGTGGAGTCGCCCCCTGATGGTCATTGGATAGAAAGCAGGTTTAAGGCTCATCATTGGCTTCACTTTTCAAATCCACAGTCTACGTCCATTTTTATACACAGTCTATGGCACTAACACAGCACAGCCTGCTGGCCGAAGCTGAGCTGAGTCAAGTCCTCCCTCCAGACTTCTGGACTTTGGTCAGATGTGCTGTCATTAGGGCTGAATGAAGCAGTGGTGACAAGTCACATTCTCCAGATGAAAGGGAATATTCTCATCAATATTTTCCTGTATAATTTTCAGTGAAAATAAAATGCAATTCCCACTGAAATCGTGATCCATATCGCAATCAATTTACTGACATCATGTCCAGTCTGCAGAGGTGTTGGGTTGTTAGTTTGCTAAGCGACAAAATCCCCACACAAGGAAGTGACTGACTGACCTTTCCTCTAGTGCAGGGTGACATTTGTGGTTTTTACTGAAATATCCCAACAACTATTCAAAGTATTAACATGAAATTTGGTTCAGACTTTATCGTCTCTCTCAGAATTAACTGTAGTCAGCTTTGGTGACGCCTCAACCTTTCATCTTTTTTTTTTTTTTAAAAAGATATATTTTGGGGCATTTTTGCCTTTAATCGACAGGACAGTAGAGAGTGACAGGAAAGGGGCAGAGAGGGGGAATAACATGCAGGAAAGAGTCGGGCCGGTCGGGAGTCAAACTAACCACTAACCACCCGGCTCTCTGGTCGCCACACAGGTCAAACTTTGAATTTGTCCTAACCAACCAACCATCATGTCATGCAAAGCTCTATAGACAGCCTCTCTCTCTTGCTCGCTCTCAGTCACTCTCTCGCTCTCTGAAGAAATGGCACAGGAAATGAGCAAAATTCAACTGTGTCTCATTTAATTTTTTGTCTTTCTTTCTTCAAAAACAAAACCTCAGCTCATTTTTTCTTTTTCTTATAGAAAATGGAAACAAAAAAATTGCCTTGTACAAACATTTAAAAATGACTAACGGCAAAAAAAAACAAAAAACTAAACAAAAAAAAAAAAAAAGGAAATGAAACAAAGAAAGGAAGAAACGCTGTACAGATTAGTAAAGAAAGGGGATTCGTTCTTCCTCTGGACTCGAGTGTGTTAGTGTGTCTGCCTCAGTGCATTGGAATACAGCAGGTAACAAGCTCTCTACGTTTACACTCCACATTTATATACACACACTGAGCTGGCAGAGGAGAGCATTACTGCTGCTGCAGACAAACACAAGTACTGCTATTCTTCAAGTGAAATTCATTGATGGTTTCATGAGCTTTGAAACCTGTTAAAATGTCAAGTTCATGGATGTCAGACAAAAACAAAAACAATTTTTTCCCCTTAAGTCCTGAAAAACAGATTTTTTTTTTTCAACAGTGGTTTTTTGCCCAGCAAAAGATATAAAATAAACAGCGGTGCAGCAAAGATGCATTTAGCCTTTACAAGACCTGGTTGTGTTTCTGAGTTCTGATTTCAGCTTATTTACAGGAGAGACAGGAAGTGAAACAGACCAAATAACACACGTATATAACCTTTCTCAAACACCGGCCCTCTGTGATTATAGCGTCACATGATTTCATGAATAAGATGGTTCTACAAACTGAAAACGCTCATCTGTTTAGACATCCACAGCCACTTCTGCTGAACTGAGAGAGTAAACAATGGCAGAGTTGATAGTGTTCGTCAAACCGTGACCTCGGACACTTCAATGTTCATGATGCACCTTGAAAGTCTTTATATCTTCAGTGTGAGATATCAGAGCCCGGAGAAAAATGCTGAGGAGGCTGCTCTCCTGACAGCAGCTGATATTTACAGTGACTCAGTCTGGACGTGAGTGAGGCAAAAGTTTACACTAAAACTGAAGAGACATCCTGCAGCTCAGTGGAGCTCCTCTGAACCACAGGAGTCTACGGTGGCCCCGAGAGCTCAACACATGCAAACAGACAAAACACTCATTCTGAAAACAGCATCAATTTGACAACACATGCACTGCAAATACTCACAGCACAACAGAGGTGCTTCCAGGGGACACTAAAACGTGATGAACCCGGCTGGGACTCACTTGCATGGATGCATTATATTACATGTATTACCATACATATATGTGCACTTGTTGTTCAATGCTTTTAACTGCAAAAGTCACAAAGCACTGAACAACAGGTGCGTCCCAGCAGGTTCATCACTTTTTAGTGTCCTCTGGAAACATTTCTGTTGTGTTGTGAGTTTTTGCAGCACCTGTGTTGTTGCACATGTCAAAGTGATGAAGATATTTTCTGAATTTGTTTGTGTTTTGTCTATTTGCATGTGTTTTCTTTAGCTGCAGTGTGTCGAGCTCTCAGGGCCTCAGCAGAATTCACTCTTCAGATGTTGCTGAACCTCAGTGTGAACATTTATAAAGATAATAATTCAGACTGGAGGAGACTACGACAGGGTATATGACAGAATCTGAACTGTCCTGATAAAGGTTGATACCTGACAGAAAGCTGAGTTCAGCCCTGAACTCATGTATCAGTGAAAATGTGACGTTTGAAGCA
The DNA here is from genome assembly GCF_046630095.1 of Trachinotus anak. NCBI lineage: Eukaryota > Metazoa > Chordata > Actinopteri > Carangiformes > Carangidae > Trachinotus > Trachinotus anak. The sequence goes on along the minus strand of NW_027273859.1, from coordinate 26,481,000 downwards.
CACTCACATTAAATCCCTGGTTTACTAGACACTTTTAAAATGTGATCATTTTGAGATTGGAGACGCTGATGAAGCTCAGGTGATGACTCTTCCTCTCAAAACATATACGCCGTGTGTGACATGACTGTGGCATCCAGTATGGATAGCCTGCACTGATGCCTGAAATAGCAGCAGATCAAGATGTGACTGATTTACGCTACAGCTCATCTACAACAGATTTCTGCACCGCCGTCCCCTCATGACTGTTTTTTTTACTGGATTATTTAGTCTGACGTTGTGCTGATGTGGAGTCAGACGTGGGCAGTGATTCAGGTCACAGTCCAGGAAAATTTGGCTTCTGTGCTTCCTCTTAGTGAACAAATACCTTTTCTAATATCTACACTGCTTTAGGTTTTCTCGGCTGTAATCAGATGCACTTCAGTATCTGAGATCCCTTCTGACTCCATTTCCCAGAGAGCCATCCTGTGGTGGTGTAAGTGGAATAACCTTTTTTTCTGTGACTTCACATTTTGGCATCAGAACTGTCATTTTCTGGACAGCCTGTAGAAGTGTCACTTAGTGGCAGATTCAGAAACATCAGCCTTTAAACTCTAGCTGACCCTTTGTGCAGACGCCCTTTATTTTCCTCTGCTGTGTGGCTCTTTCTACACTTGAAGGCATCACTTTGGTACAAGCATATTGCTCCTTTACATCCACTCTGATTTAGATTCTCCTTTTATGAGCGCCTCACCTCTGCTCTCTCTCTCTCTCTCTATCTCTTTCTCCCTCTCTCTTTCTGAGGAGGACTCAACAGGACACACAGCTGCTGATGCTGCACATTGGCAGTTAACAGGAAGCAAACACAGTCTCTCATCTTCACAAGTTCATGATAAGGGCAGGAGAGAGGTGCATAGGTTAGAAAACACACACTGAGCAGGAAAAAGACAGAAGACGGCAGTTGAAACTGAAATTGTGATAAAAAAAAAAATTGAAACACCCACTCGTCTGCAGTGAGCGACGGCACTGAAGAGTCCCGGTGCCTGAAAACCCGTGGACTGGCTGTGATTGAAGTTCTCAGAAAACACCCCGGGTGTGTTTGTCAGCGCTTCAAGAGTTCACCCGAACTGAACCGAGCTGAGCTGAGCTGAGCTGAGACAGGACAAACCAAACCGGTTTCATGATGAGTCCAAGTGTGCGTTTGTGTCAGTCTGTGTGTGTGTGTGTGTGTGTTATTTGTTGCGCAGCAGCTCCAGCTGGTCCTGGTATTCAGTGAACAGTCTCTGGAATCGCAGGTTTTCACCGATGACGGGTAAAACCTCCCGCAGCAGCTCCCGCTTCCGTAGTCCCTGAACACACAAGACACACAGTGAGCAGCGATAGTTACCGTGGCAACAGAGCACAAGGACAACACAGGACCACAGTCTTCACAATGTGATGCACCAGTTTGAAAATAATTGAAAGGTGGCCTAATATGAAACAATTATTTGATCAACAGAAAATCAAACATGACAAATAGCTGCTGCTGCTGCTGCTGCTGCCAGCCTCTGCAACGTCAGGATTTTAGGGTAAACTTTCTGAAAAGAGTCAGAAATGTGTTGAAGTGAAGATGAAACAAAGTCAACCAGCAAACAGTAGAGTGTTGTTGTCGTACCAGAGTGGTGGGCTCCCAGGATGTGGCTGCAGATTTGTGGACGGGACCCAGCAACTCCTTACAGAGCTCTCTGAGACGATACTCTGAGCCTGGAAAACACACAAACACACACACACACACACACACACACACACACACACACACACACACACACACTTTTAAGTTCCTTGTGTCTGTAGAAAGTGTGCAACCTTTAGGAAGTGACGGTTCAGTACCTTCGTTGACGAGGAAGCGGGCGTAGATAAGCAGCCAGTAGCGATACTCCTGCGCTGACTGCAGAGTCAGAGCAGACGCCAGCTGATTCTCCAGGAAGGCCAACGTCATGCTCTGCTGCAGGTGGTGGGGGGTGGAGGAGAGGCGGGACGCCAGCCGACCGGCACTGCAGGAACCAGACAGAGTTTTTTTTTTTTACTGTGTTGGCCTGAATATACATTTTTTTTAGTATTTGTTTCCCTGGAAATTAGGTTTGAAAAGTGGGGGTTGTCTTATGCATCTTATGTGTGTTATCTGGAGTAAGAGACGCTGGTGTAAGAAGGGGAGATTAAATACTGTCGTACTTGAGGTTGCGTCCCTGCATTACAGCCAACGGCCCTGAAGACACAGGTGCATCATGGGTAGGTAGGCAGCTCCTGAAGTCAGCACACTGGACCAGAGAGTCTCCTTTATCTGCTATCAGAGTCCTGAGAGAGACAGAGGACAGTTCTTCAAGTTTATACTGGAAATCAATTAGTCAGTGTATTTGATGTATGTGTTACAGGTTAAAGGTCCCATCCAGGCTAAAGGTAGATCTCCATGGGTTTTTAGATTATAAAGCAGGTCTAGGTTCTATATTAATACTGTCAAAGTATCAAAGCCTCAGTCCACAGAGAAATGCACACAGCCTGTATTCAGAAACTGAGCCTTAAAACCAGCTGTCAGGACTTCTGGAACTTTGTGATGTCACAACAAAGCAGTCACTGCTCTCAACCATGCTTCCAGTCTCGCCCACCTGGACTCACCATCCAACCGTGCAGGATTTGGTTTCTCTTAGTGTTTACCTGAGATCTGCTCTATTTTTATTTGGAGATATGAAAGTATTTATATTAACTGCCTACTAAGTGCCTTGGGAAAATGTATATTAGGATTGGATGCTATACAAATAAAATTGAACTGAACCAACCTAAAAATTCTAAAAAGCAAACAGACAAACACATAAACAAGTCACGGTCCAGTGTCTCACCATGTCTCCAGTGAGGAGCTGAAGCAGTACGACTTCCCGTTGGACAGTCCGATGACTGGAACTCCCTGCTGAGTCAGCAGAGACTGAGACACTGTGGTGTCAGCACCTGCACACACAAACAAAATGTTGTTCAGGGAGAGGAACACCACTGGATTCTGCAGATACAAAATGTTATTCTAGTCAGTGTGTGATGTGGTTGGAAACGATCTCATCTCCATAATGAAAACAACCCGGAGAGGAACATTCAGGTGTTAAACATACTTTTAAAGGAACTGTTCAGCATTTCAGGAAATACATGTTTGCTTCCTTTCTATCAGTTAGATGGATCAGTCTCAAGTTTAACAGGCAGAGACAGAGAGATTATATCCACCCCTACCAAGATTATTCTAATAAGTTTTGTATTTCATCATCAATAAACAATCTCATGTGAACAAAATCAGTTCAACGGTCCCATATCTTCCTGTGTTTTATTTATTTATTTTCATTATTCTTTCTGGCTTTTTTATGACTTTATTTATAGGTACAGTGAGAGAGACAGGGAAGCTGGGGAGAGAGAGAGGGGATGACATGCAGCAAAGGGCCGCAGGTCGGACCTGAACCTCGGGCTGGGGCTATGACTAAACCTTAATGCTTTACCAGGTGAGCCACTGAGGTGCCCCTCCTGTGTTTTATTTGAAGTGTTGATATCCATAAGAAGGTATATTACATATATATAATTAGTATTAATACTTTCATATCTCCTCTCTCAAATAAAAATATATCAGATTTCAGGTAAACACTCAGACACCCAAATCCTGCAAGGCTGGATGGTGGGTCTAGGTGGGCGGGGCTTGGGGCATAGCTGAGGGCGGTGACTGCTTTGTTGTAAGTTACAGAAGCCCTGACAGCTCATTTTAAGGCTCAGTTTCTGAATACAGGCTGTGTGCATTTCTCTGTGGACTGAGGCTTTGAGACTTTCATAGTATTAATATAGAACCTAGACCTGCTTTATAATCAAAACACATGGACATCTACCTTTATACAATATTTTAATAAACTCTGAAGCTCTGAAAGAACACATTTTAAGGTGGTGAAGAGATCAATCTTCTTAAATCTGATCAGTCTATAAAAACTATTTTCTCCTCATTGTGAAAGAAAAGAGCTTAAAAAAAACCTGTTGCTGCTGCTCCAATGTTCATTCATGATTTCATCTTCCCAGCTTCCTCATGGAAGGAAAGCAGATAAGTGTATTTCCCACAGTGTTTGATGAATCATTCCTGTGTCGTCATGCTGCAGTTTCTCACCTGATAAAATGGTCAGCAGAGACTCGTTCTTCACCAGCGCCTTCTGTTTCTGAACGTCCCTGCATAGACACAACAAATCATAAACTCACTACTGCCGTTCTACAAGAAAACACTCAAATTCAAACTGCCTATCAACTGGCACAGAAGATAAAGACATCCGTAACATCCTAAACACTATATTAACTCCACAATAAATCACTATATCGATCTCAGTGCAAAAATCATCATGATATTTCTAACAAAACATGTGAGCTCTGACCAGACGGAGAGCGTCGCTCCAGCAGTCAGAGCCATAACGAAGTGGCCCGAGCAGTGCAGCGCTGACACGGGTGTGCCCAGCTGGATGGCAGGAAGGAGCCGCCGCCCACAGGAAGAAAACACTGACAACATCCTGTCCTCGCAGGCGACGGCAAGGATGTCACTGAGGGAGAGGAAGAGCAGGGAACAAATCTATTTAGTGTTTGGTCCATTTATTTATACAACTTTCTGAACCACTTCAATCATGAGTTCATGATATGAAACACATTCGTCCACAACAGCTTAATTAAATCAATTCAAGTGTAAAGACAAACTGGATCTGTATGAAAACAGCAGAGGTGTGAGCGGAGCCTCCCACCTGCTCCCTGCAGCCGTCACCACCGAGCTGGGCAGCAGCGTGTTCCAGTCTCGTCCGTCTCTGGAGCATCGCAGCTGGCTGAGCTTCGAACCCGCCACCAGCGACACCTCGTTCTCCACCTCCAGGAACACTGACGGCTCCATGCTCACCTACACACACACACACACACACACAATTTCCATTTCTAGCAGAACAACAATGTAAGAATTGGACTTGAATTACTGGTCAATAATAAAATCAACGTTGACACGCAGCTTATTTGATCTGATCTGTGCAGCTTCACCCAAACCAACTGTATCAGTCAGATGCATGAAAATCCTTCAAGAGCAACTGCAGTTTTCTAAACTGCTACACAAACTATGGGAGCATCAGGAGTTATGGGTAGAAGAAGACACTGAAAACACAGTATCAAACACTGGTAGCCTGTACAATCGTTACATCAGGTTATTTCATTTCAACAGATGCAGTTGGGTTTTCAGATCATTTGACAAGGCAATATTATGCAAAAATGAAATGGAAACACTTTGTCCACATTTAAGTCACATGACATGGCTTGAGTAGTAACATGACATCCAAGGACACTGGGGAATATCATCTCCCAAAAATCCCTGATACATGGCTGATGCCAGATATGAGGTGTCATTTCATGCACCAGATGCCCTCATCGCCTGTGATTAAATATGACAACAGCTGTTGTGGTGGATGCAATCGTCCCAACACTTAGCAGATAATGGAAATCCACATCTTTATCTTTCTCAATATCAAAAACACACGTTTTACTCTTTTAATCATGTATGAAGTTTCTTGTATCTTGTTACTTGTGCAAATATATAAACTAAAACAAACCAAATATATCACTTCAGTTTGATTTCAGTTAGTTCTGAGTTCAGGTGGAGAAAGGGAACAAAGGTAAAATTTCACCAACCAGTTTCCTGCAGCAAACTGTACGTAAAAGTGCCTCTAAAAATAAAATCAGTTCTTCCTGGTGAACACAAACACTGAATCCACCAGCAGCCAACACAAATAATCAAACACACAAAAGCTGACACACAGTCACAGTGTGTTACCTGAAGACTGAAGGCCTTCTGTGTACTTGGTGTTGGTAGTTTGAGAACAGCGACAGGAGCTGGAGGAGCTGCCACCCTGCTGGTCTCCCGCTCTGCTGGAGGAGTTATCTGACAGGACAAGGGAGGACAACACACTCATTTATCTTCCTCTGCTGCTCCAAGGACATCTGCACAAAAGCAGCTTCTACTACACTTTTTAAACACTACTTGCTTTTTAATTTAAAGCCTGTTTTTCTTTAAATAACTCAAAATGTAATACATGTCTCATACACACACAACCTTAATAGGCTCCTCCTTTTGTTTATCACCTGAGGGAAGGGTTGGGCAATGGTAGCTGCCAACTTGTCTTTCCTGGGCCGTCCTTTTTTCCTCTTCTCCACCACCTCTCCTGCATCCATCAACAGCTCCGGTTTCCTCTTGCCAAACGCCAGGTTTTTGTTGATGGCGGCCATCTTGTCCTCGCTGTCGCTGCTGGTGTCTTCTTTGGTTTTCACGTCTTTCAGGGTGGAGATGGCATCTTTTGGCCTGTTGGAGCGACAGAAAAGTCTCAGTTTGTCTCTTCTCTTTGGTCTGCCTCACTTTTTTTCATATCTACCACACTTATACTGAGACCTTTCTAGAGGTGTGAGTCCAGCGGTGGAGGAGATGGCAGCTGTGACACCCGGCGTGGCCTTTGACCTCTCTGTGAACCTGGAGTCCAAAGCTTTCATTGGCTCGATCTTGGAGGCAGAGGTGAGCAGCAAACTGGATTTCACACTGGAACACAAGGAAACCAGAGAATGAGGAGGGGATGAGAAGATGAAGGATGATACGACTGAAGGAGGAAGACGAGGGAAGGATGATAAAGAGTTGGGAGTGGAATATTTGGTTCAGACACAGATAGAACATTTAAAAAAAACAGAGGGTAGAAGAGAAAACAAAAGTAAGTGCTCCCTCTCCAGATGGTCTGTCTGCGTACCCATCCTTGTTGTCCTCCAGGCCTTTGGCGGTGCTCCCGGCTGGAGGTGAGGTGAGCATGGGGTCATGGCTGGGCCTCAGCCCCAGCGAGGAGGCCTGTCCTGGGCTGGAGTCGGAGCTGAGCTGAGGGGTGAGCTGACTGGACATGGAGGAGCCCGAGGGCAGGATGGGAACGCTGTTGAACAGAGCTGGGGAGAAATCCCTGCAGAGACAGAGGGACGGTGATCTTCTACTCAGCTGTCGTGTAAATGAAGGTTATCAGCTCTGTCCACCAATGAAATGTTTTCCTACCCCGTGTCCAGCTGAGCGATACACAGCGGTGTGATTCGTCTTCTGCCGTCCGCCGTTCTTGTCTCCACCTGCTTCTTCAGAAGGTTCTGCAAGAGGATGAAATAATACATCCAAGAAAGTCAAGATCCAAACATTAACAACACTTTGTGCTGCTTTAGAGCGACACACTTCAGTCTCCCACCTTCCTGATGTCCTCCAGAGACTCTCCGTTCATCACGCTGTTCAATTTCGGGGCTGAGGATTCGGGCCCGGCGCTGCCAGGTCCGGAGTTGGCCTGGGCCGAGCTCTGTCGCTCCTGCTGGTATTTGAGCATCTCTGGGTTCTCGATGATGGTGGTGGAGAGCTGAGCCTCAGTGCTGGTTATAGCCAGACTCTTGCCGTAGATGTTCTGGTGGATGCTGTTCTGTACGTCAGAGGGAGAGAGAGAAGAGGTTTGATTTGGGTTCTTAATGCACTGGATTCAATGATGGAGGGAAGGACGGCATCCAAACTAGAAACAGAGACCTGTGGGGAAAACCAGAGCTTCCAATTTCTGTTCCAGAAGTTAGAAAACTACATTCAAAATCCTACTGATGTTCGTAACTACACTAAAAACAAAAAATCCAGCTGTGAAGCAGAGACTCTTTCAACAGTTTGTGGTTTGACTTGCTTTGAAGACAAACAATCTAATATTTTTTAATCAATATTCATGCCTATTGCAGCCTTTAACGAACACCATCTCCCATTAGCCCTTGATGTTATCAGGCTGAATCCCACAGCTCAACAGTAGAGGTGAGTCCAGGTCAGGACTGAGCACTGAAAGCTGAAAAAGAGTCCATGAGTTTTATGGATATCGATGACACCAGGTAGCTGCACAACTGTTGTTTCTTCATATGAGTTGTAGTTTTTCTGTGCTCACTAATAATTATTCAACTTAAATCGTGACGGAAGCTAAATGAGAGTTGGCACTGAGTTACTGAAGCTAGTGGAACAGAGGCCAAACCTGGCAACAATGTCACAACTTCAGCTCTCTGTGAACAAGAAGAAAATAATATGTAATGTTCTTTCTGATTGACACTGACAAGCCACCCAGGGCCTGTAAACAAGTCACATGACTCAGGTGACATGGGTTTGAAGAAGGGAAGTTCACATCACAACACACTGGCTGGAACTAGTGTTGCAACAAACAGAAGAGGGGAAAGACCTGAGGTAAATGATGCTGAGATGAGACTGAAAACAGGATTTAGTCTGATTTAAGAAATCTTTTGTGCTGGAAACATATTTGTGTTTGCAGCCTGATGTGAGTACATGATGTTTGTCTTACCTTCTCCTCCTCGCTCAGCGGGTCTCCCAGTTCGTCCAGTGAGAAGTCCAGATAGGCCACAGTGCCGTCCATCGAGCACACCAACATCCCCAGACCTGTCAGAGTCCTGACACAGACACACATTAAACTCAGAGGTGGGTGTGTATGGGTGTAACATTACCAGTGATCTCATAACCCTGTGAAATTGTGGATAGATGAATAGAGCTGTACAATGTGGCAGCGTCACTATTGTTCCAGTTACTGCAACAAAAAAAAAAAAAAACTATGAAAAGCCAATATTTGTGTTGTGTCAGTGTAAAGTCTTTTCGACAGGCTGACAAGCTGAAGGAAAGAGACACTACAGACACACAGTGCCTGTCTTTACTCACCAGGAGATGTCCATAATTGATTTATCAAAAAGATCATGAATGACCACCAGAGGGCGCTTCAGTGAGGTCAGCTGGAGAGGAGACAACAGGCCAGGTTAGTGCTGTCACGATCACACTACAGGGTTAGGAGTCATTTCAACACAGTTCCACATAATTACACTTGTTTATACTAAGATTTATATGTGGGCTTTATTGAAACTATCAATGACAAAAGCTATGGCAGCCATGGGTGTTTGTTCCCACCACCATGATGTTTTTTTATGTAATCAAAAGTTTTAAAGTCTTAAAACAGCGTTTTAAAATGAAAACGATCTCTGTCCAGACGACTGCATCAGCTCTGTATCAGAAACGATCTGCGTCCAGACTAACACACCTGAAAACACATTCATATGAAGCAGGTCGTCTCCTCTCAGTTGCACTCAGCTGATTAGTTGTACAAAATACTACAAACAAGGAACAACTGTAGTGTTAAAATGCAGAATGTAACTGCCAAGACAACAAGTTAGTGTTACTTTCACCACTGGTAGTTGTGGCTGATAAGACCCAATCAGGGAGTGACTGGGTGTGACTATGTCATCGTTTCGTTTCAGTTCAGACTACAACGCGGCCCCTGGTCCAGAACTCTCAGTTTTCATCGGTTGAAAATTCCCTTGTAGTGTGGACGAAGCCACAAACACTATGAACAAGAGTGAGCCATGAAATCTGCAACTCAACCTGCATCCCTGTTACTGACTTTAAGTTTTACCATCTTCTACACTCTTTAAAACAACCTGAGGTGTGAACTGACCCAGACAGAGAGCGACCGGTCTTTGCTGCCCACAGCGCAGCAGCAGTACGGACAGCTGGGTTTGGGAGAGCTGCCGTTCTTCTGCTTCTTCTTAAAGATCTTTGGATTGAATTTCTACAGAGACAGAAACCAGACCCATCAGTTAGCAGAAAGGACTGGGGTGAAGTACGTCTTTAAAGAATGAACTTGTGGATAAAACTCCCTTACCACCACGGTGACGGCTTTACGGTGGCCCACAAAGTCCATGTTGGTCTTCCAGCCGTCTCTCTCCACGATCTGAGCGGTGGGGCCGGAGTTGTTCATGGCGTGAGCTGACACCAGGTACTGACCATCTGGAGACCAGGACAGACGCAGGACGTGGGTCGTCCCGCCGCACTGAGACACAGAGACATTATTCAGACCCTCATGAGTGAAACTGTGCATGTGGTAGAATATACAGACGTGTTAACTTAGAACAAACTCCGGAATAAATGAGTGAAATCACATAACGAACACATGTAGTTATATCATAGCAACTCAGTTCAGTTTCATTTATATGGCACCAAACCATAACATAGTTGATCTCGAGGCACTTTACAGACCCCAGTGTCAGCTGTAACACAGCTCACAGTGTTTTCATACCTCACTGAAGGGTTTGGTGATGTTGGCCTCCATCTGCCAGTCCAGTGTCCTCCACACTTTGAGGCTGTGGTCGTCAGCCTGGGAGGCGATGTATTTCCCTACTGGGTCCCACGTCAGACCTTTAACAAGCCCAGTGTGTCCTCGCAGACAAGTCACCATCTCTGGAGACACAAAGAAGACAGATGGGACATGAATAAAGAGCTGCCAAGAAAGAAATGCTCTGCTGACAGCTTCCACTGGAGAGAGGCTTAATAATAAAAATACTGAAAAAGGCAACCTTCAAATAAATAAAAAAAAAAAAAAACCCCTGACATATCAAGTACCAAATAATATTAGGACAATCACTCAGTTAAAAGAAAATTTATCAATTATTTTGATAATAAAATAATCTTCAAATATGAGGATTTGCTGCTTTTCTTTGTCTTGTGTGAGAGAAAACTGAGTATTTAGGTTGTGTCATATGAAATGACTTTATGATGTCAGCTTGGGCCTTAGGAAATTTTAATGGATTTTAAAAGTTATTGACCAAATAAATAAAACAAAAAAAAAAACTTCCAATTTCCACCTCTTGGTTGTATGCCTCTATAACCCAGCCAAGTTGCAGGAAATATGATCACAATCTCCTTCCTGAGCTACAGCATCAGTGTTTTTGCAGAACATTATGTTGTTTTAGGGAAGCTGACCTTTGACCTTTTTGATATAAGATGTCATCACTTCATTTAATCAGTTCATCCTTAAGTCTCACAAATTTTTGTAACAGATGTAATGAAATTCCCTCTGGGTGTTCCTGACATATTGCATTCACAAGAACGTGAGGTCACCCTGAACTCTGACCTTTGACCACCAAAATCTAATCAGTTCATCCTTTAGTCAAAGTGAACATTGCTGATGCTGTATGCACGTATAGATGGACAGACAGCCTGAAAACATAATGCCTCTGGCTCTGCATGTCCCCGGCGAGGAGGCATAAAAATAACAGTAACCGTTCAGTGCAGCCTTGTTGCAGCTGCAGTATAAACTGCAACAGAGAACTCAAAGAGGGTTATTTAGTATTTTGGATTTTTCAGCAAAAAGGAATCATTTTTATAAACACTTTACACTGTTATGTATAGGATCTAAAAATTGATCATTTTGGCATCATCTGGTGAGAGTATTAAGAATAACAGAAGAAAACAGGGGCAACGTGCACAACTCCAAGTCCTGAGCAGGTCACTGAATCTGTTACACAGTCACACGATTACAAGTCAACAAGGCAAAGAAGATGCCAAAAATAAATATCAAGACTATTTGAGCAGGCGTCTCCTTTATTAAGAATAATAGTATGGCAGTCTTTCAGCTGAACTAAACTAACCGACTGTAGTTTCATATTTACCATACAAACAGGAAATTGATTAAAGAAGTGTATTTTCCTATATATTTCATTGCCATTGATATGGCAGCTCTTTATATTCAGCTGATGAGCACTGGTGTGACACATTCTTAGTTTTTTCTTTTAGTTTTGCAAGCAATACATTTTAAAAGGTAAAAGCACCTTTGAACTGTTTCCCTCCATTTTTTTTTAGCAATGATGCTACAGACACGGTGCTACAGCCTCTGGGGTTGGCGTCAGGCGAGTCTCCTACCTGGGAATTTGCGAGCGTTCCAGATGACAATGGTGTTGTCAACGCTGCACGAGGCAAGCCACATGTCATGAGGAGACCACGCCACGTCCATCACATCTACAAACAGAACACGCACTGAAATCAGGGCCTGAGTCTAGAGATGTGTTACTGGTTGAAATACACTGGTTAAGATACTTGTGTGTATGAAGAAGGTCTGTGATGTGTATAGATGTGTTTTTGTGTGTGTTAATGTGTACATCTGCATGACCGTGTGTTTTTCCTTGTGCATATATTTAAGTGAGTTTTGTTCGGGTCTAACCTCCTGTGTGATTCCTCAGGATGGTGACACACCTCCACTGCTCCACATTGGCCAGCTTACTGCTGGACCCGAACACCGTGCTCGGACCGATGAACCTGCAGCGAAACACACAGTCACCACCAGCTCTGACTGCTCAACACAAAAACACACAAACCTGAAACATTTTCCACTCAAATGAAAACACTTTCTGTGGTGCAAACAGCGAGAAATTTATATAAAAAAACAAAATCTTTTTCGAAAATCATAGCTGGACTGGAACATAAATGTACCATCTGTATCTGGAGGTTGTGTGTGAGTGTGTGTGTTTGTGTGTATACATACGCCGCTCTCCTCCACACCATGACCAGCTTGTCATCTCCTCCTGATGCCAGATACAGCCCGTTGTTAGACCAGCGCACACAGTTCACACATGCTGCAGGGACAAACACTTGTGTTAACTCTGGTTATAAATAAAATTTGTACAGATTTGTGCCGAGGAGGTTGTCTTATTAAATTTGACTGCTTATACATTTGGTCCTTTGACACCACAGCAGTTTGTGTTTTTGTTCGCAGTATCGCAGGACAAAGTTATTCGAATGTGTCTCGAAGAAAAACTATCAGGACTAAGATTCAAACCAGCAGCTACCTCATCAGATTCTGCTGGAGCATCACGACTGTTCCTTTTCACAGCACAAGTACAGACACTAGATGTAAATGTCGCTGCACTAGTTGTTGAACTCAAAGTTGTGGAATAAAAATGAAACAAAGAGCAGTGGTCTGTAAAAGAAGAGGAGCCGTTTCGGCCTCTTCGCTGTAAAAGGAAAACAGGAGTGAAGCAGGACTTTGACAGAGATGTGTTTTGACAGAAATGTGTTGTTTATAAAATCAATCAGTATCAAAGATTAATAATAAGAATAAGAATAATGAGACTTTTCAATAGCACTTCAGAGATATAGGGAAGGGGCAGCCCAAGCCTGGCCTTAAAAGAATTTTAAAATCAATCCTAAAATAAACAGACAGCCAGTGTAGAGATGCTAAGACTGGAGTGATGTGAACATATTTTTTTGGACCGAGTTTGGAGCTGAGCTGCAGCATTTGAACTACCTGTAGGCGGTGGATTGATTTCTGCCTGAGACATGTACACAGGGAGTTACAGTAGTCAAGGCAGGAGGAAATAAAAGCATGGATGAACTCTCCGATCTGTGGCTGAAACAAATGACTTGACCTTGGCTATATTTCTCAAATGATACAAATATGGCTGCGCAACTGTCTTCACCCAGGATCCAAGACACAAAACCTGATCAAAGTTTACGCAATTATTCAAAATTACTAAATGAGGTCAATACTAAGGTGGAAGAGTACAAAGGGGGAATTCTAATAAATACAATAATACATGTAATTTTTTGTAGAAGTGGTCTCAATCCTCACTGACAACATTCCTGGTGTGTTTGTGGTCAGATGTCAGGGGTGGGTAGCACTGCTGGTAAACTGTTTATCTTTTATCTCTGCTTATCTGCTCAAGTCACTGTCTATTTGTGATCTTTTCCCTGTCTGTTTATGGGCATATACAGCTACTGAAAATAATACATCAAGAAAACAATGCCGTTTTCTTCTTGTAGCATCTCATCTCATTGATTTTCTGATATGAATCAGCCTGTAGCCAGTTTCTGTCTGTGCTGCTGACAGTGACATCATGACAGAGGTCAGAGTCAGTGAGGACCGAGCAGATGGACGCTTCAGTAGTGTGTATGTTCTGCTCATGTCTCACATCTGGTGTGAATTCTCAGTGACAGTAAACTTCTCACTGAGAGCTGGAACGGGCAGTGTATAAAGACACAAGTAACTTCACTTTTGGAATGTATAAGAAGTTATTTAACCCACAGTTATTCATCAGTCAGTGCTACTGACAAGAATAATGTTCTATCATATTCTCATGAAGGGCCTTATGCCTTACATGCTAACAGAGTGAAAGTGGTGGAAATCTTCCTTCAGGTTAAACAATGGAGGTTCCCTCACCAAATGTTTCTAACTGAATTAAAGGTCCCATTTTATTTGAAGTGTTGATATCCATAAGAAGATATATATTTCGGTTTTAAGAACCAAAAAGCATCTCAATGTAGTTTTACATCTCCTCTCTCTGACTTTTCACTGTAGATCCAGTAACAACAGGTCGCTGATTGGCTGTTTTCTAAATGATCGAATGATAATATAGCAGATTTCAGGTAAACAGAAAGAGAAACCATATCCTGCAAGGCATGGCTGAGGGCTGTGACTGTCAAAGTTCCAGAAGTCCTGACGGCTGGTTTTAAGGCTCAGTTTCTGAATACAGGCTGTGTGCATTTCTCTGTGGACTGAGGCTTTGATACTTTGACAGTATTAATATAGAACCTAGACCTGCTTTATAATCAAAAAACACGTGGACATCTCACTTCAAACAATATCAGACCTTTAAACTCTCACAGACCATACAGTACATCCACCTTAGCCGTTTTGTTTTTACTCTGTCGAGTTGGCAGCAGCAGAAGTGTTTGTTGCATTTAGCACACTGCAAGTGTTGTTCATAGTAAAGCTGAATACGTTTTAGAGGACACAGTTTCCTAAACACAGAAGTACCTGATGAACTGTTCACATGAGTAAATTAATCAACAAATACATCAACTAATCAAACATTTCTACATTCAACAAGAAAACTAATACAGATATGGCTGGTTACCTAGGTGATTGTCCATCTGGCAAAGCATTTTGGGAATATTTTCGTTCTTCTCGTCCTCCTCTCTGAGGACCGGTGCCATGTTCCAGATCATCACCTTTCCAGAATCCTCTCCTGAAAACAAATCCAACATTTAAAAAAAAACTAATAAAAACACACAACCCACACACCCCCGATCCCTTTTTTATGACAGAATGAGCAAGACTGTTTTAATTTGAAAATCCTACATGTAGAGAGACAGATGAGGAACCTGTTTTTAAACATTAAAAAAATCAAGAATTGGACACTAAGAATGGATCTTAAATGACAAACGTCCATTTCAGCTCAACAGCCCAAAACAGTGAAGCAGCTTCAGTGATAGATGATGTGAATAACAGGACTGGTCATTACCTTGTCCACCAGTTGCAAATTTTGTTCCATCTGGGTGAATGTCAACTGAAAATATGGGTTTGCCTGTAAAACACAACACATAAATCAACATTAAATGATGTTAGTCCCCACTTTAATAGATTCATACAGCAGACAGAGAAACAGATACAGTGGACTGATATTGTAGAAAGATAACGAAAAATAGTTGAGGACAGAGGAGTTGTACTGCCTCTACTTTGTAAGATGACAATAAACTGAATTGAAGAGAAAAAGTTGTTCAGGGAGAAAACATTAAATGGGACACATTTCGGCACAACACAGAACAAAGCAGTGACCTGTTTGTTTTTGAGCACGCTTCGTACTGTTGGCCCGATGGAAAATTCCTTTACTTTTCTGTGATTTTCCACAGCTAAGTCAGAACACGTCTGTGATGTGAAACTGTTCTTTCTCTCCTAGTTCTGTTAGTGACTGTGGATTAGCTCGACATGCACTCTAGGACTTCTCTGTCAAAGATACTATTTATGAAAATCCTCTTAAAATACTCTGATAATATTTTTAAGTCTCCAACTCAGTCTTTTTGTAACACAGCTAAGCTGCATAACCTTTAAAAATGTCAAAACCAGTTGCCAGTTGTTTTCTATATAATTTCTATTTACCTGACCTTAATAAAGAACATATGAGGAGAATGCTCAAGAGAATGCAAGGAGTAAACATGCAGCAATAAAAACACCTAACTGTTCATGTTCAACAGTAAAATAGAGAGACAACAAGCAGGATACATCACAGACTAAGTCACTGGAAAATTCTGTCCATCCATTAACAAGTAATCAGGTTAATCTGCTGCTGGAGCTGCGGAAAAAGTGGTTTCGGAAAGTGTGAGAGCTGCTGCTGTTTGCTTATATACGTCTCTACGTCTGATTTTGTTTTAATTGTTGTAATTATTGTTCTGAAATGATCAATCAAGCAAAAACATGGAAACAACTCGCTGGTTCCAGCTTCACATCTGTGAGAATTTGCCTGCTTTTCTGTGTTTTATATTATGATGAGTATCGTTAAGGTTTGGACATTAGTTGATTAAAAAAAACAATATATTAATCATATATTAGTAGAACTATTAATGACGAAGATAATCAGTTTTTGATTAATTGATAATAAAAATAATCAGTATTTGCTTTGAAAGCATTAGTTCTGAATCACTTATCAAAAAAAAAACAAAAACAAAACATCTGCTGGTTGCAGCTTTGCTTTTCCCCATTACCTGTTTTACTGTATTTCATTGTTTCAGTGCAACCTCTTCATCTGTGTCAATATTTGTCTTATTTAAATTATTTCCTTGTCGTTTTATGTAAAATACTTTGCATCTCATGTATGAAATGTGCTGTACAAATAAAGTTTATTAATATTAGTCCTTATTTTAATCTCTAAGGATCTGCTTGCCGTCTTCGTTTCATATCACTGTAAATAATGTCAGTTACGGACCGTTGGCAAAGATAAAAATGTATCTGGACATATCACTTGCCCTTTTGGTTTTCTGGCATATTGTGATGGGACATTTGCAACTTTACAGGATGTTTCACAGACTAAATGACTAATCTTCAAAACAAATTGCTGAAATTTGTGACATTAGTCGATAGCTGCAGCCTACATTCAGGCCATTTCTCTGACGGTTAACTTTCCAAACTGACAGCTCGGGGTTTCGCAGACACTTTTTTTTAGCTCCATGTCAAGCTCCTTCATCGTCGCTAAAATAACACGTGTTTGCTAAAATGTCGCTGAAATGTTGTAAATGTATTAATCAATTAGTCGCTTTCAGAAAGCAACTTAGACTTGGGTCATTTGGCAGGTAAGTTAGCTAACGTCAGGGCATCCGAGCTAGCCGGGAGGGGGGGGCTAACTAGCTAGCTAGCTACGGACAGCAAACATTAATACATTTGAAAGACAGAGTAGTGATACTGTTAATGATAAAGAAAACATCAGGTGTGTGTGTTCGCTTGTTGAATTAAGTCTGGTTTGTGAGCGACTAATAACTGACAAACAAGTCAAACAAGTGTCGACCACCATCATGCCTCCTTATCAATTCACCCCCCTTCGACAACAAAAGCCCAACTTGGTCCAACAGATTCCTGCACAAGCTTACCGTTGTGGCTCACCCAGCTCGGCTTCAGCAGCTTCATTTTCAACCCGATTTAAAAACAATTTCCTCCGATTTAATTTTCAACAAAAGCCCATCCAGCACTCAGTTCAGCTGGAGTACTAACGCTAACCCCCCTCCCTTTGTCTCAAACTCTGCCCGACACTTTGCTGTTTTTGTGGTTCAACTCCATCTCTGGAGGCAGCATCCCCAAGTCTCCGAGCCCGAGCAGCAGCGGCAGCACACCGGAGGAACACACGGACGACGATCGAGGTGACACCGCGCAGTTAGGAAGCGTTTCCGTTATTTTTGACCGCGGACAGGAAAAGCGTGCAAGGTAGCTGTCACAATAGTTCCGCAGGGTGCAGACTTGTAAAACATGTAATACAAGGTAATATTCGGCAATAATTTTTCTTGAATTTCATGTTGTTGTTTACTTTTTTTTTTAGCGAAATTAAGTAAACCTGAGACCAAAAAAACAACAAATTTGTCACGTCGGCGGAAAATTAAACTGACAGAGCTCTTATTTTGAAACATCATATAAGTTGTAGTGCGCAAACTCAGAATTTAAACTGCCAAGAACAGGATAGATGGATAGATGGATGTAAAATGTCAAGGAGAAAAGAATAAAGTCCAAGACTTATGGTTTTATGACATCATTAATACGTATTTTGTTTAAAATGTTTACATTGACAGGCTTAATGACAAGTAGAGGCTGTAATTTAAAATAAGAATAAAGCTGAAGATCCTTGAATCATTACTGTGTAACACAATGTGTTCAAAACAACACAGTGATTTTATTCACAGACAGTTTTGTGGTATAATTCAGTTTCACACCGGGATAATGAACAAAAATTCACAGTGAACCCACAGAGAAACCAGGACAAAGAGCCTCATTTGATCCAGTTCAGACTGAACACAGTGAATGTGTAAATTATATGTATTACAATCATCCAGCCACCAGAAAAGGGTTTAAAGTGTGAATAATTGATCAATTTCATAGCTTCACTTAAACCATAGAAAAACAAACTAATAAAATCATATATAAAAAAAAAGAAAAAAAAAGATGGATGATCTAACAAGTCAGTTTTTCTTACAGATAAAATCAAATATCACCATCCCAAGTGTGTACAAGTCAGATAATATAACATTTCTTTTACAAGAATATCCCACGAGAAAGTTAACACGAAAACACACCCATATTCTTTCCACCGACACTTTACAGCTTGCAGCTTATTAGTATTAAAAAACGTTGCATCACATGATCTGTTTAATTTCAACTCATTTCTCTGATAGTGTAAGCCGCACAGTTAAATTAACAGTCAGCGCAGTCAGTATCAACAGCAGACTCCAGGCACTTCATGATCAATTAAATTCGTACAACATATCAGGTTTTTTTTGAGTCATCAAAGAAACTTCTTCCAGTTTGAGGAGCGAGAACAACAGACGCCATTCTCATACTTCTAGTTTGGCACTGAATCAAACTGAGCTAACACAAGTGTTGTTTTTAAGTGTTGCATAACGTAGCATTGTGAAAGCTTTTTGCAAATGACAAAGTGGAAAAAAGTCAAAACATATTCTAAGAATGGAAAACTATCTCAGAGTTAACACGCTTAACAGGATGTAACATGAGGATTTAAACAGAAGCTGTGTTTTAACCATAATTGTTGAGAAGTGAAACTATAACACACTGCGTGAGATGGGCGAGAAACATCTATTGATATTTTGATGATGTTTTTTTTCACAATAAAAACTCTGTACCATTGGAATGCATTATAATGTTAATAATTAAAGCTGACTCGTCTTTTTTTTTCTTTGGTGGATGAAAGTACAAACTTTTTAAAGGTCCCATATTGTGTAAAGGTAGACGTCCATGTCTTTTTTGATAATAAAGCAGGTCTAGGTTCTATAATTATACTGTGAAAGTATCAAAGCCTCAGTCCACAGAGAAATGCACACAGCCTGTATTCAGAAACTGAGCCTTAAAATGAGCCGTCAGGACTTCTGTATCTTTGTGATGTCACAACAAAACAGTTACTGCCCTCTGCTATGCCCTGAGCCCAGCCCACTCAGACCCACCACCCAACCTTGCAGGATATGGTTTCTCTGAGTGTTTACCTGAAATCTGCTATATTTTTATTAGATCACTCAGAAAACCAATCAGAAGAGAGGCTCAAAGCCTCTCTTCTGATTGGCTGACTGACCTGTTGTCACTAGAGCTCCAGAGAGAAGCCTGAGAGAGGAGATGTAAAACTACACTGAGATGATTTTTGGTTCTTAAAACCACAAATATATCTTCTTATGGATATCAACACTTCAAATAAAACAATATGGGACATTTAAAGAGTGTTAAAACCTTAAAGTTAAATTTTGACTGGATTATACCTTTAACACACATTTTGCTCTGACATAGAAAAGAATAGAGACCCCAGAGAACAGAGACCTCCATGCGACATACACTGTAACCTTTACTATGTTTATGAATTCCAGTACTATAACTTTCTGCAACATTTTAGTGCATGCAACTGCCCGACACCTGAGGAAATATTACACCTGCACAGAAGAACTTGGCTCATCTGAGTGATGTGTGGAGTTGGAGGTGAATTACAGCAGTGAGACCTCGTTTTGATGGCGTTCCTCAGCAAAATTTTAAATGTAAATATTAACTATTTGATGGCCTGATATTCAAATTCTTTCATGTTAAGGGTTTATGACAGACTTCCTGCAAACACAGATGGTTTCCGCTCAAGTTGTCAGTTTAATTTAACCTCACTAATGTAAAATGTACGGATAAAATATGAGAAACACCTCTGCACAAGCTACGGCCTCCAAAATGACCACACAGTTGAATCAACACTTCTCCAACTGAACATTAGAACCTTCATGAAGGAGGATTTATTCCAGTTCTGCTGTATAAATCCACTTTCAGTTTAACAGTTGCTGTGACAAAAACAACTAATGGTATCAAAATGTTTTCATGGACCTGACGTCCCTCTGAACGTTGCCTCAATTTGCTCCAGTGTCTTGCCCTTGGTTTCAGGGAGGAAGACCATGGTGAAGATGACGTTGAGGATGCACATACAGGCGAACAGCCAGAAGGTCCCGGCACTGGTTAGAACATTCTGCAAGGGGTCACAGAGGAAGGTCTCATGGTTTCACAACAGATACCAAAACACATAAGAGGCCAACAAGGCTGTACAGACTGTTTATCTGGGACTATTTATTCATACCTGCACTGGAACTTTTATTCTACCATTTGATCTGTTTTATTCTGTCTCAGTCTTTTATTTCACCTTGTCTTAATTCTTGTAAAAATAAATGTGCCTTACTTTATACAGTTGAGCAGGTACTGAGCAAGCCACACAGTCACCTACAGGCAATTATGAATTTCGCTCAACAAAAGAACCAATTTAATCTTGGGCTGCAACTAATGATTATTTATTACCTCTCAAATAATTTGTTGGTTTTTGTAAAGGTATTTTTTTTAGATTTTCTGTGTGTGTGAGAGAAATAGGGGATGACAAGCGGCAAAGGGCACAAGCCAGATTTGAACCTGAGCCGCTGCGCTTAGGACTGAGCCTTAGTGCCCCAATTTGTTGTTTTGATTAATTAATTATTAATGATTTGGTCTGTAAAATTTAATAATAACATATTTGTTGGTCTGATCAACAGTTCTGAATCTGAAGGTGTGTTTTCTGATGATAAATGACTCAAATGACAAATTATTTACTTCTGGTACCATAATAATTATTCCATGAGCTGTCATGTCATGTTTAGTTGACGAAAGAAGTTAAAACTTGCTCATGATTAAGAGAAAAGTAGAAAGAAAATCTGCAACAACAGAATGTTGTTTGAATTAGTGTGGTGCTGAGCACTTACCATCATATCCTGGAAGGTTTTGGTGACGAGGAACGCCATGCTCCAGTTCGTAAGGACGCAGACAGCGCTGGCAAACCCTCTCACTTTAAGGGGGAAAACCTCCGACATGACCAGCCACGGGATTGGACCCCAGCCCAGAGCAAAACCTGAAGACCACAGAGACAGTTATTAATGTGATGCAGTCTGTCATGAATCCATATATTCATGACAATGAGCATCACCAGTGTGGCCGCCCTAAATTGGTTGATTAAGTGCTTTTGGGGGATTAGAGGCTTTTTTAGATTTAGCTCTGTGAATCACTCAGACACAAAATGAATCAGGCTAAATCATCTGCTTATCAGCTGATAACGGAAGCAAACTCTCTGGATACTCTTTTTTAAAAAGGGGAACCTTTGCCCCCACTGACTGGTTCACAGGCACCGTCACACAACAGATGAAACATGAAAGAACAGAGACAGGACAGAGGCAGAGGAGAGGATGAAGAGTTCTCAGGCTCAGTGTCTTTCAGTTGTGTTGTTACAATAATTTCACTGCACATTTTGAATCCTGATTCATCATTTGATTCACCTGAGCACTGATATCATGCTGCTGATCTATCTGTCTCATCCATCTGAAGTTACACAGGACAACAGTGTGTAAGCCACGATCTCACCTGAGATGAAGACGGCCATGCTGGCCAGGGCCAGCCAGGCCAGGTCAGTGTTGGGTTCTTCACTTGGTGGGGTGGAGCTGTGAAGTTTGGACATCAGGTAGAAGTAAACCCCAAATGCTGTGGTGCTGATCGCCATGGCAACGCCTTGATTATTAATACAAAAACAAACAAAGACAAGGTGAGCTGAGAAAATGATTTCATTCATGTTATGGTTTTTGCAGTTTGGACAGTATGTGCTTTGTTTGCACATCAGTATGTGGTCCAGACTCTCTCTGCTCAGGAGGCTGTGGAGGACTGCCATCAGGACAGGTCCATCCTGCTGTGGGAGCCCCATCAGCTCCAGGTTTGTCCTAACTATCAGGTTGCTGCCCCATCCTTCATCAGCTACTACATCGACCAACCCAGAGCCTGCTAGTGTGGTCACCTGACGTGATAAAAACTGCCCGGGGCAAACACTGAGGCAACTGTGATTTGTGTGATTTGCGATCTGAGCAGTCTTGACCACACATTAATATGTAAACAAAATACATACATGAAATGTAAGAAGAGACAGGTTCATTGTCAGAGCCTTAAAACTCTTGGGCTTCTTTTGCTTTACAAAAGTAAATAAAACTTAGAAGATATATTTGTGGTTTTAAGAACCAAAAACCATCTCAGTGTAGTTTTACATCTCCTCTCTCAGGCTTCTCTCTGGAGCTCTAGTAACAACAGGTCAGTCAGCCAATCAGAAGAGAGGCTTTGAGCCTCTTCTGACTGTTTTCTAAGTGATTAAATAAAAATATAGCAGATTTCAGGTAAACACTCCGAAAAATAAAATCCTGCAAGGTTGGATGGTGGGTTCAGGTTGGTGGGGCAACCTAGACCTGCTTTATAATCAAAAAACACATGGACATCTACTTTTATTCAACATGGGACCTTTAAAGTGACTGAAAATACCTGAAATGATGAGAAGGATTTTCCTTCCGGCCTTGTCCATGATCACCGCTGCTACAGCTGTAAAGACGACCTGAATCAGACCCACGATCACTGAGGCCAGGTCACTCTCCTGAAAAACAACAAGACATCCACATCTATCATTTCAACAAGATACACAACTGCAAATTTACAAAAAACTTATCTTTTCATCATATTCTATTATTTATATTTAGAATAAAAAATGTATAATATTGTATTTCCTATATCATGAAATATTTTATCAAGTTCTGACTTAAAAATGTCAGACACTGCATTGCTCAAACACGAGTGAGGAGCTATTTTTGTGATCAGGCTGATTCTGAATTCAGTTATAGTGACTCCTTTGCTTAGCACATAGTAATAAATCCAGATTTTCAGCTAAAATTGCATCGTGACTGAGCTCGTGACTGAGCAGCAGACGTCAGAAACCCGACATTAATAACTGATAAAAATGAGAGGACAAAGATAAAATTGACAGAACTGGAGAGTAGTTTTGCACATGTGGCAAACTGAACATGTGTAATTGTAAAATAATCACCTGAGAGTAAGAATTGTTGTGGGTTTTTTTCTTAAATTGAGCCCCTACTTTGGGAGTGGGTCCTCTTCCAAGGAGCCCACATTATGGGCCACCATATTTCTACAGTAGCCCAGAATGGACAAACTAAACTGGCATTTTTTACGTTACCTAGAGGCCACTGTAGGTTCTCCTGCACACTTAGAAAAGGAGGGGTGAGGGGAGGTGTATTCACTTGGTTGCAACCTGCAAACTTGATGACTTGATAACTTGACTAAATCCCACACACTGGTTCTCTAATTTCCCCTGGGTAAACAACATTTTAAAGCCCCCCTCACCTTAAAATGTGCTTGTTCAAATATGTTCTCAGCATAGAACATGATGGCATTGATGCCCGTCATCTGTTGAAAGATCATCAGCATGATGCCGATCATCAGGGGCTTGTAAACACCAGGGTCCTTCAGGTCAGACATCTGGAAACTAGAGCCCTGAGGGAAAACAAAGAGACTGTGGTCATCAGGACAAACAACAGTTCTTGATTAAAGATACAATCAGTGGGACATGTCTTTGTCTGGGACCGCAGAGCAGACTGTCTGACCCTTTGACCTAACAGATTATCTTTGGTCTTATTCTGGATTTTCTGTTCATTTTCTGGTAGATTTCAGCTCGAACTTCTGCAGCATCTACTGTGGTGACTTCATTCACTACCTTTACCCTGTTCCTTGCGTCTCAGCTCAGCCCCAAACCACCGTCTCACTGTCTGACACCGTCCACTGCTTCACAGCCAAGCGAACCAACCGACCAACCACAGACTCACCTGCTCATCACAGGCGTCCTCGATGCGAGCACACTCCCATTCGACGGGGGCGTCCGGTCCTCGCAGGAAGCGAAGCGCCTCCTCGGCCTCCCGCCTCTTCCCCTGCGACAGCAGGAAGCGAGGCGTCTCTGGCATGAAGCACATGCAGACCATCAGCAGCGTCGGCGGGATGGAGCTGCAGATCGCCAGCCAGCGCCAGTCCAGGAAGAGACCTGCAGGACGAGCTCACACAGTTCAGATAAAGTCCACACAGATCTACAACTGCTTCTATCCTGCATTATTGCTCAGAACTAGGGCTTTAAACTCTTGCTCACCAAGATTACGCGCTGACGTATTGCACAGCTCTCTGTTCCACTAATGTATCTACGGATGTTTCAACCTCGTCTCAACAACAGAACATTGTTATGAGCCTAAAACAGGACAGTCATCTTTTATGTGCTTAACCTATAAAATTCATGGTCACAAATATCTTCAAGAGATCCAAACTGACATAATGATCATATATGATCCAATGAAAACCCTCTGATCTCTGTTCATACATTGCTTTGTTCTGCAGGTCACTACAATGCTTCTTTACTTGATACTGATTCGTCCACGAGAGAACCAATCACTTCAGAGGGACCTGTCTACTCGCTGCTTTAACTCTAGTTAGTGAGTTTTTTATATTCCATTGTATTTCCTGTTGACTCATTATCTCCTCTTTTTATCTCTACATTGCTGCTGCTGCTAACACCTGCTCTCACATGAATAACATTACATCATATTCAGCTGAGTGAATGGGACAACTGGTTTAACCACACTGGCAGCACTTTCAGGTTCAGCTAATAAGACAGTAGCAGTCCTTTTTTCATTGCTCTCAACTTTTCAAATTCCTATTTTCACACTTATCACTGGTTACACCATTAAATATGTTCCTGAACTTTTGGAATGTAACTTATTTTCCTTTAAATCTAATATGTCTGCATAATAAAAAGATAAGGATCTAAGTTATGAGCAGATGGTCACACAACAGCTGCACCACAGCTGTGTGGTGTATATGGTGTATATACTTTTTACTACTATTTGATTTTATCTACATGATCTTACTAATTTTGGAAGAGTTACTGCTGTAAAGTTCAAGGCTGCGGGACACAGAGGAGCCTTTCTGAGTCCACATCTCCTCACGAACATCTTCATCTGCCGTGTCTAAAAATGTTTTTTTCTGCCGATCCGACTGTTCCGCTGAATTTTCCACAGTAATCACAGTGTTCACCTCTGTGCTGAACAGCAGCTGGTTTGTGATGAAGTTGAAGGTCTCCTTTTTTTTTTAACTTGCAAGCTATCAAACAATTACTCCCTAAAAAACAGATTACATGGAACATGTTTCCTCCTTCTAGGACAAATTATCTCAGTGACTGATTCCCTTCTCTTCACTGTGACTGAGTCAAAAATGTA
This sequence comes from Trachinotus anak, assembly GCF_046630095.1. Classification (NCBI taxonomy): domain Eukaryota; kingdom Metazoa; phylum Chordata; class Actinopteri; order Carangiformes; family Carangidae; genus Trachinotus; species Trachinotus anak. The sequence goes on along the minus strand of NW_027273859.1, from coordinate 26,455,499 downwards.
AAAAATTTCAAAACTGTGAACACATGTTTACTTCCTGAAATCACTTCCTGAAATCATTCATGTGGTACCAAATGAATGATTTCATTTCATTTTACAACAACTAAATAGGTAAGTATCAAATACGTTATACATTAAAGGGCCATTAAATCCAAATGAGTCACAGTAATTAACATTTTTTCACTGTCCTCCCCACCATGGCCAGTCCAGTCCAGTCCTGCAGCTGATCTAGTTGTTTATGTCCAGATTTTTTCTGTCTCTACTACCTCAATAAAACAGAGGTGAATGAGCAGTTTCAGAGCGACTGTGTTGATCCAGTGAAAACTGTTGACACATCTTTTCTTCCTCTGAAGTTAGCATGCTAACCAGCTAGCCCTGGCCAGTCTTGTCACTTTCCGATAGCAACTCACTGTAGCCTCCAGTCTGCCCTGAAGATGTCGCGCTGCTCAGACGGCGTATTATAACCTGTTGTCTTGTAAACGCAACAATGGTCGAAGCCCTTGCCGACAATCACCAACACCTGCTCCCGGCAGGAAACCACGTTCAACGGCAGAGAAAACGCACAAATAGCCCGTTTAAGTAGTGAGTATCTCCATGGTAAAAGGATTTAAGACAACCTGTTTTACTTCTGGAAAGAGACGTCCATGTCAGATTAGTAAAATGCATGTTTTTTGTGTTGTGGACAGAATCGCCAATTCTGCAGTTCCTCTATTGACCGCTTCTGGCTTGCTCCAAACGTGAGTCCATCCCCATAGACTCCCACGCTGAAATGTCCAACTTTACAGCAGGATTAAACATGTTTACATGTTTGGTCTCTATAGCTAATTTCCTCCCTCATGACAACTTCAGACAACAGTTAGGAAGAGTCAGGCACTGCCAAGATGGCGACGGTGGAGCCGCCCACTCTGAGCTTCAAAAATGCTCTTCAGAAATCTGTGGGTGACATCACAGAGGCCGAGTCCATCTTTATTTACAGTCTATGTGTGCAAAAAAACAAATTTGTTTTCATTACAACTGTTAATTCCATTGACCTCCACTGTGTCTGAGCTGGAGGCAGAATACTCAATGACAGACATCTGCATAGCTAGAAACCAACAGAACCAAGTTTATTTCTACAAATATTTTTTTACGAATTTGAATGAACCAAACTTTTAATTTGAGCTGTAACTAATAATGATGGTCGCTATTGATTAATCCATCGGTTAATTTCTTTCACTTAGTTGATGGTTTGGTTTCTGTGTTGTGAATAAATAGTGAAAAAAATGCTGCAGAACTGAAACTAACTATTTATAACTGAACATGACAAAGAGAAGCAGCAAATCCTGCCCTATGACAATGTTGCATGTAAAATTAATAAAGCAGTTAACACGATCAGGATTATTTTGACTGATCAAACAACTGCTTGTTTAACCTGATAGTTTCATACCATCATTTGCTTCAACAACCTTCGACAGATTTTTAACACAATTGAAACATCATATATACCAGCAACCAAACCAATGAATGAAACTGATTCACATCTGCAGTGCCATGGCGACGAGACAACCCACATCACGTGACACGTTAGGAAATGTGAATGGCATGCAGTTAACAAGGTTAACGAAAAGCAGCTATTTTCACCCCGGCTGATCTAACTGTGATGCCATCACATGACGGCCAGGTTGTGGTGATCTCCTCTTCACAACCTTTGATCCAGAGCTTTAAAACAGAGCAGCGACCTTGGGAACTTTAAACAACACGAGACGCTGTCACAGGGAGTTTCTTTACTCTGCTTTACTGTTGTAGTTGTGGACGTTGTAAAATAAAAGTTACATCATGGAAAACAGTGACTCAGTGATATGCAGCCTGTAAACTGTTGATGAGTTACCTCGAGTGATTTTTCATGGATAGGTTAGCTCACGGTCCCAGAGAGGCAGCGATCAGGTTTGATTCTCCACATTTCTGAACAATCTCTCATCTTCTTCTACCCTGTTATGTTTATCTTTACTCATTTGGCAGATGCTTTTATCCAAAGCAACGTCCGAGTGAGAGACATCACTAAAGCTTCAACAGAGAGAATTTTTTTTTTTAATTTAAAAATGTATTTAGTTAATTAATTTCCTATTATTTTTAGTTTATTTAGGCTATTTTTTTTACTTTTACTAATTTTATTTACATTTTTTTTTAATTTGGTGTCTTAATACCTCCACCAGTTTGAATTGCATTCCCTTTTGATGTTTTTTCATTTAGTGAGTTCAGTGAGTTTCATGGACCTGGAGAGTCAGACTTCACAAAATGAGATTAAAGGACACCACTAATGCTTATATCTGAGTTTACATACCTGCGAGATAAACTCCCATGATGCCTAGCACCACCATGAGCTGCACACAGGAGCCTAATGTCCCACGGACCTGCTCATGTGCCATCTCAGAGATGTACAGCTGTGTGAGGAGAGAGAAAGAGATCATTACACTGAGGGATCGAAGCAGAACATCACAGTCACATGCAGTGCTATTTCAGGCAGTTTAACAGAGGCTTTCATTGATAGAAATGAAATAATTTGTTGATTACAATTACCTGTTAATTAATTATCTAAAAATTTTTTTATTTCTTTCCGATTAACTGATTAATTAATTCGCTGTTTGGTGAATAAAAGCACAGAAAATAGAGAAAAATGCACATCACAAGTTACCAGCTACCAAATGATGTCCTGAGATAGTTTGTTTTGTCTTTTCAATATTCTAAAACCCAAACGTTTTCAGCTTACACACAAAATTCTTACATTTGAGAAGCTAAAACAGTTTTATCAAGTATTATCAAGGGTTTTTATTTTATTTTAAGTTTGAAAATGCAGTGTCTGTGAAAGAGACTGTGGTCACTGAAAGGACTGAGAGATGTTGACCAAGCAAGACAAAACTGAACAACGATGAACGAGTGCCTCTTACCGGGACGACCAGCGACGTGACTCCGCTGGCCAGGCCAGTGAGCACCCTGCCGATGTAAAGCATCCACACGTTCTGTGCTGCGATGATGATGGTGAAACCGAAGACGAACGGCAGCGAGCAGAACATCAGGCTGAGCTTCCTGCCAATCTTCTCCACCATCCAACCGCCCAGCAGGCCGCCAGCCGCCGCTCCCACCGTCACTATGGACTGAAAAACACACAACACACCACTGCAGGAAACAACTTCACTCTGTATTTGACCTATTTTAATATTCCAGGTTATGTAGAAGTGACTATATGGATAAATTATTGGCATTTTGTTAAAGTCTGCACTTTTTTTTACCAACTAGCTTTTCTACCGAAACCTTTCAACCATGTTTATCTGCAAAACTAATTTCAATTGCACACTGAATGACATGCTCTTTTTTAATAAAACAAATTTTACTCCACAACTGTAGATATGTGTTGATCTGAGGATGCACCTGATGATAATTTTCATTATTAATCCGTCCATCATTTCCTCAATTAATTCCTTAATAGTTAGATCTATAAAATGTCATTAAAAAAAGTGAAACAGTTATAATTTTCGTCTTCTTTTGTCCAATTTACAGTCAAAAATTCAGTTCACTGTCAAACAAGACGAAGAGAAGCAGCCAAAATTCACAATTTAAACCAGAAAATGTGTGTTATTTTGGATTTTAAAGAATTACTAAAATATTATTTAGTTATCAAACATGTTAATTGTCTGTCAATCATGTAATTTTTGCAGCTCTAGTTGATCAGATAAGAATTTGTTTACAATGTTTTGTCAAAATACAAGAACATAAAGTTTAGTAACAACAGATATGGCCACAGGAGCCTTGGGGCAAATATTTGTTGTTGAGAGCTGCTGAAACTTCTCCCTGACCCAGAAACCAACCAAAGCTCCTGTATGAGACACAACTTGGCCCCAGGTTTTCTGTGTATCAGTCAGTGATTTGACAAACGCTACTTAAATTAGGAATATGCATCATGTGAGCACCATTCTCTGATGAAGTCTCTTCCAGGGTCTTTCTACAGGACAGGGCGAAATTGGGAGGAGCTTTTTTTTTGAGAAATCGTGTGTTTTTCAAACCAAGTCAGGTATTGCGAATAGCTACAAATCCCTCGATTCCCATGAGCCTCCACCACCGTTGCCAAGGAGATGTAATTTATAGTTAGAGCAGAAGTCAATTGAAAAATACTTGGTCGTAGCAGTGGGAGACCAAAGCTCGGCGCTATAATTATTTAAATGATAGAAGACTGAGCCCGAATCTGAAAGTTGAATCATCTTTTACTTCCACTTCCTGCAGGCATTGGATGTTTATTTGCTGAAATGCATCTTGGGAGCTGTAGTTGACTTCTCTCTTTTGGATTTTATAGTTTTTATAGTTAACTTTTTGTAATGATGATTCCCCCGAGAGAATCAAACCACTGGAATTGTTCCAGCTGTTCAATTTGCATTTAAGAACTCGAATTTACCTAAATATATGTATTTTCTTAATTAATCCTTAATTAAATGCATATTAACTTTAATATTATATATATATATAATATTAGAACTCTCGGTTTAATTAACTTCTGTACATTTTCAGGAAGTAATCAATATTTAGCTTCAGACATGTTGAGCTTCAGACATAAGTAACAGCATTTTAACTTCAATCAAATCTTTCATTTTAATTGTATTTGAGTCCTGTTACTATAACAGCTCATTTCTGTGTCTTTATACTGTTTTGAACTCAAGCGAATCCGACCTGATGTGTGTGGACAACATGTGATGACATAAAGCTGCTGATAAAGGTGAAAAAAAAAGCTGCTGTCTAAAAATTGCCTCGTTGTGAGCCATGTGATATAAAATCATCTCGGTCAGCATCATACCCCAAACCAGGAGGCCTGGACGTCATCCAGCTTTAGCCGTGGGTCAGCGATGGCGGTGAGTTCGGGGATGGCTGGAGAGCTGTAGCCCAACACGAAGCCGAAGCTCATGGGACCCAGAACAGATGCAAATGTTGCCAGGTACAACTTCCTGTTCTTCACTTTGCTGCAGAGGGAAAGAGGAATAGAATGTAGGAGGTAAAGGTCAAAGGGCACTGTGTCACGCATGATAAAAGGACAGTTCAGCTGCTGACATAAAGTGCCTCAGTTAAAGGGCAGAATTATGCAGGTTCTCTACAATCTGATATTTAGAGAACTCATCCGCAAACTGTGTAGTTTTTAAGAATTAAAATCATGTATTTTCTTACTACGTCTACATCGTGGTATCATCTCTTCAAATGTGTGTAAATGACAACCAGTGAGTATCAAAGTAAATCTGTAAATATGGTACAAACAGAATTTGGAGTGTGTGAATACACAGCATTTAAAGGACTGTCCCTGTGTGTTTCCAAATTTTAGCTCCATAACTACAAATTATGCAAACTTTCTATTTTTTGACAATCTCTGACTGCAGGTTGTATAGTTATGGATTTTTTTAATATATATATTAACTGTTCCAGGAAGCCTTTAGCCTCAGTTCCTTTCTGCTGGACATGAAAAGACTAAAACAAAAACCAGTTAACAAATTAAAGGTCCCGTATTTTATATCCATAAGATGATATATTTGTTGTTTTAGGTACAAAAAAACAACTAAATGTAGTTTTATATCTCTCAGGCTTCTCTCTAGAGCTCTAGCAAGTAGAAGATCAGTCAGCCAATCAGAGGGGAGGCTCTGAGCCTCTCTTCTGATTGGCTGACTGTTTTCAAAGTAATCAAAAATATAGCAGATTTCAGGTAAACAACAGAGAAACCAAATCCTGCAAGGTTGGATGGTGAGTCATGGTGGGCGGGGCTTGAGACATGACTGAGGGTGATGACTGCTTTGTTGTGACATCACAAAGTTACATAAGTCCTAACAGCTCATTTTGAGACTCAGCATTTCTCTGTGAACTGAGCTCTTTGATACTTTCAATAATTAATATAGGACTTAGACCTGCTTTATAATCAAAAACGACATGGGCATATACCTTTATACAATATGGGACCTTTAATTCTGATGATCAGGTCGTTTATCAAGCAGCTTCTTTTTACTAACATCACTGTTGTCTAAACATGTTTGAGTTTGAACTAATGATCGATCTCAACTTTGGCTCCGAAAACTTGGATTTGTTCTGGGACTTTACCACAGTCTTGGATTTGATGGATGTGTGTAATCCATCACCATGATAAAGTTACATTATTTCTGCATGGTACAGCAGCTGCACTGTGAAGACCTTTCACTGTTACTTCAACATGATAATGTAACTTTGACTGAACTGAATGCAGCCATGATGTTGACTTTGATAGACCAGGTTCAAGGGTCTACAAATTGATTTGCATTCAAAGTGAGTGAATCAAATGTCATTACTGGTCAGTGATAGTAAAGATATGCGAACCCTGTGGAATGGTCCTTTAACAATCCGTCTTTGTCTCTGATTGTTACTGACTGCAGCTCATGACTGACCTCAGATAAGCATCCTGCTCAGACATGAGTCCTGTGGGATCCTCATGTTCACCCTCCGCATCCAGCAGCCTTCTCCTCTCGCTCTGGATGTCCATACCGACCGGTGTTTACCTCCTTTTATCCGGATCACAGGTCAGGCAAAACTCCCTGGAGAAGCTCGACTGTATCTGCTGCACAAAGTGGCAGCCGTGCGCCCTCAGCAGGCCGGGGCTGCAGGGGAGAAATCTACAGTAGCGACGGAAGCCGCGAAGAAAACATCGGACATTTCAGTCGTTTCAATCCGACCAGAAGCCTACAACCTACGAGCCCAAGTCATGAGGGTGTTTGCTTCCTCCACCGGCGGTCAACTTGCTTTGTCAACATTTCAGTCAGCTGATCACTGAGGACTGCCGTCTGTTTCCTGGTTGGCCGTTTTCAAAATAAAAGTTTAAGGTAGTTGTTGGAACAGATAACACGCCCTCCACCCATGACCATCATATAAAGTTACTTCACTTGTACTAAATACCACAGATATATACTATATAACCACGTCCCTGTTGAAATTAGCTTCGATTGTCTGAGGGAAACTTAAATGACATTATTGAGCGAGTGATTCCCCGTTTTTCTTGATTTACCTGTTGTAATGAAAGGATGTTACACGTCCCAGTTAAGCCTTCACACAGTTTAACACACATTATCTGATTATTATTATTATTATTATAATTGTAAAAACAGAAAAAGTTTGTCTTTACTGCTTTTTCCACATCTATACCTTATCAGTCCAGAGCTAAAAGATTTCAATCTGAAACTGTTTCCAGGAGTTTTACCTTTCCTTTTTTTTTGTTTTTTGTTTTACAATTAAAAAAAAAAAACTTCTTTTAAAAAGTTTGCATTATAGCTACAACACTACAGTAGCTGCGGGGAGAAAACACGACTTGACTGTGCTGCGGGAGGACTGAAGCGGAGCCGGAAGTGAGGGGAGGGACTCTCTCACTCAAAGTACAAACTCTTTGTTTACAAAATAAAAGCATCTTGTTGTGTTGAACTTGTGTTTCTATGGCGACATCCGGATTTAAGGCTGTGGAGAAACACTAAAACGCCAACGAAGCGAAAAATAAACAGAGAAAAAGTTACTAAGCTGATGTAAAACTTGCATCAGCAATTTGAGCAGCAAAATGGACTCTTCTGTGGAGAGAAACGACCAGACGGTAAACAAGCAGCTACAAGTTTAATCTGACTTAATACTAAACACCGAGTTAAACACAAAGTTTAACATATGTGTAAAGTTTTTAGTTCATCTAGTTACTTTACACCAACATCAGATGTTAAAACAGTACAAAATATAATAAAAATAAGTTATTAATTGTTTTATTGATATTTTTACATATTTTATTATAATATTGTATTTTAGGCTCAACATTTTTTACTGTTATTGTCTTGTAAAACGTGTATGTGACTATATTTGCAATCAAGCCACAATTTGTATGAATTTATTTCAGTGTAAAATTAAGTTGTATTATTAATACAATATATAATAATAATAATAATAATAATAATAATTATTATTATTATTATTATTATTATTATTATTATTATTATTATTATTATTATAATAGCTAAGTAAGGTATGAATTCTCCAAATAGAACTAATGTGTGTTTTTTCCAGTGAAAGGAACATGTTTGATTGTCAGCCAGTCTAATCCCCCTTCTTTTGTAAGTTGGCATCCCTTAGGAAAACTGACATGTATTGATATTTCATATTAAATCTATGTCAACTGATCATCCACCAGCAGGCAGAGGAGCAGAGTTTGTTCCCCACAGCAGTGTCAGAAGAGGAGCTGACTGAGGCCAAGAGAAAAAGCACCTTCAAGCAGCTATTTGGCTCCAGTAAAATCTTTCTGGCACCAGGAGAGAAACGCCCTCAGAGACCAGACCTGCAGGGGAGCCTCATCATTCAGAGCAAGGCTGCAGAGCAGTGAGCATCATGAAAAGATCACATCTGTGTTACAAATATCAGAAAACCAAATGAGTGATCTTTGCTGAAAGCTGCAACATGAAATCCAGTCGGTGCCTTTTCAGGGTTGAGCAACACTTATATTTTCTCTGCAGTTACATGAATGGAAAAGAGGCGATGGCGAAGTTCCGGTATGAGAAAGCTGTGATCTGCTTCACCAAAGCCATCACTCTGCAGCCTGAACAGGTGCTGCACTAATGACTGTAACTTACAGCATTTGTGCTTCCACAGCTGATGATTGGCAGAGCTAACACATCACAATTTTGATTTAGATTTTTCTAAATTCATTTTTATTTTGAACAGATGAGGTGTTTATGAGAGAGGTAGCAATGTAATGAAAAGCTTTGTCTCTAAATTCCCTAAATAACCCTGATTATAATGATAATGAACAAACTACCATATTAATCTATTTGAGCAAAAATCAAAAAAGCACTTGTGGTACAGTTGTACTACCCAACTGGTGATGTCAGTCTTTTGTGTGTTTACTGGTATTTTGCCAGTGTCTGCTGGTTTTAAAAGGCTCCAGTAGGTTTTTGTGTCTCAGTGGTGTGATACCCTCTGCGTTGTGTGTTTCAGACTCAGCTGTATGTGAGTCAGGCCGAGGCCTACCTGCAGCTGTGTGACTTCCAGTCTGCAGCTGCCTGTTATAAGAAAGCCTGGCTCCTGGAGCCCGGAGCCTTCAGAGACCGCCTGGCCTTCATCTACTATCTCCAGGTTAGAGTCTCTGTTGTGGCTGAGCTTTATTATTACTGGTACCTGTACACTTCAATGTTCAGAGCAACTTAGAATAAAAACACAACAGAAGAAGAGGAAAATCAGAGGTGGTTAAAACTTTTAAATGTTTCTGTGATTCTAAAACAGCAGCTGTGATATGAAGCTGATCATACAGGCTCAAATTATCATTCACTGTGGATCCTGCTGTTCATGAAAGTCTCAGGTAAATTCCTAAATGTAAAAAGTTAATGATGATATTTCTATTTTCCGGTTGTCCTCAGGGTCAGTGCTTGTTTGACCGATGTCTTTTCCTTGAGGCTCTGGAGGCCTTCAGCAAAGCTGCTGAGGTGAAGCCCGGCTGCAGGGCCTACGCAGTCAGAGGGTAAGATCTAGACCAGTGGTTCCCAACCTTCTCCAACTCAGGACCCTCTTCAGAATCCCAAAAATATTGGCAGCCCACATCCGACCCCATGACAATATGGAGGACTAATAATGCCCTCTCACCAACCTTCTCACGATACCTTTGCAGCCCACCAGGGGGCCCCAGGCCACAGGTTGAGAACCACTGATCTAGATAAAAGTTGTGCATTTCTGCTCAGGTTTACTAACTAACACCTGAAAACACCTAAAATGATTCTACTTTCCACAGTCTGCAGATATATTGATATATAATATCAGATATACGCTACATACATAAACATATGTTATAAGATATTTGAACACAGATACATGGAGGTGAATTACAGCAGATATCTGACACTGGTCAGTCTGTGTGCAGAGGGGTCAAACATGTCATCAGTCACCAGTGCTCAAGATTTCATATGTGATATTTAAATCTGCAGTTTGTTTTTTTATGGTTCTCATTCTAGTTTTGTTTCTGATCCACATACATTGCTCATTCATGTGTTTTGTGCCTTCATCCCAGCCTGGCCTGTCTGACAGCTGCAGGTCACCTCACCAACTGTCTGCAGCTGGTCAACGACTGGATGGCGTCAGACGGTCCCACCTCTGACCTTTATATCCTCAGAGCCCGACTGCACAAGCAGCTCCAGCAGGTTACAGCTGCAGGGACTTCTCACTTAGTTCAAATACCTGTAACCAGCAGCACACACACTTTACACCCCAGAATCAAACAGTAAAACAGGACGAGAATGAGTGTTTGGGATCAGGACGTGAGACAATCTTTACTTTCTCCTGCTGGAAAAAAACTGCACAAACACAAAACATTTTTCATGTCAAGATTGAAATAATTTACACAGTTCACATTATTTTCACAGCTGAAAAACAAAGATGTTGTAGTGACAAAAACAGAAGGAAAGTTCATCTACATATTTAAAATGAGTTGGTACAGACTGGGTTAAAGGACACTCATACTGTTTCCTATAGAATCTTAAATATACGGCACCTGCTGTAAACACACAATCAATCATGTCTGTTATTAAAGTATAATTTTCTCTCCAGATGTCACAATGTTACAGAGACGTGAAGTCGGCGCTGGCGTTGAACCCGACGTGTCCCGTGGCCGGAGCTCTGCTGCAGCAGCTGCAGCGAACCAGTGAACAGGCCAGACAGAAGGCTGAGGGCCGAGCTGTGAGCGGCCGGCTGCCTGAAGCCCTCTGCATGATCAACATCGCCCTGGAGAACTGCCCGCAGGACGCACACCTCTACCTGTTCAGGTGAGTCCGATATGAGATACTCCACCTGCAAGGCTTTCCTGCACTGTCTCGATATCTGACTGCAAAGAGCTGCAGCTGATGAAGCTTATTCATCAATAATTACTCTGTTGATTACTTGATTGATTCATTATATAACGTTTAAACTTCTTACTTCGTCTGAACTCAGGACAAAAAGACCCAAAGTACAAGAATCAATCAAAATTTACCAAGATCACCCAAATGAAAAATGTTCCTGTATTATTTACGATTATTATAATTCTGATAGCGTATTCTATCACACTCTGCTCCATCAGAGGAATTCTCTACCGTCGTCTGAAAGACTTCACAGCCGCCATCGAGGATCTGGTCCTGGCTATGGAGCTGAGCGAGGGGGAGCCGGAGGAGGAGGAGAAGGGGGAGGGGGTCATCATAGGTCAGACGGAGGCGGCCAGAGACGAGGACGAGCGTGACTCTTTTGAAAAGCGGGTGGAGTTTCAGCTGGTTCTCACCTACAATGATTTTGCTGTTCAGTGCTTCAGTAGAGGCCAGTTCGCAGAAGCCACGCTGCTCCTCAACAAGGCCATCGAGGAGGAGAAGGATCAGCCAGGCCTGTACCTGAACCGAGGAGGTGAGGCGATGAACGCCGGGTCTGTGTGTGTGGCTCAGTCACCATTGTGTTTCCTCATTCGGTGACAGATAGTGACTTAAAAGACACTTACTTAAATTAATGTCTTTGAATTTGGAGGCAGTGAAACTGTCAACAAGACAAACATGTTCAGTGTGAAGAGATTCTCAAACACATGACTGGATATAATGAATTATTCATTCAATTCATTTTAGATTTATTGTGTGTGTGTGTGTGTGTGTGTGTGTGTGTCAGACTGTTTCTTTAAGCAGAGTGAGTGGTGTTACGCTCTGGCTGACTACCAGCAGGCTGAAGAGATGATGAGGCCTGATGACCCTGCTGTCCGGCTGCGCCTCGCTGTCCTCCACAACACACTGGGCTCTCTCTGCTTCCAGAGTGGGTCAGAACCACACAAACACACACAAACACACATAAACATGCAACTTAACACCCACACAAACTCATCCACGCAGAGAAAACTAGAGAGAAAGGTAATTTAATCTTGTGTCGGAGCTAAATTTGTGTGTGCGTGCGTGTGTGTGTGTTCCTGCAGGCGTTTCCGGGAGGCAGCTGACATGTTTTCGCGGGCCGTCCACTACAACCCCACAGTTGCTCAGTACTACGAGAACAGATCGAAGGCCTGCAGAAAGCTCCTGAACATGGAGGCAGCCAGACAGGACTTCATCTGCGTGCTGATCCTAGATCCCACCAACCAGGAGGTCAGAGCCTCCTTACACAGTTTTGTGAGAGGATAAGCTTTGTGTAACCTTTTCATTCAATTAGATTCACTTCATTTCAACTCCTACGTGTCATTTTGATACGATCAGTGAATTCAACTCAATGACATCAAGATATATAGTATTAATCCGGAGGGGAAAGCTCATGTAGTGCATTCAGTTCATGAGGAACAGTGTATGTGTGCAACTCAGATGTCATGTTTTATCTCAGATGAACTTCTCTTTGCATTAATGCAACTCTTTGTCAGTTTGTGAGTTTGTCAGATAGACTGTGTATAAAAATAGATGAAGACTCTGGGACTGAAAAGTGAAGCCAATGCTGAAGAGCCTTAAATCTGAATTCTATCCAATGACCATCAGGGGGCGACTCCACGGTTGCAAAAATAAGTCGGATTGTATTGAAGTCTATGGGAAAATGTCTCTATTTCTCACTTGATTTACACATTAGGGTGGGGGCTACCTTGTGATTGGCTGACAGATTGTATGCGACCCACCAGACAATCATAATAGAGTCCAGAGCAGGTCAGATCCACCATCTCATCCAAATATGGTTTCTCCTGGTTTCAGAAAACCAAATTACAAAACAGCAGTTCACAAACCAATGGGTGGCGTCACTGTGAGATGCCACTTGGTTTGTCATTAGTATTTCCGAGACTCGTAGGAGTAAATAGTTGTAAAATGTGTGTGTTTATGTGTCTGTCTGTGCAGCTGCCTCCTATGCTCATGAATCTGTTCCCTGGCTGCAGCGTCTCTGACGTTTTGTCCAGTCCAGGGGGACGAGCAGTCAGAGCTCAGCTGATGGACACCATCCAGGCCTACACCTCCTTCCCCGAACAACAGAGGTCAACAACACAACAGACACACCGACTTCACACTGACTGTGGACAGATGTGCTGCAGCTTAACATGTTATGAGCTAAAACAAAATTGTGCAAACAGTTTGCTGCTGGTGACAACTGAGCAGCTAAATGGAGGAAACTTATTTACCCTCTATAAAGACACTGATATTATGTAAATTAGACATGAATAAACTGAAGAGTGCTTAGACAAGTGTGTCTTGTGTTCGCAGACTGAGTGAGAAGCTCCAGCAGATGACTCTGACCAATGAGAGCGCAGCCAGCCAATCAGAAGACCCGTCTGAAGCAGGAGAGGAGCTGGAGTTGTGTGTAAAGCAACAGGAGATGCAGATCCTGGTGAAGAGCCTCCTGCAGGTACTGATGGGAAAATCATAAATGATCATCACAGCTGTCAGGCTACAGCTGCTCATACCTCTGTCCCTTTTTTTTTTTTAGATCAAATTACATCAAGTTGTCTCTGAAAGTGTAAATATGCAACTCATATATTTCAGAACCACAGATCAGAAGCAGCTCCGTCTGTGCACCATGCTGGGCCACTACTCGCCACACACCACCCACCACCACCACCATCCACCCAGTGCAACAGGACCAGTCCGCCTTTAGACGTGAAGGGAAGACGTGAAGGTCGAACTGCAACAGAATGTGTGAGGAGTTTGAAGAACACCTCTCAGAAGTGATGGTGGAACTTCGCTGGGTTTATTATAAATGTAAATGCCTTTCTGCAACAGTTTGGTATCATCCTTTTATTAGGTTGATGCTATGCTCTGTAGTCCAGTAGATGGCAGCAGAGACACAGTTTTAGTGTGATGGCTTTTTTGAAGATGCTCCACTGCTGCTCGACTGGTAACATCTTATTTTATGTCATGAAATCTAAATGTTCGGCTACAGATTTTCATCTATATTATGCAGCTGGTCTGGTTTCCTCAGTTCTTTGTACCAACCAAATGAATGATTGTGCTTTGGTGAAAACCTGTGTCGAACAACCTGAAACTCTTTTCATACTGGAGTCCGAGATAAACCAGGGGAACTTCAGCCCTGTGCAGAAGGTTGGTTAATCACTGCTAAACATCACGATCACACAGGAAAACCAAATTAGTTTCAGTTTTTCTTTATCACAGTTTTACTGAAGCTCTCTCTTGGATTTCTCCCCTTTGTGCTTTCTCTCCTTGTCGTTATCTCTTCGTGTTTTTCTCTGTCTTTATGTCAGTGTCTTCTTCTCTTGAGTAGCAAAATAATATGTTCATAAAAATTGATAAAATTTTATCAAAAATGTGTTCTCTGAAGCCGAGTAGTGTCTGACCAGAGGGCGGTAAAGCTCCTGTGGTTGTGTTATGAGAAAGGTTGACCCTTCAGATCCACCACAGACTGAACCTGTGGGGCTGCACCAGTCTAAAATGGTATTGTATAAGATGGCATTGTAACTGATTGATGAGGTGCAACAGGTTGTCTATTAGAGCTGTCTTATCCAGCTCAAACACAAAGCATCTGAGGATCCAAACCACCTTGCTTGTATGGAACGAGAGACACCATAAATTATACAAATGGATATAACACGCTCAGTTTTCTTCTCTTCCCAAAGGAACTTCATGATGTTACAGTCAGTTGTACAAAAGTAGTAGTTGTGTGGAGTGCGTCACACACCTGAACAACCCGTGTTAAACTGGCTTGGGTCTTAGATCCTCTGTTCCGGAAACGTTACAAAGGTTAACGGATGCAGCACCTCGACCAATTCTGCCACTAGAAAGGTGTGTGAGTGGGGAGATCGGGGTTTATGTGTAGTTAGATGATAAGCACTTGGTTTAAAGCTGAGTCCCTGAAGATATATTGATAATGTAGATATATATTGATCGTATACTGTGATAAATCTCAGCAGACAGACCTCTCAGAAGCTGCTGTCTACTGCTGTGGCCTGCCTGGCAATAAACCAACAAAGAGTTGTGGTTTAAAGCTCAGAAAAGGAAAAGGAAGTGAACCTTGAGTTCCATCCATCTATTTTCCTTCTCTTATCTGGGGTTGGGTCACAGTGGCATCGAGCTAACCAGGGTATTCCAGATGTCCCTCTCTCTTTCCATACTCCTCCTGGCGTTCCCAGGCCGGATGGGATATGTAATCCCTCTAGCAAGTTCTGGGTCTACCCCTCTCCCAGTTTAGGAGGCATCCTAATCAGATGCCCAGACCACCTCAACTGGCTCCTTTCAACATGAAGGAGCAGCGACTCTACTGTCAGTTTGCTCCAGGTGTCCGAGCTCCGCACAGACTGGATCAACAGTCTGCTGGTCCTAGAGACATGGACCTTGAGTTAAGATTATGAAACTACTCTTTTTAAATCCAAGAGTAAACCTCTAAGCTCAGTTGACAAAGACAGACTGGTTATTCAATGATGGTGACACTGTCCTGATATAATGTGGTTAATCCCCTTAAAAGAACTGAAATCTAATAAAGTATTTTATCTGGCTTTATGTCTGTAACTAGCATTAAACACAGAAATCTAACAGAACATCTTTTCTTTATTTAAAAAGAAAGAATAATATTTGATATGGTTTGTCTCCACTGACCTCCAAACTCATCTTCACAGCCGTGTTCAGCAGAAGTTTGGTGTCGCTGGTGATCAGCACCATCAGTGGAGATGTGATGTGGTGCTCTCTGACCTCGCGGCATGAACAACAGCTGTGGCAACAGCTGACGCACAGGGGAAAGGACCTGTGGCACACGGGGGCTGCCGTCTCACCATAGAAAGTGTCTGCACCACATATCCGAGAGCACAAACATACCAAACATACCAGTCTGTCGCAGTCACTTCTCGCCATGGACTTTGGTGCTTAATTGACTCAAATGAAAATCGATACAGCTTATTTTTTCTTTACCTTTTCTGAACGGGCTGCCACATGTGGAACACTGGAGAACGTGTTCTTTTCTGGTCCAGACGTCATATTTTTTTATTTGTTCAGATGTATTTTTCTTTATTATATTTCGATACCCACTGAAATTCCACGCCGCCGTGGAATGTGGGTGCAGACGACCACGGAGGACTGTCAATCAGCTCTTATTGTTTTGACACTATCGATGTCTGCTGAGCAGTGCGACTGCCCAATACAACAAGGGTTCAGGCGGTGTGTGTGTGTGTATTCTATGTTTTTGTTCTTATGAGGACCACATGTTCCTGAGAGTAGGTCCTCACACCAGCTCTGTTAAAGTTAATGCTTGAATTTAGGGTCAAGATTGAGATTCATTTGGTGTTAGATTAAGTGTACTATAAAGGCCACGGGTTACAGACAGGAGAAAGTCTTCACGAGTCTAGTAATCCAGTCCTGAATGTGTGTGGGCTCCGGCCCCTCAGCTGAGTGGTGCGGGATAGACAGTGGTCGTAAAGGAGCTGAAAAGTGTTTCACACTTGTGCAATAAAAGGCTCGAGTTACCGTCCTGTCAGGGCCGAGAGGTGCAGCCAGCCGGGAGGTGCCGGTGGCCCAGCCAGCCAGGTTTCTGAGTCCAGACAAAAACACCTCTCTCTGGGCACGGGAGCTGGCGGCTTGGCCCCAGCTCAAAACATTCCCTGGTGGAGGGGAGGTTCATTCACGTTTTGGCCGGAGACTGTTTTGTCTAAGATACGCGGAATATGTTTATAGTCTTTGGGTAGTGTTCGGGGCAGGTGACGTGCGTGGACGCACAACCCCGTGTCCTCCTGAAGTGAAAGAGGAATGGGATATGTGGGTTTGGAATTGGATTAGTGTAGCTAGACTGGAGTGGGCCTTGAAGTATGTGCCAGTCAGGGTTTTTGTCAATGGTCGGGTTCTGCAAAGTACATATCCACATCCCGTACATATACACACACTGTCCCTGAAGAGCAGTTACAAACAAGGCCACAACATTTTATTTCATTTGTAAAACATTACAAAATTATTAAAAAGCAACACACACTGTGAATATACAATATGCTGTACTGCAATAAATAACAATATATTAATAAAAGAGACATTACACAGTCTGAACAATGCACATCAGGGACAGAAATCGTAGCCAAAGCTGCTGGGTCAGTGAACCACCTGTTGATCCAGAAACACATCAAGACGCTTCAGTCGGGTTACAGACTGATGTCTGGGCCGCTGCTCCAACGTCTGATGCTCCACATGACACATTTGGCACCTCAAGGTCGTATTAAAAACGGTTAAAATGTGCTTTACAGTCTTGTAATTCTCATAAACGAATTCAGCCGCGTGGTTCCTTTCCCTGAGAGAGGAGGGAGGGAGGGAGGGAGGGGGTGGACAGACAGAGGCGAGCAGACGAAGGGTCTCCCCTGAGGAACATTTCTAAAGACAATTTATATATTTTGGAGAGATAAACCATCTGCCTGTTTGTTCTTCTCATAAATTTTCCAGTCAGTTTTACTGGCTTGTCTCAGCCACCGTCTCCCTGTCCGTGCTGTGTGTGTTCTCCTTTCGGAGCACGCTGCCTGTCCTCAGCTTCAGACAGCTGTGTTCTTATCGGGTCTTTGAGGGCACCGGAGGCCCGGTCCGCCTTCTGTTCTTAACCCCTTAATTTTAAGAACCACATCAGGGTTCTCGTGTCTCTTCACCTGCTGGCTGCAGCGGCTGGTGGATTCCTCCAGCCGCTGCTGACCTTAAATATTCTACCAGCCAAGAAATGATGTTTTGGAGTAGAAAGGAACATCCACATGATGGTTGGTTTCCTGCTGAAGTAGATTAACTTACCAGCCACGTACGAGTTTATCAGCGTTTGGCTGACAGTTATTTGGTGATTTTCCCATTTCCCGCTCGTAGCCAACCGCTATCTGTGCCTGTTCTCCGGGATCAAGTCCTCCTGCTTTAGACTGACTGACTGATGATTTATTGGGGTTCACTTCCAGCCGTTCATCTCTTTGAGCTTGCTGATGCTAGTCCCTTTGATAGGCGTGGAGGGTGGGGGGTTGTAAAGAGGCAGGGTGGGGGTGCTGCAGCCTCGTGTCCACGGCTTCTCGGTGGGGACTGTCCACACGGTCCGAGAAGACTTCTTCTTTGGCTTGTCAGTCTTCTCTTTAGAGGTACCAGGGGACATACTCTGGAGAGAGAACAGGATTAGTGCTTTATTACAGGTTCAGCTTACCCCCTTCAGTAATTGAACCTTTTATCTCGTCTATGCAGCCCACTCCTCTAAATCTATCCTGCCCTCACGTAAGACTTGTCCACCTGCTACTCCAGCCTCACTGAATTGTTTAGAGTGAATAAACCCAACATACGCAGCAGCAGAGGGTGAAGCAGCTGAGTTTCGCAGCGTTCTGTCCCGTCCCTGCATAGCGGTTCTTCTTTGGCAGCAGCAGGACGAAGGACACAGCCAGAGACAGATGGTAGAAGCTGTGGACATAGGCGTAGTCCCACTCCTGCAGCAAAGAGGACAGATCACATCCTATTCATGATGATGATTTCATTTATTCATGTGAATTAAAAACAAGGAAAAGTGAGAATGTGATGAAATAATCTCACTGCTGAGCTATGATCTTTGCATTTTATTAGGATATTTGTTAGGATCAGTTTTAATTTTGATTAAAAATCACCTCAAAGTAGAAACGCAGCATCAGAGCGAGAGCGCCGAAGCAGCAGCCTGGACCGACCTGCTGCGTGTACACCGCCTTCTCCGGGTACACCGCCCTCAGCTGCTTCATCTTCTGCAGCTAAGAGAGTGAGACAAGGGTGATTGATTGATTTGATGGAAAGAGGACAGAGAGGGGGCAAAGGAAGAAGAGGGAGAGAGGAGAAAAGGAGGAAGGAAGAGGGACGAAAAAAGAGCAAAAGATGTTGAAAAAGAAGAGGACGAAAGAAGAGGTTGTTAAAGGTGGAGGTCAGGAAGAAGAAGATGGATAAAGGAGATGGAGGAGATGGAGTACAGGATGGTGCAGAGGACATATACTCAAGTTTACATCACACCCACGACCTGTCATGGCTGCCACTCACCCATTTGACAGTGATGATGAAGACAGCTGATCCGATGGGTCCGGAGTAGATCCCGTAGCCCCAGCGATCCTGGTAGATCCTCACTGCGATGCTCAGCACTCCGAACATGGTGATACTGGAGCGCTGGGGTTCATCGAAGTCGCCCAGAGCTGCAACAAGGAGACACATGGAGAGGAACAGTGTGTAAGGAATTCATAGGGCTGGATACAACAGGTGGTCTCATCCTTACATGTGATGTTTAGCCATTTTACACTTTGAACTCCTTCTTACAAAGAGGGCAGAGCCGTCAGCTGTCGGTGCCTTCATGGCCTCCGTAGCACGTGGTTTAAAGCCCAAAACCTCAAGGGCTTAAATGGGAGAGCAGCATGTGTGTTAATGTGTGTGTGTGCGGCCGTATGAGAGAATAACAGCGAGCACAACTGAGCAGAACTCAAAGACACAACACATGTTATCAACAACTGTTGGAGGCGGAGCTGCTTGTTTTCAACTTTGTACTTGGGAAGTGCATCTGTTGAGTGATAACTAGTAGAATTTATTTTATTACTCAAGCATTTCTTGCTTGAATTTACACAAATAAAAACACAACAGCTATAAAATAAACCTATGAAAAAAATACACTGTGGAATGAAGACAAGTGGAAATCCGACAGAGTGAGCATGCTCAGATCTTAGTGTCTTTCTCAAGCTGATGCAATGATTATGGACACTGAGACACACAGAAACACCACCACTAACCACAAACTAGTCCAATCACAAAACACATGATTGTGCTGCTGTATGAGGAGTGTGGGACTGTACGATAAGCTAAGACTCACCTATGAGAGTGACCCACATGGACAGAGCCGTGCCGTAAACACTGAAGTACTCCAGGATGTCGTACCTCATGAAACACAGGATGGAGAGGCCTGGGCCATCACAGGCGTGGTAGATCTACAGGAGGACACACACGTTCACGTCAGACACACTCACAGTTTCTGAGATGTTAAAACACTGAATCTGAGAGAAAACAAATGAGTGGTATTCAATAAAACTCATCGTAGTTTATTAGTGAAATTGAGATTAACAATTTATTTCATTAAAACAAAGATGTACTGTAGATAACTTTACAATATCTAGTTGTAAGTTGATAAAATACCTGGAATTATGTAACTTCTATCAAATATTTATTTTCTATTTTTTATCATATATTTTATCTGCTCTCTCTTTCTTTATCAGCAAAGTAATAATGCACAAAAAAATTCAGAAATACAGCTAACGAGTCGTCTAATACATTATCTGGCAAACTGAGGCTCTGTTCTTTGGCTCTTAGAAATGAGAATATTTATAGTGAATGAAGGATTTGAATTTGATTAATAGATCTTACAATGATAAAATGTTGCTTTCGTCCAACCCTGTTACTGAGAGAAAGTATAAAGTCTTTACAACCTTCACGATACTAATATTGATTAAATACCATCTGAACAGCAAATAGAAAACATAAAAACTTCAGATGAGCGGTTTAAAAAAAGCCATCAGCTGACTGCAGCTCCACTCGCCAAGATCTCACTTAAAGCACCACAATCACAGAGACTCGTCGGCACTCTCTCACCGCAGTGAAGAACATGGTGAAGAAGTAGACCATGGCCTCCATGTGGAAGCCCCTCTTGGTGGCCACGCTGGCTGCAGGCAGGAACACCACGCTGCTGACCGTAGGAAGCAGCATCTTTGCAATAAACGCTCCCATGGTGGAGGGTCAGCACCTCAGACGCAGCTCAAACAGAAAGAGTGAAGTCTTGAAGAGGAAGTGTCCTGCAGGCGTCAGAAGCTCCTCAGACCGTTGGAAAGAGACTCAGTGATCTGATGAAGCATCAAAGCAAGTGGAATTGATGAAGCTGTGACACAGTTAAGTCCTCAGGTCCCTTATTCCCCACTGGATGTGACTAGTGAGTGTATTAGTGAGTGGAACACATACACACTCCCACGCAGCATGGACACACCCAGCTGTCCAGTTTGGCCCTTTAAAGTTTAAATGTCCCCCCAGGCTGGCAGCTCCACAGAGGCCTGTATGTGCAGTGTCATCGCTGGGCAGCTGTTTGCATACCACTGCGACACTGGGGGGGGGGTCAGGCCATGGGATAGCATGCCTTATTGTATCATAGCTTATCTACGGACTACTTCTAGTCTGGTATGAACGTTAAATGCTAAATAATTCTCTGTGAGCGTTTTATGTTTGCAGCAATGGACAGAAGTTTTTCCACAGACTTTGTGGGTCAAGAAGATATTTGAGTTGGATCGAGCAGAATTTCAGAACCTTTCTGAAGCTCTCTTTATGCGTGCATTAAGAGAACTGGATACTATGTACTGAGATGGTTGTAGCGACTTCAGGAAACAGAGAGGCTGAGGTCGGGCCTGGTTTGCTAAGACATCCTACCTATAGATTTGCTGCCAATTCAAAATATTAACTTATTATAATGTGCACAACATTATAATCAGAATAACCACAGGGGATAAAAAGAAAGTGGTGCTCAAAAATAAATAAATACAGTGAACCGCTCACCCTCTCTCCACCTACAACACACAGATGAACAGGTGCTTATATCAACCCACATACGTCATTGTGCAAAATACCCCATAATCCAGAGATGTAGTTGCACATTTCAAACTATGACCTATATATGATGAAATCTGGACTGGACATGCTCCGAACACAGCAACAAATCTCCAGATATGTGATGGATTCTGGGGTTTTGGCCCAGTGTGTGTGACCCAACCCTTAATAATCACTGTTTAAGTAAAAAGTAAGAATGTGGAGGTCAGGATTTACTCTGCATCTCAACAATTAACCAACAAAAAGAGCCTAAAATACACCATAACCACACAATAGTTACCATGCTGTAAAGTAGGGTTAATTAATAAAATGTCCCTTTAAATATTGAAGGGTTTTGGTGAATCATCCATGATCTCTGAGCACTCTCTGATCTGCGCCTGACCTCTGAGCTGGAGCTTCAACCCAGAAATGATTAAACATATCAGATAAGTGATCTTAGTTTTTACCGAGTCATCATGGCAGACTGGCCAGAAACGCTTCTTCAGAGAAATCAGGCACTGAATAAATGCACAGTTGTTGAGTCCAGCTTTCTACAGTTTGTAGTTTTTATTTGTCAGTTCCTGTGGAGAGCAGATTTCATTGCTCTTCTCTGTGGCTGCTCTCTCTGTGAATTAGTCTGTTCAGACGTGGGTATTTCTTCACAGAAATATTACATCTGGTGGCAGCTGTTGGCACTGAGTCTCATCCACTCCAACCAATAAAACCATATGCCACTCAATTAACTTAAAACAAACAATAAGATTTTTTTTTTTTTTGTGCAAATGAGATGTTAACCCACGTCTCGAGTCTCACTCCAAGTCAACAGATGGAATCTCGTGGAGGACTTTAAAACAGCTGCTGTCATGGGTTTCTGTTTGTTGTGGCGTCGAGCCCAACCTGCTGAGCTGCTCCCATTAAAGTAAAGACATTCACCCAGCACTGGTTAGGGTGGTAAATACTTGTGGAAAATGCCCCTCTCTGCTGCTCTGGCTCTGAGGAGAAATTCTTCAAATCTGTTTTTCTGGAGATTTCACTGCCATCATCTCATCATGAGTCAGATACCAAAAAATGAAATTCAGTTTCTTTTCTACTCACAGCTGCTCTCAGATCAGACTGTACTGGGTTCTGACCTAATAAAGGTCATTTTCATTCATTCATAATATAATTAATGTAGTTCTGGCCCCAAATAACCAACCAGCCTGACCAGAACAACCAACAACCCTCTGACTCAAAGGAGTGTCTCCTGAAATAGTGAGCCTATGGTGGCAGGCGTACCAGACCCTGGTTGCCATGGTTGCAGTAATAAACATGCGGACTGTACTGAGAGCGGCGCACCTACCTTCTTCGCCATGGTTACTGTAATAACGGTCATGGCTTGGTTAGGTTTAGGAAAAGATGGTGATTTGGGTTAAAATAAGTACTTCCTCAACATTAGACGATCTTTGTTGTCATGGTTACAATAATAACAACGTGCTTAACTTTGTGGAACGGTCATGGATAATAGAAATAATATGAACTGCAACTTTCACTCAATAAAGGTCATCGCCATTTGTTGATAATATCTTAAATGCAGTTCTGCCCTCATTCATAAGTCTTTGCACTCACTAGTCCACACAGACAGCACCTCAGCCCCATTTCTACACTATGATAAAGTATTTATATCACATTACCCACTAACTTGTGCAACAACTAAGATTAAGAAAGTTTGAAAATATAAAACCAATCTCATGAAAAACAAAATGTAAGAAGGGAAAGGAAAATCCTCCCACATCCCACTTATCCAGCACATCTCATGTCCCAGACATTGCTGCATCATTGTTCATTTTATAAAGGCCTAATGTATAAAGGTAGATGTCCATGTCCTTTTTGATTATAAAGCAGGTCTAGGTTCTATATTAAAATGAAAGTATCAAAGCCTCAGTGAACAGAGAAATGCACACAGCCTGTATTCAGAAACTGAGCCTTAAAACCAGACGTCAGGATTTTTGGTAACTTTATGATGTCACAACAAAACAGTCACTGCCCTCAGCCGCGCCCCAAGTCCAGTCCAACTGGACCCTCCTTTCCAACCTTGCAAAATGTGGTTTCTCTCAGTGTTTACTTGAAATCTGCTATATTTTTATTCGATCACTCAGAAAACAGTCAGCCAATCAGAAGAGAGGCTCTGACCCCGGGGCAGTCTGAGTAGACCTGAGGCCTCCAAAATGTGAAGCAGCCACACTGACAGCGGTGAGGTGGAGCAGCAGGTAGCTCAGGAGCTGGGGTTGAAAAGAGAGAGAGAGAGCAGGTCGCACTCTTCGTCTGCTTCAGGAAAACAAATATTTCTTCTGTGATGATAATGATGACTCACTATGTGATTGGACAGGGATCGCTTTCTCGGGTGTCAGACATGTTGACATGAGGCCCATGGTAATAATAACCAGGACCCAGCCCAGGAGCATGAACACATGAGGACCTTGAACACAGCAATAAAACTAAGCGGGAAAAGTATGTTTTTGTGTGAATTTAGGAGTTGAAACAGTTGTTCAAAATCATACGTTCTTTATAAATAGTGGTCATGTGCCATGTAAGGCTGATTTCTGTGTGCCTCCTCTTGGTGAAGCCATATTTGACTCTGAACCGTGCTGTTGTTCCCATGAGCGCCTGCATGAATGTCTTGAATGATCCCATGATGGTGGTGAGGCAGCAGTTGCCCTCCTCTGCTCTCCTCTCAGCTGTTACACCTGCTTAGGGGCTTGAGGCAGTGACACAAAGGGTGCAGTATCGCTGAGGGGCTTCACCCCACGCCTCAGATTCTCAGAGCGTCTCAGTAACCCGAGCCGACGGGGCTGAGGCTGGAAACAAATTCTCAGACCTGGTGGTTCTGGAAAAGCTGCCATGGCCTAACCACGCCCTCTGCCGGGAACTCCTCTGCAAATGTAAACCCTTCTGTTGTGTTCAGGGCATGTCTGCAATCTCTGCTTTCCCATCTAAAGCTGATACGCAAAGAAGATCTAGTTTATGGAGTTTTGAAGTGTGCACACATAAAAGCACTTAGCTCAGCACAGTGAAATATGTGCCATTCTCTTAGCTGCACTGTGGTTGCAGGTCACTCTCAGTGACCTTTGCACCACCCAGCAGGGGGGGTGGGGGGCTGGGTTGCCACTCTCTGTGAGAAGAATGTGCATGTGTCTCACCCACCTGTGGCTGAAAAGTAATTTGCTGCAGTGAGGTAAACTGATGCAGTAGCGCGAGTCTTCATTAGTACCACTGTTATTGGCAGGAGGAGTCAGATGACCTTACATGACCCCACCGAAAGCTCCTGCTCACCCTCCAGAACCTGGTGGTCAGGAGGTCAAAAGGTCAGTGCCTGGGTGTACTCGGGAATGTACCATGTGAGAGTGGGAGGGATGGGTGAGGGCGACAGGCCCTGATATTCTCCGGACAGCAGCGTGATAACGGCTGCACATGAACTTGTGTTTGTACAATTCTGGGTGTGTGTTCACACACGTCGACTGCTTCAACAGTCAAAACGTACAGTGTGTGCTGACCCTTGTGGGCGTGGCGTGAACAGGTGATGAAATTTACATCACGCATACTTGTGATGCACGGATCAGGAATATTACGCATCATGAGATGACAACATATTACAGTGAAGTAGCCTGGTTTTAAATCAACATAAACGTGTATTCAAAGAAAAAAACAATTTGTTCCTGATGAAAAATGAAGCATAATGTGATTAATATTCTCCTCATACATTAGATATTATTTCACCCACCTGTAACCCCTACACTTGTAATCAGGAGGTTTAATTTTATGACCCAGGAGATATAACTGTGATCCGCACATCACTAAAGCACACACTGATGTAGAAAACTTGAGCTACAACCTGACTAACGCTGGAGTTTAAGGCCCCAGGTATATTCGTCCCAAGACGTGTTGTCTGACCACATCGTAAATCAAAAGTGTTTATTGTTGTTTCGATCTTCTTCACTCCAAAGGTGGAGTGAAGTTGGCCATCACAGAGAGGAGGGTGAAACAATATTGTTTAAATATGGGCTTTCAGATTGTTTCAGTTATAGGAATAGTTGTGTGATGAATGAAAAAAAGAGAGCTAGAGAGAGAAATTCAAACTCCCCTCTGCACAGCTGACCAATCCCGATGTCAGAAAAGTGTTAATGTTTGTGTGTTTGTTCATTTTGGCAGTGACTCTGTGCTTCATACCAAATGTTTATGAATTAAAAGTAAAGAGTGAATCTGCAGCATCTCAGCCAGCAGGGATCACTGAGAGAACTTGAATTTTTTTTAAAAAAGCACTTGTCAAGTGCAGATTTTAGACTCACTACTGGACTAAATGTCCTTGTTAATCTGGATTTTTTTGGCAGTGAAATGCGAGGACCCTCAGTTCTTCTCGTCCAGGAGGGTTTGTGGCCCGTGGTGACTTTCACCTCGGGACCCCTCAGTCTAAACACGGCGGGTTAGTGTGGGAATGAGGAGCAGACTTCCTGGACGCATCTGAAAAAACACTGGGCTTCGTTTTGATTCAGTAATAAATAGTTGTGACCTCTGACCCCTGGACCTTTTTCACAAATAATTGGAGGGCAGTGCCTGTATTTCAGCCGGCCAGTCACTCCAGTGAGTGGAACGCTTCAAGTCCTGATGATTTAACCTTGTCAATCAGATATTTTCCTGTCATTCTGTTTTGACTTAAATTCCAATGACCTCCAATTTCTGCTTTAATCATATAAAACATCTTAATAAGCAGGAAATGATATATTTCCTACAGTTTCCTTTACAGAGATGTTCGGCTGTTCTTCTCTGTCATCAAACTTTAATTAAAGACTGAGCCTTGTTTTTCTGTGGAAGCTGCCATTTAAAGGACAGTTTCAAACACTCAGACCAAAAACAGCTGTCCACAGCAGTTCATTACTGAGATATAATGTTTAAGATACAGTTAAATTCAACAACTGCATCGACAGAGCTCAGGAAACCAAGTCATAGCTCACAAGCTGTGTCCCAATTCAGGGGCCGCATTCTGCAGGGGACGTGGTCTACGAAGGTATGGCCCTTTGTAGCTGCCTTCGTGGAGGATTTTTGTACTGCATCCCCAGCTGTGCCTGCCTTTGCTGTTGCGTTGCAAAGCGCGGCTTCTGTCGCAGCCTTGTCAACATGTAGCATTTTTTCCCCCCAAAAAACTTGAGGGTTTAAGGTTCTTTGTTTAGATGGTTATACTGTTGAACTGAGCTGAAACACAACACTGACATTTAAAAGTGTGATCCTTGGGCTCTCTGTCGGTGTTATTTGCTTCTTGGGGTAGGCTGGGACTCCAAGGAGCCTCTGAGGACTGTGGCCCCTGAACTGGGACACAGCTAGAGTGTGTTGTTGAAGGCTTCATATAACAAAGTAATGGTGCCTTCATCAACAGCAATATTTCTAGGTTTTTCTTGAAGGGATACCGATGGTATTATACAGGAGGAAAAGTTAACATTATACTTGGCTTCAGTTAAATACCACTACAATTAAACAGTCAGACAGAACAAAGTAAAACTGACAAGGACTGGCAGACAATAAAAATGTCCTGAAACTGTTACTGCGTGATGAATTGTGTCTGATGTGTCTGAAGCGTCTGCATTGATATTCAGTCACATTCAGCGGTGATTCAACCTGGCTCCGGTTCACAGTGTCCTCCACTGTAAATGCTATTGAGGAGCTCCCAGTTTCCCAGGAAAATTTCTGAGCTGTACAGGAACTGATGCGTTTCATCTTTCCAACAGACAAAAAAAAAAAAAAATGCAGTGGTTGTTTAGACCAGTGGTCCCCAACCTGTTGGCCGGGGCCCACTGGTGGGCCGTGAAGGTATTGCAAGTGGGCCAACAATTCATTTACAAAAATTTAAATTTTGGTGAATTAGGTGTGATTATATATATATAAAAAATAATAAATCATGTTTTTAATTATTTTAAAACTAAAGGATCATTAACAACATTGAAAATACCTTTGTTGTCATATTAAGGCCTGTCACTGTGATAAGCCAATGACAGGAACTTTTATGTTGGGAAAAACTGGAGTCTCAAAATGGATAGCTGGTTAGCAACATGTAGAGGTAATTGACAAGTTAATAAGAAAAAATGACCTTCCCCTGTTTTCAGTTCAATCCCGAATGTTCAATCGTTAAAATTAAACTAAAAAGTGCTCTGAGAATGTATTATTGTATTACTATAACAATACTCTGCATTGTTATGGTGTCAGATGTGGGCCACCAACATTTTCCACAAGATTTTCAAGTGGGCCATGAGTCGGAAAAGGTTGGGAACCAGTGATTTAGAAAGTGAACAGTGAGTGGTTTGTGAGTATAAAATGTCAATTCATGTCCTAATATCCAGAGCAACACACCACAACAGGGATCAGTTTTCACCAAAATGATAAACTTAACAAGTCTTGCAGAATATTACAATTTCTACATTACACAAAGGCCATTTGAAGACTTAACCATTGCAGAAATACTGATGTGGTTTAACTAACTAAAATGATGATTTTTTTCTTCTTCTGTTTCTGTTCCGATAAAGAGTAAATGCTCTTAAAAACAACACAGCGTAGCGTCTTGTGTCATTTGAATCACGCCGGTTGGTGCAGTGACCAACACAGACAGAAGTAGTCGAGGTACGGAAGCCTGGATGTCCTGATCGGAGGGAGGAAATGTGATGAAACTGCTGCTTTTCTTGAGAGCTGATGTTTGTCAGTGCTGGGAAATAGGACAGTGGTGGGTGTGTGTTGTAGTGTTTCAGCCTGTGATGATGTGTGTTTTTATGTGTGCTCTTACACAGAAAACAATGAGTTTTGGTGATTTTATGCAGTTGGTGTTTGTCCTTAACTAATGTCATTAACTCTACTGCTCCATACTCAGCTTAACCTCCTGGTTTCTTCTATTTTTTCATTTATCTATCTATTTATCTAAGTGTTTTTTGGGGAAAAAGTGTCTTTTGTTTCACACATTTTGGAGAGGGCTAAAATGGGCAACTTTTTTTTCCCTATCCATTTTTTCTTCTTTCTGCGGTTTTGTTTATAACTCCTTTAATTGCTCTTTTGTCTGCGTAAGCCAACCCTAATGACTCCAGACTTTGTTTGGCATCGTGCACATGGGCACACACAAAAACACACCCATGGGAGTGTTGTAAGCCCTCGTGCAACACATTATTTTCTCCATAGCTTGTTTTTTTTTCCTTTTTTTATCATGTGGAGGGTGGTGGGCTTTAATTGGTGTTGGTGTTGGTGGGTGGGGCTTATTCTTCTGGCCTGGCAGCCCACCCTGAACTCTGTCTATCAGCCTATAAATCTGGCAATGGAGCAGAGTGGCGGCTAATGTAGCCAGCAGACACACCAGGAGCAGACATAGAAGAAAGGGGAGAAATGGATGATGAGGAATAAGAGGGAAGTTAGAAAAAGACATGGACAATGGACATGGATACATGTGTCATTTGCAATGAAACTCCAAGACCTGGACTAGTAAACGCACCAGCAACCACAAGAATAACTTAACTGTGATGCAATTTAGAATTACTGATTAACAACAAAATATACAGATGTGTTGCACTTCAAGCTGATGAAGTTCAGCTGAACAGAACGAAATGAGAGATCAAGAGAGAGAAGAGACAAGAGCGTCACGGAGAGAACAAGTGCAAAGCTGCAGAGGGACAGCTGTAGAAACAGAGAGAAGTGAAGAAAGGAGTGTGACCGAAAGAGGAGTGCAAGAAACATACGGAGAGGAAGAGAGGGAGGGGTGAGAAATAACAGCAGAAGAAGAGAGAGAGAAAAACATAAGAGAGGGAGAGGAGAAATGGTAATAAAGCGGGGGGGGGGGGGGGGCAGACAGATGAGGAAAAAGAGGGGAAGACGACATGGTGGGCAGACACGGTGGTCCTCAGACGTCTGCTCGTCCTCCTCTCATCATTTAATCTTCTCTCCTCTTCTCTTTCCACCGTCTGAATCGCTGTCCTCCCATCTGTTTCTGGCATCCTCCGTGTTTCCCAGTGTGTTTCAGAGAGGGAGGAATCCCAGCTCACCATCACTTAAAGGAGTAGTTCACCAGAAGACAACGGAGCAAGACTTTATCTTCTTATCGTATCATTAAACACACTGCTGAAGTCATTATTTACACAAAACACAGATTAGTTAATGCAGCTCCATGTCCACTTATTTCACACTTGGACGAGTTCAATTTGAGTTTCCAATCTACTTGTGAACTTTTGTTGGATAAAGAACCAGTTCTGAGCTCTGACTATTTCACTGTCATCATGAAACAAGCCTTTAGATTCTGCCCAATAGGTCCTGAAAGTGAAGTCAATGTACTGCATGTGCTGCTGATAACATGGTGGGGCTGGAGCGAGTGCTCCAAAGAGTTAAGCATCATATAATTTAACCACAGCGAAATGTAACTGCACAAAATAATGAGATGCAGGGAGGGATGACTCAGCACTCCATGCAGCAGGTTTACGATGAGAGCGTTTTGACTTCCCCTTCTGTGGTCATCACTGAAGTCTGGCTGGTTAATCAGTGAGCGCATATTATCGGCTCGCAGCTTACATTAGTTTATGGTAGATAAATAGCACCTGGCTCCATGTAGGCTTGTAAGTAACAATAAATAGCAGCACAGAAATGCCAAAGAAAAAATAAACATAAAATATTTGATCATTTATGACAAGTAACTGTGTGGGCCCAGAATGGCAAACAAGGTTAGCGACTAGCTGGTGAAACCGAAAGCGGTGGAGACCAAACCAGGACCAACAAATTATTTCAACACTTATCAGGTGGACACACATGTGATTTCAACAGATAAGAATCTGTTGGATAAATAAACCATGCACATAAAGGAGCTATTTTTTTTTTTTTTTTAGCTATTTGCTAAGTTTTGCTATTGCTACATTGTGTTAGCGTAAGCCACTCTCTGCCGCGACTATAAATATATATTTGTCTATAAAATTGTTATAAGTACACCTCTGCATAACATTGTATCCTTATTGACATTAAAGAAAACAAAAAAAGAAAGAAATATAGATCAACTTATAACAAAGAATAACTTTATTAAAATTGTTTTTTAGTCTGTAACAGAAAAGATTTAAAGTGCATCAATTTGCCTGAAATTCAAAAAAAATTAAATCCTTATTTAAACTATAAACATTTTTTGAGTGACGCCTTAATTTATTTGGCTTCATGCTGTCCGCTGCCAACATTTTAAGACACAGTAAACACGCCGGCCTTTCCTCGTCTCCCACCGTAGTCCCAGTGAAGCCAAGCGCTACATACGCTTCGTCGTGTTTCCTCGTCTTAGCTTTCTGGTGACTTGTCGCATTATCTCCGTCTCTCTCTGCCTTTCTTTTCATCCCTGTTAAATATTTTCCCATGGTGTCTCTTGAGTGTTTGTTCACTGCACTTCATATCTCCTGCTCTGTGCTGTGTGTGCATGTCTGCGCAAAAAACCCCGACACAACAGAGCTGATACTCCCTGTGCACACTCTGACGATGAGAGCGCCACTGCCACCTACTGTAGTGGATGTGCAATTACACTTTATTCAAGCACAGCAAAAAAAGCATGTTCCCCGGGGTCACACGTGCCCCACCGGCATCTTCCCCACTATTTGAGAAGGACTGGCGTAAGCATTAACAGATGTTTACTTAGCAGTTCAAGAAATGTTGTGAGTTCTGCATCAAACGTCATGACTCTGCTCACCAACAGCTGTCTCTAGCAGTGGAAAGCGACACTTGTGATTTGCATCTATTTCTATCACTTGTTCTCCTGTACTGAAGTTAGCATGCTAATAGCCTAGCCTCGGCCCATAGAGAGTCACTGTAGCAAACTGAGGAAGTATCGCTGCTCGGAGAACGTATTGAAACTTCTTGTCTTGTAAATGCAACAATTATTGAAATTCATGCCAAGGCTGGTAAGTAAACAGCTATTAATGCGAGGGCTAACGCTATGTAGCAATAGCAAAACTTACAAGTAGCTTCTTTAAACCATAATAATTTCATGGGAGGGTAATATGTGTGAATTTTTAAATGTCTCTGTGAACTGGCACCATTTGGTCCTGTTCACATCTGTCATTTCTTTACTTACCAAAACTTACAAATAGCTCCTTTAAGCCATAACAACTTCTAGAGAAGGTAAAACCAGCTTCTTGTGGAGTTGTGTGGTTTAAAAAAAAATTGTGGAGTTTTATGAATCACAAAAATCATCATGTCAGTTTGTAATTTTTAAATGACTTTCTGAACTGTCCCCATTTGCTCCTGTTTACCTCAGCCTGACAAGCTGTGAGTTCAGTGGGATATCTGTGTCCTCAGGTTCGGCACACTGAGCTCATGTTCATGTGTCCAATTGACTAGGTGGTGCAGGATCAGAAGGGAGCTGGCTACGTTCTCTCAGGGTAAGTTATATCTGCCCATAGATCTAAATTATGTAAGTACGGTTTTTATCCAGCTGCTGTAGAAGCTACTTGTTGAAATTGCCTTCAGAGAGCTGTTTCTGGCATAATAGAGGAAAATAGAGGAAGAAGGAAAATTCTCTTACCCCTACTCCTACTGCTAAAATGACTCTTGAAATGACTTCTTTTTGTGATTTCTTTTTGCCATCATCAGAGTTTATCTGTTGAAGGACAAAAACACAATTTCCTTTTCCTTCATTTTCACAATTTGATAAGTGACACATCTCACGCCTCTAAAACATTATCAACGACACATCGTCGCTGACCTTCACTACTGGCCTGGTCTTATTTTAAAACAGCTTGTCAGTATCTATTTTGGCCAAAACTGAGAAATTATCGGCTTACAAAAACCCATATCAGTGCAACCTGAGAAAAAGCGAGAAAGTTTCTTCCGGAAACCGATGTTCCAGCTCCATATGGAGGCAGAGGACCCTAGGGAGGAGAGCACTGTGGGAAATAAGCAATTCCCCTCTGTCTCCAATCTGTCTGTCTGTCTATGTCCATTCGTTTGTCTGTCTCAGAGTAAAACAGATTAATGTGCACAGATAATAGGAAGGTAAAAAGTTAGAGTACATGAGGCTTTAGCATAAACTTGTACAACTTTTATCTTATGTCCATGAGAGCTTCAGTAGACTTGAGATGCTAATAAACCAGTCTGATCTGGAGAAGAAAAAACCAGTCAGAGAGCAGGCTGCCAGGGTTGCTCCTGGTTTTTGTTTTTTTCTGACTCCTCTGATCCTCCCACCTTCTCTGTCTGCTGCCACTCTGCTGCTCCTGCTGGCTGGAGAGGAGGAGGAGGAGGAGGAAGAGGGATGCAGGGAGAGTACACCTTACCTCCCTCCCTCCCTCTCTTCCTCTCTTTCTTCCTCCCTCTCTCTGTCTCTCCCTCTTCACTCCACAGCGACAGCAGCACTACTCACCAACACACCACAACACACCACTGCTGTCACTGGCACGCTGACACACATACATACACATTCACACACTCACACACACAAACACACACACACTCACACACACACATACACACACACACACACACACACTGAGTGGCATCCTCAACACAGACCGAGACGCCCTTGGACTGCTGCAGGCGAGGTGAGTGGGTAAATATTTGAAACCTCCTCTGAGTGTGTGTGTGTGGGTGTGTGTGTGTGTGTGTGTGTGTGCTATCTTTGAAAGAGATTGTGTTATTAGAGTTTGTGTAAGTTTGTTAAGTTTGTTTGCTTCACTGTGTATTTTGTGAGTCAGTGTGTGTATATGTTCATGTGTGTGTGTGTGTGTGTGTGTGTGTGTGTGTGTGTGTGTGTGTGTGTGTGTGTCCGTGTTGGCTGTTTGCATGTCTGCATGTGCTGGTGTGGTTTGCATCTGCTCTCTCTCTCTCTCTCTCTCTCTCCCTCCCTCTGTGTGTGTGTGTGTGTGTGTGTGTGTGCATGTATTTACGAGGTACACCAGAGCCAATGAGACTTGTGTTTTGCACCAGACCAAAACAAATCCACAAAATAATGCTGACTCTCTTTCAGAAGTGTGTGTTTTAGTGCAGGCGTGTGTGTGTGTGTGTGTGTGTGTGTGTGTGTGTGTGTGTGTGTGTGTGTGTGTGTGTGCCTGGAGAGGCCAGAGTCTGTCTGGAAACTTGTCAGCTGTTGGGAGATGTGTGTGTGTGTGTGTGTGTGTGTGTGTGTGTGTGTGTGTGTGTGTGTGTGTGTGTGTGTGTGTGTGAGAGAGAGAGAGGGTATGTGTGTGTGTGTGTGTGTAAACTGGTGAGGTAGAGGCTAGCATTCGTGCCAGTGCTACTTGTCAAACTGTGGATTCTGGTTTTTGTGGCTCTGAACTGCTGCAGAGTTACAGGATAAAACCTCCACGTCCACTGTCAAGTTTCTCTGTCAGAACCAACTCCACTTACTCTTTACGGAGTCAAAAGTACCATCTACTTGCCCAAAATGACTCCTGGTGCTAACACCAAGCATAGTTTGTGTCAGTATTAAAGTGAAGAGCCAGGAGTTTGTATGACAGGCTCAGGTATCAAATATCACAGCTCATTTTCCTCCATCTGATGATGTCACTTTAATATTTTCTCATTAAGTCATGTCGATACTGATTTAATGATTCACAGGTAAAAAAACGTTAAAATTGGTTTAAATTTGGTTGAAAGGTGGATGTTACTTCGATGTTTAGGTTGTGAAAACCTGCAACTGCATTTAAAGAACAACACCCCACCCAGCTGAACCTGATGCAGTCAAGTTCAACAGTCCTGCAATAAATCCTGGCTACAATCTTCAGTTTTTGTTCAAAGGTGCTGATTCAACTCCAAGACGTTGCAATCTCCACAGATATAAATAGAGTGGACGCATCACCACTTTAATGCACTTGGAATAATCAATGCTAGAAACCTAGATAGTTATAAATTTTTAAAAGGTTTTAATCCAGGTAGTTTCATTGTAGGTCAATTTAAAATTTCTAGTTCCGTGTTCAACCATGTCAGAGCTTAATATCATCTAAAGCTTGTGTCTCAGATCGGTCTTTTCTCTGGATTCCCATCAGCAGCATCGTCAGTGCCGTGTCTGCAAAAGACAGACTTTGTAGCACTTTACAAAAACATCTTCTAATCCTGAAACTCCTTCACAACTGAAATTCTGACAGGTAGACCTAGTTATGATTTAACAGTGGTGGGCTGTTGTGCAGCAGTGACTGCAATATCAGATTGTTTGATGGGAAGCAAATCAAACGATAACCTTGCACCCTAAAGACAGACCTAGTATGAAACTAGTCATCTGTAGACATCAAAGTGTCAGTGGTCAGCTTGGATTCAGAGTATTACAACAGAATCAAACGATGACAAGTTTTTATGCTGCAAAAAGAGTCAAAACATCCATAGAAACTTCTCAAACCACTCCTGCAGCATAATCAACGTTGTGGTTTTGCCTAAATGTAGCTCACTGCACTGGTTGTGTTTTAGCACCGTTAAGCGGAGTGATAGGACTGTTTTCTCTTTCTGCAGGCGTTCTTTGCCTGTTCAGCCTTGTTAGCTATCACCACTCACAATAACAACAGAACAGTCTTCTGCTCATGAACAAAACTATTTCATACTTGATATACAGTAAACAAAGACAGTAGCCATTGTGCAGTTTGTAAACAGATAAAACTGTTTGCAGTTGTTTTGGAGTGGCAGCATTGTGTACTTCACCAATGTGCTTTTAAACTGCACAGACTCGCTCCAAGAAGTGTGGTGGTCAGACAAACCATTAACAGGCTCACTTGCCTTCGCAATAGCTGCCTGAGAGTAATTCATTTATTTTCTTTCATTGTGAGTGAATGTAATACAGATGAACTGAGTGCGGTTGTGTTCCTGGGAAAGCCGGCCATGAAGAGTGAGTCAATAAATAGGTCAGAGGTCAGGTCAAGTGTGAGCAATCTAACCCAGCCTCTGTTTGCCCCGGGGGCAACTAAACTCCATTGACCTCTCCTCAACTTCTCTTGCGTACTCATCCTCAGAGTCGTTCCTTCCTTCTCTTTCTCCCTCTCATTCCATCTCTTACCCATCATCCACTCTCCCTATCTCTTTGTCTGTCTGCCCAGCTGTCTGTCTGTGTGTTGGCTCTCTGGGGTTTTTCTTTTTTTTTTTTTTTTTTTAATACATAAGAGGCTGAGGAGAGCCCGATCCATTTTCCACTTTGCATGTGTACTTGAGAAGGGACCGCCACTCAGGAAAAAAGAAGAGAGTTTGGCTTATGGAGAAAAAGCAGCAGAGATGAGTCAGACATCCACAGCCACATCATGTTCATTACAAAAAGATTACATTCTGCATGCACTCCACAAGTTTGACCCATGGGGGCTTGGGAAGGCAGACTGTGACACACTGGGGTTCATCTAATCACTAGTATGTCATACGACTTTTTCATATCACAGATATTTGAAAAAATTTAAAGTATGCAGAAGTTATTGTGACTGTGATTTTTCTGGGTTTAGTCTTTCCTCATTGGGAAGTCGTGTAGGTGCTGTTCATCATGATGTATGTTATCACATGTTGAATAATTGTAATATAAAAACACTTGCACTGCATGATGAACATCAGTGTGTGCTTGTGTGAGACTTTACTAACTGTATCCCTGTGGTTTGCCAACACAGATTTACAAGGCGGGACAAGGCTCAGCAGGTGGAGTGGGTTACCCACTAATCTCAGGGTTGGTCTCCACCTCCTCCTGGAACCCAAATCGCTCCAAATGGACAGACTAGCACCTTCCATGATAGATTGTACTAGATATACAAGCCACCATGTAAATCCATTGAAAATGTTTAATATGATACCTCACTGTAGAGCTGGAACTAAAGTTTTATTATCAATCAATCAACCAATCGATCAATCTGTTGATTATT
This sequence comes from Trachinotus anak, assembly GCF_046630095.1. Taxonomy (NCBI): domain Eukaryota; kingdom Metazoa; phylum Chordata; class Actinopteri; order Carangiformes; family Carangidae; genus Trachinotus; species Trachinotus anak. The sequence continues at coordinate 26,419,171 of NW_027273859.1, read as the reverse complement.
TAGTAAATAGTTTGATCTGAACAGCTCCCAGAAGCTGCTGAGGTTTCCACACTTGTTTTGTCTAATTAACAGTTAACAATAGAAAGAACTTCACTTTCCAATTGTATAAAAGACAGACAAGCAGCAAATCCAGCAGATGTTTTGCATTTTTGATTAATAAAACAATTAATTAGTAATCAAAGTTGCTGATTAATTTTCTGTCTACTTATTGAATTGGTATTCATCATTTACATTCTAACTTAATCTGAACCTCCGAAGGTTTCATTTAAATTGTGACATAAGTAGGATATATAGCAGGTGGCCAGCTGTGTCTGGCTGATATCCACTCTTAGATAATAAAGAGCCAGTATTGGCCTGATATATCGGTCTGACCGCTCTGCTGCACTATAGTCTTGTAGGGGACAGAGCTCTGCTGTCTGTCTGTATGCTGAGGCTGCCAGCGCTACAAAAACAAGAGAGCGAGGCGAGGGGCCCCAGGGGGTCGTCAGGGTGAGGACGGCACAGGGGTGAGGGAGGGGGAGACAGGGATGATGAGGGGACTGTGTTTACTTTTGTCCTGAGGGCCTGCCCTGCCCGGCTGGCTGGGAAGCGACAGCAGAGGGGAGGAGGAAGGAGGAAGACCCTGTCTGGATGAACAAGGCGCACCAGGCCGATTTTGATTTTGTGTGTGTGTGTGTGTTAGTGAAAGAGACAGTCTGAGAGAGAGTACGAGGTGGAAAGATGCAGAGGTTTTGGATGTGTTTCTCGATGTGCGCATGGGCTTGGTGTTAACTTTGACCAAATTGTGTTTGGTGAGAATTTTACGGCAAAGTGAGGACATGCGAAATGAGGATGTTTTTGAAAAAGGAGGCTAGCTGATAGGAAGATTCAGCCTAGTGAATAGAGTCTGTCAAAATGGGGACATTGCAGCCAAGTAATGACATGGTGCCAAAATTGGGGCAAAGTAAGGACAATTTGGCAAAGTGAAGACATTATCCCAAAATTACAATGTTTCAGTGAAGAGATGGCATATAAGCAAATTTAGAACATTGCTGCATAGAGGGGACATCTTTGCAAAGTGAGGACTTTGTGGCAAAGTGAGGACATTCTGGAAAAGTTACAATGTTTCAGTGAAGAGAGGGCACATAAGCAAATTGAGTACATTCTAACAAAGTGAGGACATTTCTGCGAAGTGAGGCAAAATGAGGTTGTGACAAAGATGAAATGACTTATGAAATTGACTTATGGAAGAGTGAGGACTTGTGGCAAAGTGAAGACTTTCTGGCAGAGTGAGGACTTGTGGCAAAGTGAGGACAGTCTGGCAGAGTGAGGACTTGTGGTGAAGTGAAGACTTTTTAGCAGAGTGAGGACTTGTGGCAAAGTGAAGACATTCTAGCAGAGTGAGGACATTCTGGCAAAGTGAGGACATTCTAGCAGAGTGAGGACATTCTGGCAGAGTGAGGACATTCTGGCAGAGTGAGGACTTGAGGTAAAGTGAAGACTTTTTGGCAGAGTGAGGACTTGTGACAAAGTGAAGACTTTCTGGTAAAGTGAGGACTTGTGACAAAGTGAAGACATTCTGGCAAAGTGAGGACATTCTCGCAGTGCGATATCATTGTAGCATAATGAGGACATTGCTGCAATCTAAGCACATTTTGTAAGTAAGTAAGGACCTCACAAAACAATGATGACAAAATAAGGCAGGTTCACCAAAGTGAGGACATTATAGTTAAATGTATAAGGCAGCAAACTGGGTGTTTCAAAGTGAGGGCGTGTAGCGAAGTGTAGCATTCTGGCCTGGGCCATTTGAGGACAACAGCGTATAATTTGAAGTTTTCGACTCAGGTAGATTTATGGTTAAGGCAGCTATGATATTGATGGTCCTTTCAAGTATAGTTGTACAAATGTATGTTATATATATGTGTGTGTGTGTGTGTGTGTGTGTGTGCGTGTGTAGGCAGCAGAGAGGGAAAGCAAGTCTCTGTGTGAACAACTCACAGTAAGAAAGCGTGTTTGGCTGCGTGTGTGTTTTTGAGTGTGTACATTGATGCTAGGGCGTTTGCATACCTGTACGTGCACATGGCTCGTGCATGGTGGCCTACGTGTATGTGTGCGCACTCAGTCACGCCACTGGCTGAGTATATACACATGTGTAGCTGTGTCTGACTGAGTGTCCGTCTCGTCTGTGTGTGTGTGTGTGTGTGTGTGTGTGTGTGTGTTTGGCAGCTGGCTGGGCTCCAGCTGTGTCTGGTTGGATAATGAAGTCCAGGTGCTGCTGCGCCTGCTTTAAGACACCTGTCACCAATATTTAGTGCCAGAGAAAGCCAGACTGCAAACAGGGCGAGACGAGCTGTTTGCTTATTTTAACAAGGCTGCCTAACTGGACCTGAGGACACGGGATGTACTATGAGCCCTTTCCTAGAAGTTCTGTCTGTGTGTGTGTCGAAGTATATGTGTGCATGTGTGCAACACAAAGCCACCTGATAGCATTCAACCCTCCCAAATTTGCTGATTCAGACATTGCAACCGAAAGTGTTTTCCTGAGGTTTTAGCTCTATATGCATTTACAGTATGTTGACATATACCTGTGTATACAGTGGGTGTGCATGTTGACATTTATATGCATGCAAGTGCATCTATTTAAAGCCCACATTCATGATGCAGAGAGAGACTCATCAAAACATGGGTCACCTTGTGTTTGCGTGCCTGTTTGTTAACTTTGAATTGTTCTTTAAGCATCAGGATCTTTATAGGCTCCCTGAGAAACTAGTATGAAAGCTCCAAGTGTTAAAAGAAGTGTTTTTCACGATCAGCGATCTATTAGTTTTATACTTTACTACACTGAAAAACAAAAACACACAATTAGGAGGCTGCACACACACACATATATATATATATATATATATATATATATATATATATAAATAAATAAAATGTACACACGTGAACATTTGGAACAAACTGATCACAAAAAATGACAAAAGAAATGAGATTATGCTGCAGGAATGGTTTGAAATATTGCTTGGAATGTTCCTATTCTATTTGTTTTTTCTATTTGTTTTTTTTTCTTTTTTTGTGTGTATGCATCCAAACTACCATAAAAGAGTAAAATACACATTTTTCAGAGCCACCATTCTTCAGACTGCCTTTTTCTTAATCAAAGGCTTCATTGAGTCATTAAACTCCTATATACAACTGCAGAGGTTTTACGTACCCTTCTTTTCCTGTGTGTCTGTGCCTGTTCATGTTAGCCACTACAGACAGACATCTACATTTCCTTATAGTCTGAAGCAGCCCACTGCCTTCATATAGCACAGCCAGACAAAGGCCTACCTGTGTAAAGTCCTAGGAAACTTACCTTCGTCCTTCCAGCACACTGAGGCTTGTTTAACTTTTACATGGGCCCCTCTGCCGTCCAACTCCCGTCTTCCAACACCTGTGGCCTCTCAACAGCCTGTCTGTGTCACCCTCCACCTGCCAGCGCCAACACAGACTGCCAGCACATTCAAATACCTGCCGCCGGCACGCTGGTTTTGGCGTGAGAGTGCATTGTCTGAGAAAATGCCCTTTACTTACCGTGCTGTTGTTTAGCTCTGACGTGCTTGGAGCCCTGACAGTGCAGACTGGGTTACATCTGAAGCAGAGTTGACCTGATGCTGTAATCCAGAACATCTTTCAGCTACCGGCTTTGTAAGCACTCACAAGATACAACTCTAATGCAATTATGGCAATAATTTGAGACAGATTAGTGCTTTATAAACACTTAACTCTGTTTATGAAAGTTCATTTAGGATACTGTTAGACAAGAAGAATCCCTGTAGGGGGACATGATGTTAAGGGTTAGGGGAAGCAGCTTGAGGCATCAGGAACAATCAAAAGAACAAAGGTAAAACAAATTAGGTGTTGCTAAGTGCATATTTGAACTTTGGACAGAGCCAGGCTAGCTGTTTTCCAGCTGGTTTCAGTCTTTATGCTAAGCTAGGTTAATCATAAGCTATCTCTCAATTCAAGGGACCCATTCTTTGGAGGTTGCATTTGAAGACCGATTGCATCACAATCCCCCCCCACCCCCCCCACCCCCCCAATCAACCACAGATGTCCTGGGAGCCAAAGGATTTCACCGAAGAGTCAGAAAGGAAATATTATGACCGCAAATGTGTTCTCATGGCGTATTAAAAAAATCCAATTCCAGGCCCTTTTGTGGGTTTGGAAGCTGAGAAGCCTCAATTTGGAGAAGACATGAAAAAACACCCACACGTCTCAGCAATCTGCCTTCATCCACAATTCAATAAGTGCCTGGACCTGGGTTTGTAATGCCACGAGAGCTCATTAGTGGTCATGATATTTCCCTTCATACCCTTCAGCCTTTGTTAAAGACTAATCACTGGGTGCTTCCATACACAGACAGGTTTCTGGCCCACACTCCCTCCATTAATCATAAGGTTGGCTGCTCTGTGTTTGGTGAAAACTGTCACGTGCGTGATGTTGGTCTGAGTGTTGAGCACTTAAAAGGTTGCTGACTCCTGTCTGTTGGTCGTCAAAACTGGGAGACAAGGCAGATTTAACACTACTACTGTGCTGTACACTCACATTTTTCTTTGTGTTAAAGTTATAATGATGGTTTTAAAAAGCTGTAGAAGTTTATTATGTTTTCCTAAGACAGCAGACATGTTTGTGTACCTTTAATCCTTGAAATTCAATAACTGCATAATTTATACATTCAACTCAAAGGTCAGGAACCAGTTACTGAACGGTGCCTGCTGGAGCTTGCCAAGGTTCATTTTCTTGCTTTGGGACACGCCAAGTGGCAGTGATGACCACGTTTTTTTTAATGCACGTATTAAACTCTCTCTCTCTCTCTCTCTCTCTCTCTCATTAACCAGGATGAGGGTGTGGTCGTGGGAACAATGCAGGGAGACGGGTGTGGTGCTGCTGGGCTTCCTGACACTGACTGTGTCTATGGGGAACCTGTCCACCAGGGGGCTGCAGGTAAACAACACACAGGAAAACACTCTGCTCATGTTACAGAGATGACTGACAGTTTTTGTCCACAGTCTTCTGTAATGGGGACTAGAAGACAGTCTGTGTGTAGTTGGCCATTGCCATCTTGGTTTTTTTAAATCAGAAGAAACCATATGTGGATGAGAAGGTGGAGCTGAGGAAGAGTAAGGGGTGGATCTGACCTGCTCTCTACTCTATCCTGATTGTCAGGCAGGTCAGTGTGTGTGGGACAGTCTGTCAATCACACGGTAGCCACGCCTAATGCATACCCTGCTTTACTCCTCAGCAGTGACGTTAAAGCTGAGGAAAACATCGCCGAACGTCTCCAGACTCTTTAGATTAAAGTCACAGCATCTGGTCAGCAACTGCAGCGTGGATCACTTGTAAGGACCTGATCCTGAGTAGACAAAAGTAACTCTGTGCAGTAAGGTCACTACATGGAATCTCACTGGTATTCCTTCATATATAGAGATCCAGAGGTAATCTTCTGTATTGTTTTTCCATCACAAATGTCAAATTATAGCTTAGGAGTCTGTGCACATACAGAGCTTAATAGGAACGGCAACTTTAGAAGGAAATACAAAACACTGAAAGACACTGTCATTAACCAACATTTTACAGACAAAGCCATAGACCATTTCAGGACTAAATGGGAAAATCTAAGTGTTTGATTGAGGCCTTTCACATAAGGAAAAAAAACAACATTTGTCATCGTTGTTTTTGGATTAACTTGACAAAGACTCTAGTTGCTTTTGAGTTTTAACTTTCATCTGTCAGGAGCAAAGCTGGAATTAGCATGACTTAGAAGTTCACATCTGTCTCCTGTCAAAGAGTCACTGTTGCTTTCATGACAGTGATATTCCCCCAAACTTTACCAAGTGGTTTCATTTGCCAAAACTTGTAAAGGTGGAAATCATATTTGATATTTCAAGTTTGGAGGACTTTTTTTAAGACATAGATTTACTTTTTGTTGGAATGAGTATGTTTAATATAAACATTTTTCTGTCCTGTTCAGTTGTTTGTTTTAAAGTTGTCCTCCTTTCCATGTTCCTCTATCCATTTTCTGCCTCTTATCCGGGGCCAGGTCGTGGTGGCAGCAGTTTAAGCAGGTTTCCCAGCTCCTCCCAGACAACATATATAATCTCTGCACTGCTTTCCGTGCCTACCTCCGGGTCTCCTATGAGTTACGCCTGGGAAACCTCATCCTTATCAGACCACCACAACTGGCTCTTTACAGCACGAAGGAGCATTGGATCTGCTCAGAGCTCATCGACCTATTTCTGAGGCTGAGCCCAGACACCCTACAGAGGAGGCTCATTTCAGCCGCTGGTATTCATGATCTAACTCAGTCGGTCCCTACCAAAAGCTCATAACAATAGGTGAAGGCTGGAATGTAGATCGACGCGTAAATTGAAAGCTTTGCCTTCCAGCTCAGCTCCCTCTCCGGTACAATGCCCACATTACTGCTGACACAGCACCGATCCACCTGTCAATTTCACGCTCCTATTTTTGTTCCCTTCTTTATTTTTCTGTCTTCAGTGAAGGTTGACTGGACTTGTCAAAACCGTGAGGTCATTTTGTCCAAGGTTTTCTTAAGATGTTCAGTAAAATAGATCAATAAGGTTAAAAAGGTAAAATAAAATATTATAGATAATATGGATTAAATAATCTGAGCCCTTTGATTAACAGATTGATCAGTCAGTCCACTATCACCTACTCTTCTCTTCTTACTCTAACTCTCTCTTTTTCTGTCTGTCTTTCTCTGAGCCAATCTATCTCTCCCTGTCTCTCTCCCACTTACGCTCTCTGTCTGGTATTTCCAGTGTCTCTCGCACCTTTACAAGGAGCTCAGTGCACATTCCAGCGGTCACTCTGATGAATCTGTCTGAATGAAGGGACGCAGCCATCGGCTTGAATTAATGCCGCTCCTTCACATCTGGAATGTGTGAAATGTTCTTCACACGTTGGAGCCCCAGTACAAAACCCTCTGACGTTCATTTACCGTGATTCTGTTTGGTTGTGACGCACTCTGTTCTGATGGTCCAGTCCTTTATACAGCAGCTTTACACGGTGGAATCAACCTCTACAACCACTGTTGTTACTGCTTCAACAAATACTAGACTAGTATTAACTCTTGTTATTGTAACTTATTGTTTGTTTGTTATTAGAACATTTACTAAAAGTTAAACAGAAAAGAGGGAAGAGGCGACACTTGTAACCATAACTAGAGAGCCAACATACCACGGGTGGGACATTGGTAGTATTCTACCTGTGAAAGATAAAACAAACCAAAACACACTTAGAATAAAAACACCACACGAATGAAATGCCACCACAAGCCAAATTGATGTATTGGAGTCATATTTGACCAGGAGTATCTACACTCTGACTCATGTAATAGAGCTGTGGTGTCCGCCTCTGCCTAGATATACAGTATACAAAGGTTAAAAAAACCCAACCAGCCATGTAATATGTAAGATCTATTATTGGGATCGTGAGAGAATTGAAACCAAATATCACACATCTACAAAAACCTCGGAGCTCAGAAGTTGTGTTGTGGCTTCAGTCGTGCAGCCACATTTGGATGGTTTCTTTGCTCAGCCCCTGGTGGTGTGTGGCCCAAGGGAATTTGGTGATGTGGGTAAGCAGTGGGTCATTACACACTACTGTACCACTCAAAATCACTCTGTGTTTAATCACCCCCTTTACACAAAACTGCACTTGTAAGTGCAGAGCTGCGGACAAAGCTGTAAGTGAGGGAATAATGTAATGTAATGTAGTCAGGTGCAGCGTAAACACCAACAGTCCTTCTTCTGCACTTTGTGTGAAGGAGGATGGTGTGGCCTCCAACAGTCTGGAGGAGGAGCTGGAGGTGACCACATACTGGTGGGGAGAGTGGGCCAAGTGGACAGCCTGCACTCGTACCTGTGGAGGCGGAGTGATGTCACAGGAGAGACACTGCCTCAAACAGAGGTCAGTCAGTCTGCACACACACACACTCATACTTGTACTTCCGTCTTTGTGAGGACACTCATTGACATAATGCATTCCCTCAAAATGTGATTTGAAGGTGTCTCAAAAAGTGAGGACCGGCAAAAATGTCCTCACTTTCCCAAAATGTCCTCACTCTGTTAGTAAAATACTTATTTTGGTCCTTACTATGTAGCAAGTACAAGTACACACACGCACTTTTCATTTTTCATTTTCATTGCAAACCTTGAGAACAACATCTTGCTGCTACACCAACACAATAACATCACAACCTGCAAGATACAGTCATGACACTTTACAGGTGTGTAGCTGAGGTCACACATGGGACTGAACTCATCTAACGAAGTAAAACTGCTGAGAACTCATGGGTCAGAGTGTCAACGTTTTGGTGTGATGGTCTCTGGTTGCCATAGTGATAACATTATGCTCCTTGTGATGGGACGTCTGTGTAGTCTCCCAATCTGCAGTGGTCGTCACACACTGTACACACAGCACGTCTTACTTTGAGAAGCGCCAGACGACATAATGCGTTCGAAGATCTATTGATCCAGCTCATCAATCTTCTGATCTGAAAACAAATAAACATATTTCTCCAAATGTTCTAACTAGTCCTTCAACCTTAACCTTACTCCAACTATAACCTTAAAACAAAGTCTTAACCAGACGGACATAAGTTCTCACAATGTGACTGAACAGATTTTGGTCTGCACCAAATTAATAAATCATGTACACACACACACGCACGCACATACATATACACATAAACGCAATTGTAACTGTGCAAGTCACCCACTCAGAGGTTACACTGGCTGTACTGTGATCTATCTGTGTGTACATGCACCTTCTGCTCGCACACACATGCAGTACAGTGCAAATATGTTGGATTATTTTTCAGAAACTAAACAAAGAATATAAACTGATATTAAACTTGAAGCAGTTATCACAACCTCAAGGCGAGGACTCAAAATGCCTGCAGGCTAAATACACTGGGAGAGGGGAAGACAACTGGATGCAGGTGCAACACGTTAGGGGCGGGATCAACAATCACAGGAGTGGGAAACACACAGTAGGAGGAAGTGTAAATCTGAAATGAGAGGGGAAGGTTAGAGACAACAAAATAAAACAGGAAGTGCAACAGAAACATTTCAAATTGTAGAATAGTGTCATAAATGAGTAGATCTGAGGTGAACTGCACTCTGCTGTGCTTCATTATCATTGATATTATTGTTATTAACTCTTAAAATGTTTTTTTTCTGTCCAAAGAAAGAAAGTTGCTGCTGGGAAAGACAACATGACCTGTACGGGAACTGCTAAGAAGTATCACCTCTGCAACACTAAAGTGAGTCTCACACTTCATTTCACCTCTTTATTAAAGCAAACACAGCTCAGTCCACAGCAGAGGACTGTGGCTGTGACTGGACGTCGCTGTTTAAGCTGAGCGATCGAGTCTGCTCAGAAAACCATCCCTGAGCAAACAAACGCTTCAAAAGAATTTATTTGTAAAACATACCATAAAAATGAGTCTTAACATGTGTGAAACAGGCCGGTTTTAATGGGCTGCACTCTCTGTGTTCTGCAGGAATGTCCTGCTACAGGGAGGAGCTTCAGAGAGGAGCAGTGCTGGTCCTTCAACTCCCAGCTTTACAATGGGAGGAGCTACCAGTGGAAACCTCTGTATCCTGGTAATAACACTCATAAAACGCCTTGACACCCTCTCCTCACCCCATTAAACAGACCACAGGTGAATGAGGTCTCAGCGTGCCCTGCATCCAAACCAGCAGCATCCTTTATATGACTGTTTAAGGCCTATATTGTCCTTTGATGTGCTTTTATTATCGACCTGATGGGCTTTTATTTGTTAGTATAGACAATGACTGAAGTGTTGGGGAAGGAGGAATAAAATATGGGTTGAGGAAGAGGAGATGAATCAGGTAAAATGCAAACCAATGAGATCGCTTGAGTGGAGAGAGACCTCACGACTCCATCTCTCCTCCTCGTGGTAGAAGTTTGTGGGGAATGTGCAAAGTGAGACACAGGGGAGACAAGAGTTTGACGCACTTCTGAAGCCCCACAAATCCAAGTGCAAGGACACTCTCTGTTGTATGTGTCATTGGAGACTGTCCTGCTGTACAAAACAAACCGATAGATTGTTTGAGCAGCAGTGGTCATAGTAATGATGACAGGAGCAAAGGGAAAAGTGCAGTGACGTAGTTTATAGAGCAACAAAGTCCACGTCAGGAGGAGGTTGGGGTGGACGGATGGGTCAACAAAACTCAGGAATATGACACAGGAGAGCGGTGTTCGATTCCCATGTGAAAGTAGCAGTTGTTGTTTCTATTATCCGTGACTGCTCGTTCTTATTATTGTAACCATGACAACAAAGATCGTCTAATGTCGAAGAAGTACTTGTTGTAGCCCAAATCAGCATCTTTATCTAAACCTAACCAAGCAATGACCATTATTATTGTGACCACGACAACCAAGGTATGAACAGGAACAGAGAGTCAGCATAATAATTAGGAATATGTAGGTAAGAGTAGAAACATTTTCACTGGTAGTGACCTTTGACCTGTGCTCCTCTCTAGACGACTATGTTCACATCTCCAGTAACCCCTGCGACCTCCACTGCACCACGACCGACGGCCAGAGGCAGCTGATGGTGACGGCGCGAGACGGCACCTCCTGCAAGTACAGCAGCTACCGTGGCGTCTGCGTGGACGGTAAGTGTGAGGTGAGTCCAGCTTCTCATTTACTTTGCACCTTGTTTTACTTCCTTTAAAAGAAGTTTCGCTCCACGATCAGTTTTCAGCACCACTGTATAATCAGCAGCCTGGACAGTAGCTGCTGTGGTGTTTTCTCAGTTTGCTGACACAGTAGAAACCACAGAGAAATGAATGAACTGAAATGATTAAATTAAAGGAAGTGTACCAGTGTGATGAGATTTTCAAATTAAATGCATCAAACACCATAAATGCACACTGCTCTCCCTTCTTGACATTTTTATAATTATCCCACTGTCATTTTTTATATATTAACATGGCTGCTGTTTTAGTATGTAACTGTAATGTTTGGACAGATTGTTTTATGTACACAACAGTGACATACGTGACATCCAGGGTGTCATATCCTCTCCTGTAGTGAAGTTTTCTGCCAGACAGACTGAGTTTAACCTCGTGCACCCCTTCAAACCTGTCTTTACACATGTTCATCTCAGAGCCACCGTGTGATGAGGATGATACAGAGTGAGGGAAACAGATATGGACATGAAACTGTTTCTGTTTGTGCTGCAAACATTTGATTCTTTTCTGAATTTATTTTTGGGTTATAGTTACTATATAGTTATAGTAATAATTGTGTGTAATTTGTAGTAATTTGTTTCTAAGGCTGCAGACACCTCTGATGCATTTACCGTCACTTCTTTCTTTAAGGTTGATGAACTTTATGACATGAGCTCTGGCCATAAATGTTAATATGAAAACACAACATGCAGACACGAAACATGAGTTAATAAAAAGATAATAATAATAAAATGAATGTGTCAGAGACAACGGAAGCAGATGATTCACTTTATGTCACACTTAATGTTTTTGATCACCTTCCAAATAATCTGATGTCTTCTAGAAAATATTAACTGCTTCTCTTTCAGTACCATGTTAGATTTCTAAAAAATTTTATTTCATCCTCTGTACTTCCACTCCTGTTTTGCTGCTCAGCCAATTGGATGTGACGGCGTACTGTTCTCCTCCAACACTTTGGATAAGTGTGGGGTCTGTCAGGGGGACGGCAGCAGCTGCAGCAGAGTCACCGGAAACTTCCGCCGCGGGGCCACAACTCTGGGTGAGTTCAGCTGTCCTCCCACAGATGTTTTAATGAGACTGCATGTCTGGTTTTATATTTCATATCATTTAGAGATAAATGAAGATGAAGTTGACTAAGGTCATTAGGGGTTTAACAACAATCCTTTTGATTAAATAAAGGAAATAAATAAAAGCACAGGATTACAGGTAATGTTCACCACCTCTTGCTCCCTAGGTTACTCTTTCATCACTCAAATCCCTGAGGGATCATGGGACATCCAGATCATTGAGAGGAAGAAGTCAGCTGATGTTTTAGGTGGGTTGGCATACTTCTTCTTTTCCTCGTACTCACACACACACGCACACACACAGAACATTAACTCTCTTTCAAAATGTCTGCTGTTGATCTCGTTCCCCAGCTGTGACCGACCAGGCGGGAAACTTCTTCTTTAATGGAGCCTACAAGGTGGACAGTCCCCAGAACTTCCACGCTGCTGGCACTGTCTTCAAGTACCGCCGGCCCATGGATGTGTACGAGACCGGGATCGAGTACATTGTTGCCAAAGGCCCCATTGATCAGGCCATCAATATTCTGGTACACCAAATCTCCCTCCAGCCCCCCCCCTCACTGTAACTCCACTCGCTCCTCCTCACTCTCCCAACAACTCCTCCAACCTGAACAACCACACAGGTCGCTTTCTTCAACCCTCTGCTACGACCCATAGGTCTGTCTCCTGAAATAGCAGCCCTGCGGAGGCAGGACATAACGGACCATGGTTGTCATGGTTACAATAATAAACACGCGGACTGTAGGGATAGCGGTGTACCTACCTTTGTCGCCATGGTTACTATAATAACAGTTATGGCTTGGTTAGGTTCAGGAAAAGATGGTGATTTGGATTAAAATAAGTACTTCCTCAACATTAGACGATCTTTGTTGTCATGGTTACAATAATAACAACGAGCGGTCATGGATTATAGAAGCAACATAAACTGCTACTTTCACATGGGAATCGAACCCCGCTCTCCTGTGTCATGTTCCTGTGTTGTGTTGACCCATCCGTCCACCCCAACCTCCTCTTGACTACGTCACCGCACTTTTCCCTCTGCTCCCGTCATCATTACTACTACAACAATAAAAATGTAACTTATCGGTCATAATAACCTGCTGCACAGACGACCTCTGGGCTGCACTCACCTGTTAAAGGGTGGGGGCAGTGAGGGTGGATACCTCACCTGAAACCAACAGGACCCCCTGGGTTGGGTTGGGTTCAGACAAAAATTTAGACACTATGTTCAGGTCAGGTTGTCCTGCACTTTATCCTCACACCTACAGACAGCTGACTCTCTAGTCATCAGATAAATGATTGTGTACTCTGATGGACTTTGTGGAGATACAGTATATGTTGTTTGTCATCACTCACAGCAGCTGTAGTGGGTTTTTTCGTATGAACGTCATTGGACATATCCTTCAATGTAAATACATCTGTACAATGTAAATACATCTCCACTATTGTCAAGCCTCTCAGGAGAAAAACACACTCTATGAAGGAGACTTTGACCCCTGACCTATGCCTGTCTGAAACAAACTCCTCATTACACTTGATTCTCCAAAGCCCTTTAAATCACAGAAACAAAGGCATATTTGTTGTGTTGGTCTTGGCAGTCCTTGTTGGATAATTGTAAATTAAGAAGCCCAAGAATTAAGCTTTAGGCTGCTGTTGTTAACTCTTAAACTCAATAAAGGTCACTGACAAAGACTGCTGACTCATGAAGCAATATTTTTTAGGGAGGAGGGTGAGACTGCCAACATATTTCCTGGCAACAAGATGCTCATGTGTGATTAAAGTGAATGAAAATGATGTAGCAGCTCACAAATACCCAAGCTGTGTGTATCGTCTCCTCTTTAAGAGAGAAAATGACTAATATGTAAATGAAACTCAGACACAACAGTGAGTCTGTGTCGGGCTGATTGAGCACAGGCCTTGGATTCTGACAGTGGATATAAATCCAGTCACAGGCCAGGTTTGATAGATCTCTCTGCAGGACGCTGGATCCTTGCAGATCCTCACCACAACTCCGCCAATTTGTCTTCGCTAACAGGAAAGATGATCGGGACTCGGCTCCATATCTGGATTTACTTTCATCATATGCATCAGATTGTCTGGCTTTAAAAAGCTTCTCCCTCTAAACAATGACCTTAAATCTAGTGTAAAGCTGTGGCGGGCTGTAGCGTCTGTTACGGAGAGACTGTCCTGTAAAAAAGGAGCCCAGAGGTCGTCTGTGCCGCAGGTTATTATGACCCAAACTTATGTTTTGTTGCTAGGCGACATCTAGTGGTCGTAGTAATGATGACAGGAGCAAAGGGAAAAGTGCGGCGACGTAGTCAGGAGGAGGTTGGGGTGGATGGATGGGAATATGACGTAGGAGTGCGGTGTTTGATTCCCATGTGAAAGTAGCAGTTTATGTTGTTTCTGTTATCCATGACTGTTCATTGTTATTATTGTAACCATGACAACAAAGATTGTCTAATGTTGAGGAAGTACTTATTTTAACCCAAATCACCATCTTTTCCTAAACCTAACCAAGCCATGACCATTATTAAAGTAACCACGGCAAGAAACTTAGGTACGCTGCTGTTGGTACAGTCTGCGTGATTATTATTGCAACCATGACAACCAAGGTCCGGTACACCCACCTCTATAGGGGCGCCATTTCAGGAGACACTCGTATGGGTCGTATCAGAGGGTTGATAAAAACGAACAGTGTTATTCAGGTTGGAGGAGTGGTTGGTTATAGATGACAGGGTGTGTGTGGTGTTTATGGTGTGTCTGGTAATTTAAACCAAGTTTGCAGCACAACAACATGCATGTAATGTTGTCTTTTACAACAATCCTGCAAAAAGTCCTTTGGCTATACTGCACATTGTCTCAGGAAACATCATCTTAATAAAAAATATGCTCATCTCCCCTACATCTAAAGTTAATTTATACATATAGAGTTACTTTTTTTATAATGGATTACACTTTAAACAGATATTGTGTGCAAAAGTCTTCATGTGACCTGTCATCGCTCAGGTGTGGAACCAGAACGGTCGCACCCCGTACATCACCTACGAGTACACCGTCCTGCGGGACTCCCTGCCTCCCATCCCACCTCCTCCTGTCTACACCGGATCAGACACCTCAGCTGGTGAGGTGTCAGTGGAGATGGGGACTCTGCTGTCCCCTAACAGCAGTGTCTATGAGCAGGTGGTCCCTCAGGGCCCGCTGGAGCCGGCAGGTGCAGACGGGCAGAAGGGCCAGGAGACCAACGAGGTGTATGAGGAGACAGCAGCCATCGACTGCGACCAGGATGCAGCAGCTGCCCCAAAATTTACAGGTGGGGACCAGTGTGTGTTACATCATCTACAATAAGAGAGAGGGGGACGGTGTGTGAGACAGGAAAAAAATGAAAGGATGACGAATGAATCAGAAGTTGGTTTATTGGCAGACGAGACAAAATAGGTCAGATTTTTAATCCGCTCCACTATCTCACTCTCTTTTTCTGGACGTGTGTGAGATGGCCCTTTGAAGCTCTGCATTATTGATGGTGTGGACACATAAAGAAGATCAGGAGCGGATGAAAAATTCAGAGTTTCGTGGTGTTTTCTCCTTTTAAGAAAGTGGCTGCATCACAAACATGAGCGGTAATGGCCTTCCTGCGGGCTCTCAGCTCGCTCAGCTGACTGTCGAGGCCATTACACCAGCGCTCCGAGCGGTGAGATGAGATGGAGAGGTGGTTAAAAGGCTCACCATACATTTTCCTACACAGGCTGATGTCACACTACAGAGCAGAGACACAGAGAGCAAAATGAAACTTCTGGACCAGTATATGCCTGGCTCCTCGGCCCGAGTCTGGCCCATGTATTTCCACATCTGGGCAAAGTCTGGCTTTTATCCCCCGGTATTGACTGACACCTGGAAGATTATCTGTGTTTGCCAGAATTGGTTAAAGTGGAAGTAGCATCTCACTGTATTTGGGCCAGATTCAGGCCGTTGAACCTGGTGTATACTGGGCCTGAAGAAAACAAGCATTTTTGATAACAATAGTGCAGACTAGCACAGGTAATATCAGTGTTATGGACTGGTCAAGTCTAAGGATAAGTGGTTGTCAATGTCCTAACCTGGGCTGGCCTATAAAAGGAAAATGGGAGCAGAAACAAACAAAGCTGGAACCGGTTTGTATAAATGGAAAAACAGTGGCTCGGCCGTTTGGCTAGCAGCGAAGGCCTGACCGCTCTAGTCTTTCCTGCCTGTGAGCAGCATGCCACAGTGTTGTCTTGTTTTTCAGTTTAGGGTTTAAGTGATTGGATTTCAACAGAAACTTAACAAACTGGTTCTCTCATAGTTCAGGGATGTGTCACAGCCTTCTTCATCACCACAGTCGTCAGCGTCTTCACGTGCTGACTCCCACTCAGCTGCTACTCGCCTGAGTCTCTTTACATCTTGTGAATAAAGTCTTATCTCAGTGAGCAGTCAGCTGCTGAATGTAAATTATATTCTCAAGTGGAAACATGATCAACACTGATAAGATTTGTTCTCCAAGCATAGCTGAACTTTTCCACTTTGACCCATCAGAGGGAAACAGCAGCCACACAGGCAGCACAGCCAAACCTGCCCCTGTCGGTGGACCCCTGGATCCAGGGCCAGATTCCCCAAACCTCATCTGGAGGGTCCTGCTGGACGGTCGAATTAGCCCTGATGAGCTGCTCATCAACATCTCAACCAATCAGCTGCTGACAGAGGGAGACAGCTTGTTCTCGTCTGAGGTGGGACCAGCGGAGATGGACCTGAGCAGCCTGGAGCGAGACTTCGGTTCAAACGAGACGCTGGAGTTCACTCTGGGCCGCAAACGCAACGACAGCGGAGACACTTTATACCAGAACAAGACGGTGCAGAGCGGTGGGAGGACCTCCAGCCGCTCCAACAGAACCAGGTAATCTGACAGAGCAAAGGTAAGAGGAGTCAGGTTGACAGGACGTAACAGACAGGCAGGAAGTAAAACAGGGAGACAGGTATAACACAAAGGATAAAGCAGTTAGATTAGACATGCAGAGAGACAGGAATACAGGCAGGTGGACAGGTACTGTAGATACACTGTACAGACAGGTAGATATACAGGCAGTAAGGCAGTTAGACAGGTAGATGTATGTGCTGTAGACCTCGCAGGTTTTGTCTTCATCATATTTATAATTCATGTGTCCAAACACAGCTTCAGCAGCTCTGCAGCCAGCTGCTATAAAACGCACCACGACACGCCCTTTCTTTCCTCTGAGAGACAGAGAGAGGAGAGGAAACGAGCAGAGCAGAGGAGCACAGTGAGGGGGGGGGGGGGGGCAGCTACACTTAGAAACAAATAATTTAAGGTATTTGTAAGAAAAGAGAAAAATATGATGCAAAGGGGGGAAAGTCTGCTGTCAGACTGCAGTCACCTCTGGGGAGAAAATAAGGTGCAGGAATCAGTCTGGCTTACACGGAGGGATGCCGACGAGGTATAACTCAAAGTGCCTGTGATTTTCAAATAAACGTCTGGCGGAGGCGGGAGGGGAGCGACCCCGTGTTATGACAAGAATGTGCACATGACTTTTATGTGATGTGATGAAAAAACAAAGTGCGTCTGCCGGGATGCAGGCTGTGAATCAGCTGTCACACTGTGGTAGTCTGAGGCCTGGGAGAGAGAGAGAGAGAGAGAGAGAGAGAGAGAGAGAGAGAGAGAGAGAGAGAGAGAGAGAGAGAGAGAGAGAGAGAGAGCGAGAGAGCTACACTTAGTATCCTTAAATGTCCTGAAAAGACCATTTCTCTGAAAGTGCGTCTTTTGAGAATCTACCTGCAGCTTTGAGAGGTTTATTGTCTGGTCTGTAGAGGACGATGGACACACAGCAGATGCAGTGAAGTCTAATGGTGGGAAATGTGTGAAAGCGTGATCCACGTCTCCACTGAGCGTCTGCAGCACATGTTCCCGTCAGATTGTCACAAGAACACAAGGATAAATTCTGCTACAGATACAGCTTAAGTTGTCCTTTCCTCACATGTTGTGGATGTGTGTGTGTGTGTGTGTGTGTGTGTGTCAGGGGGAATCAGAGGCTCAACCAGAAGAACCTGAAGCTGAGCGCTGCAGATATGTATCGCTGGAAACTTTCCTCTCAGGAGCCCTGCAGCATGACATGCTCTATAGGTAAATGCGCGCACACACACACACACACACACACACACACACACTGAAGATCCACAGGCAGTTAGATAATAAAGCATCATATCCTTTACTATGTTACCTCCTTCCCGCCGCTAGGCCCCAAACTGTGGTTGGGAGCGCCCGTGTTGTTTAGCCTCACTCGTGAACTCCGCTGGTAACAAGCTGTCGCTGAGGAACCTTATTCCCTTCAGTGTCTTCACTTTAACTTTAATGTTGTTATCTAGACACTTTTTACTGACTACACAATATATTATTGCATTTATATCTATATTGTATATTTGTATATTATAGTCACTGTATTTATTCACCCCCTTCACACAAAACTGCAATTCAAAGTGCGCAGCTACAGAGAGAGATGTAAATACTTCTACTTCTAACATTTCTACTATCTGTGCAGTGCCAAGTGCAATTATTTGACTGTTGTTTTGACGAATGCAATTTTAAACTGTGCAATTACACCATATATTGTTGCATTTATATTTATTTTGCATATATTAACTCTCATAGTAGTAATCACCTTTCAATAAATAATCGCACATATTAATCTTACATATTAATTTACATATTTCTGTTTTTTATTTATATATCACAGTATCAGGACATTTTTTTGCATTTTATGTTTATAGTTTATATTTATCTTTACCTCTATAATATTATGTTATACTCTAATCTCTGCTGTCACCTAATTTCTCCCTGGGGATCAATAAAGTATTCTGATTCTGATTCTGATTCTGATGTTGCCATCTTGATGTGGCTTCAACAGCGTGCACTACCTTCTCACTCACAGACACATGAGCGAGATCTGCTTCCCATCACACAGGTTACCCACAAGGCCCCTGCCTTCAAGGGGAAAGCTGGGCCTGTAACAACTGTCACCTGTCTTCACCCTGTTGAAATCAGATCACACTCTGCACCATCTGATCAAAGCTCACACTCAGACTCAGGCTGCCGCTCTGACACTCGTTTAGTGGCGCGCCCACACATGATCGTGTGTGTGACCTTCCTCACAACAGATATCTTGACTCGTGAGAATAATACCGACTGCAACCCAGATATAGAGCTTCACCATAAATAACAGTGTAAAATAAGGTCAGACAATACAAATGTGCTAAAACAATCATCTGTGTGTCTGTGTGTGTGTGTGTTGTGACCCAGTTGTGAAAAACTCTTCTTCAGTTCTTTAATAACGTCTTTATTTCTTCTTTCTTTTCTTTATGTAAAGCACATTGAGCTTTCTCTGTGTATAAAATGTGCTATATAAATAAGCCTTCCCTTGTCCAGGAGTATCAAAGTCCTTCGTCACATGTGTTCGTTACGACGGCGTCGAGGTGCACGACATGTACTGCGACGCTCTGACCAGACCAGAGCCGGTCCACGACTTCTGTATTGGCAGAGAGTGTCAGCCCAGGTAGAGACCAGAAACTGTTCAAGCTGCTCAACAGTGCAGTATTTCCTGCTGTTATAAAATCTGAGGCTTGATCTGAGTGGAACTGATGTTCAGGTGGGAGGCGAGCAGCTGGAGCGAGTGCTCCAGGACCTGTGGGGAGGGGTTCCAGTTTCGTCAGGTCCGCTGCTGGAAGATGCTCTCGCCAGGCCTGGACAGCTCCGTCTACAGCGACCTCTGCACCTTGGCCGACCTGGAGAGACCCGTGGAGAGACGGGCCTGCAAAAGTCCCGCCTGCGGCCCACAGTGGGAGGTGGCCGAGTGGACCGAGGTACGTCACCCTGCTGGGAATGAAACCACAACATGTAAACATGAGGAGCAAGTACACAAACAGAGGAGGGGTGTGTTTCACGTTCACAGTACTGTCCTGGTTCTGCTCTACGACTGAACTGAAGGTTTTAGTTTTTCCACATTTTCTCTTGTCATGTCATTAACACTTTTTGTTATCAGTTGTTTACCTTTGAATTTTTTCTTTGTTTTATTTGGTTCATTTTGATTTTTGTTCTGTTCCCTCCATCATTCAAAAGGACTTTCTCTTGTGCTGGTCAGACTGTCTGCTGCAGTCTGATTGTGGTCACTGATGAACTCTTCACCTAGTACACAACAAAAAACCCAGGTCTGATTTGAGCCATTAGGGTTTGTAAAGCACACAAAAAATGAAATGTACAAACACAGCAACACAATCAGCTGCTCTCAGTGCATTTCTATTGAACATTTAATATTTTCTCTTTTATTTCATTATTTTTTTGTAGCTGAACATCATGAGTCACTTGTGTTGTTAGCAAAATATAAGCAAACATGACTGTTAGAAAATACAGCAGATTTCAGGTAAACACTCAGAGAAACCAAATTCTGGTCCTGACGGCTGGTTTTAAGGCTCAGTCTCTGAATACAGGCTGTGTGCATTTCTCTGTGGACTGAGGCTTTGATACTTTCACAGTATTAATATAGAACCTAGACCTGCTTTATAATCAAACAACAATGAGCACAGAAATAATGGCTCTAATACTTGAACTGAGCAGCATAGTTACTGCAGTTAGTTTGTTTGCCAGCTTCCTGCCAATTCATATTAAATATTCAGTCCACTAAAAGTTTAATCAGTATCTCCTCAGATTCTCCAGATGTTTGTTTTCTTGTCTTTCCAGTGAATTTCAGACTCTTTAAAAGCAAAACTTTTCCAAGTGATTAAAAATGGCTCCAAATGAGGTCGACTTGAGCAGCTCGACCTCAGATGTCTCACTCAAGAGCGCTTCATTAGCAGCAGCTGTACTGTGACCATCTGATGACAAACTGTGGCATCTCAAGCTGCCACATGACAGCAGTTTTTATTTGCTGAATATGTGTTGGTAATACTCAGCTTGTCCCTCTGCGCCTCTCCTCCATCCAGTGTCCTGCTAAATGTGGCCGCAAAGCCCAGGTGACCCGCGATGTCCGCTGCTCTGATGAGACCAGAGCGTGTGACCCGATGACCAAACCACCAAACATCAAAAACTGCACCGGACCGCCCTGTGAACGCCACTGGACTGTGTCTGAGTGGGGACCTGTGAGTGTCTTTATGTACATGATTTTACATGAGTGACTGTGTTTTGTTTTTTATTCCCATTATCCGCAACCAGGGAACATGAGCTGCTGCTCTCAGTAGAAAAAGAAATAGTTGATCTTGATTTTGAGGATTATTCTTAAAACCTGTGTCTGAGTCATTCATTTAAAAACTTTCCCTGATATTTGAACACGTTTTCCTCCATCCAATATTTTTTGAGATTGATAACGGTTGTTAAAGAAGAAACAGCTCTCTGATCCCAGCTGTCTTTACTTCAGTGGGAAACTAACTGCTAAAAGTATCACAGTGTGAATTTATGTCTTTTATTGTGTTGTACAGACAAATTTAGTTTCGGATGTTCCATTCAAAGTCAAAGTCTGGAAACTTTCAGGTCTAATTTACAACCGTGGAGCCAAACAAAGGGCTGAGAAACGCTCTGTGCACACTGTAAAATATAATTCCCAAAGCTACAGCTAATGTTAGGTCAGTGGTGTTTATTATTATTTAGGAAATTTCCAACTGTGAGCAGATGTAACTTTGCATCTCTCGTATAAACTGATTTACCAGTTTATTATGTACAGATGTGCAATCTAAGATAAAACAGTAACTGCAGTAAATCTGTGTTTTTACTGAGAGATGTTTGTTATATTACATGTATAAATGTGTAAATGAATTGCATTCTTAAAAATGACAAAAAAAATTGAACATGAGTTATCTGTGTGAACCTGTTGTGAAGTTTTATTTTACTTTGAAAGGTCAGTTCATCCAAATCGCAACAAACAGACAGATTTTCTAACTTATCTCTTCTAGTTTCTAGATTTCTGCCTCCACAAGAAGGGTGTAGGTTCATATACGGACAGTGGGGACATGTCCCTAAAAATATTTGAGTGAATTGAAATGACTGCGACAGGATGTGGTTTTTTCCTCTGATGTGTTTGATGCCATCTCACTTCACCCAGTGTGATGTGAAGTGACCTGATCTGACTTCGTGTGACGTTAACGATGACTCTGAGCTCCATGACAAATCTTGGCTCAAGGAGGTAATGGAAACTGGGAAGCTGCTGTGAATTTCTCATGAGTCACGCATTCTGACCTTTGACCCCCTGTCGCTGCAGTGCTCGGGGTCGTGCGGCCAGGGGAAGATGCTGCGTCACGTGTACTGTAAGGCTCCGGACGGTCGAGTGGTGCCTGAGAACCAGTGCCCTGTGGAGAACAAGCCGCTGGCCATCCACCCCTGTGGGGAGAGGGACTGTGCTCCACACTGGCTGAGCCAAGACTGGGAGAGGGTGAGGCTGATTGTTAATTGACAGACAATCAATTAACAGCAATTTTGATATTTGACTGTCACTTGTCAGTAATTCTCTGGTTCTCCAGCTTCTCACATGTAAAGATTTACTGTTTTTCTCTATTTACATGACCAGAAATGAAATCTTTGGGTTTTGGACTGTTGGTCAGCAGCTGTCATGTAGCTGAGGCTGGGAAATCTGTCTCTTGTGGTGTATTCAGGGGCTTGTGGGAAGGTGGGAATCTAAAAACCCACAACATGCTCAGACATGAATACCAGTAACTTTTATTTTCCTGCCTCCAGTGCAACACAACCTGCGGCCGCGGCGTGAAGCGAAGGATTGTCCTGTGCGTCGGCATCAGTGGAGGAAAGTTCCAGATCTTTGACGACGAAGCGTGCGGAGGCGGCGAGAAGCCTGAGGAGGAAAACACCTGCTTCGAGAGGCCGTGCTTCAAATGGTACACCACCCCCTGGTCTGAGGTGAGGGCAACGCACAACACACACACCTCACCTTCACACCTCTGGCACAGAGAGTGAATCACAGCCTGTTTCCCCCTGAGCAAACGCCTTATAATGAGCTCTACAGCTTAAATCCTGAAAAGTGGCTGTAAAAACCTGTCTCTTGCTCCTCGATGACGGACAGCAGCTGAAGCCTGTAGCCTGAAGTCTGCAGCATACACAGTTGTATCAAAGTGAAATTCACAGGTTCTGCTGAATCAGGTCCATAATTTTTTTATATTTCCCTTCATCTTTCTGCTCTTATAAACTGCACAGGCTGTTCCCTTTCTGAACATAAAATACATTATAATAAATTAGGCAAATATGTGCAAAGAAGAATAAGTGTTTTTAATGATAAGACAGAGATGCCACCTTTTTAATCTTTTACATCGAAAAAATATAGATATATAGACATAGACAAATATAGACAAACCTCAAACTTACTTACTAGACTTTAAATTACATCTCTACCTTATTTTATTTCCTCTCTCTACTATGTTTGCATATGTCTTTATATTTTTTCCATACGTGATGTAATATATGTACATATATTAAATTTCCATACATGTAATTTATGCACATATGAAATAAAACACATGTACAAAATACATATAGTAATATATAGGGGGGGGAAAATAATAAAAAATAATATACAGGAAACCTATTAGAAATGTATAAAACATAAATGTCTAGCCCATACAAATATGACTGTTTATGTCTGCTTATAGTGTAGACATATGTTATATAAATATATATTTATCCCAGAATTTTTACATATATATGTTGCTTTAATAAACGTGCATATATAGATTAAATATATATCTTTAACATATTTGGTCGCAACATGTTATTCCAAATAAAAATGTATGTATATATTTTTAATATGTATAGATTTAACTGTGGGTATTTCATGTTATATCATATGTCATGTTATAAACTGATATCTTCATATAAACAGAGGATGTTTATATGGGATCATATATATCCTGTGGTAGGTAACATATATGGCACCATCACTCTTTATGGGGACATATATATCATACATTACATGTCTGTATGGGCAGTGTGAGTGCAGGACAGACACATGAAACGTCTGTGCAGCAGTGAAACAAACAGAGCACGTGCTGTACAACCACTGTGTCTCTCCTCAGTGCACCAAGACGTGTGGTGTGGGCGTGAGGATGAGGGACGTCAAGTGTTACCAGGGCAGAGAGCTGGTCCGAGGCTGTGACCCCCTCACCAAGCCGGTGGCCAAACAGACGTGCACTCTGCAGGCCTGCCCCACTGAGCCGCCAGGTGAGCACACACACAGCAACATACTCCACAGAGCCCGGGTCGCCTCCTCTGTTTTCTGTTTAGCTGCCCTCTTAAATGACACCAGATAGAAATGGTTTGAGCTGTGCTGGATCAGTGGATTAGTCTCTTACTCTTACTGGTTTCTTATGGAAATGAAAAGCCTGAAAGTATTGTTTGACATTTTGAATTGAAAGGCGACCAGTTTCTTGATGTTTTTCAAAGTTTCTCCCTTTGCATAATTTGGCTTCTATTTCTAAATTTAATAAGAGTTTTGTAGAAAAACATTTATCAAGCTAGGAAAGGAGGACTGCTTTGAGTGTAAACTGGTTCTGGGTTCAGATGTTGTGAAATGACTTTGACTGTGTCCCAGATGAGAGCTGCCAGGATCGTCCCTCCACCAACTGCCTGCTGGCTCTGAAGGTCAACCTGTGCAGCCACTGGTACTACAGCAAGGCCTGCTGCCACTCGTGCCGCGCCGTACGACCTCCCCCCTCCTAGTCCAGGACACCACAGCCTCTCTCCAACCCGACTCTAACTCCACCATGAGGAAATACATGGGTGTGTTTATGCTTGTACAGCAGTTACTGTGAATAATGAGAGGAAGATTAAGAGTTGGAAGTGCTTATTGTTTTTTTTATGAAGAAAAACTTCCTCCACTTGGATTTAAGTTTTTCCAGTTTAAAATGAAATCTGGTCATCTTGATATCAGACAGATATTTTGTTAATCCAAAAGAAATTTTATTTGGAATAAACAGAAAAAGAACTGGTCAAAAATCATGAGTGTAATGACAAACTTGGGGATGAATATATAAACATTAAATTTTTATTGTGAGAACGTTTCAGCTAAAAGCTTCGATTAGTTACTTCAGCATGAGACCAGACAGTGACTGAGCTGACAAGGTGGCATCACTTCAGTCACAGGCCGAAAAGAAAGAGAAGAAATCATTTAAAAACCAACATGTAACAAGAAAAATCTAGGCGATACTTTATTTCATGAGTTTAGATTTTCCAAGAGAGTTTCCTGGGAAGAAGATGTAATTTGGTACAAATTATAGGAAAAATAACACTTTATTTCACAGGTCTGTTATTTCCTAATAATGTGTTTTAGTTTAATTAGTTGTGGACTTCCAGACTTCCATATAAACTCATTCATTTATAATGGAAACCTTTTTCTTCATTTTTGCTGAATTGTTTGTTGACATATTTTACATGTGTAGCTCACCTGCTATCATATATACAGACGTCTCTAGTCTCTATCCTTTACAAATAACTGGAAGTACCAATCATCACTCTGTATTTTAACTGTGATTAGAACCAAATTATATTTATGGTTCTTTCCAGGAAAGTTCTGAGGAGATTATTTAGAAATAAATCGGAATATTTCAAATTCATTTGTAATTAATGTATTATTTCATAACCTTGTTCCTTTTATACTGTTATGTCAGACTGAATGTCCCTGAACTTTGAACCAAATTGCAAAGTTTTTCGAGGAAACTTGTTAGATATTACCATAAAATCAGAATCAGAAAATGATGCACCCATAACATGAAGCGTCACTAAGACCACGTTGTCTCATTAGTTAAGATGAAAAAATGTTTTTCCATCAGTCTCTTTCTTTTTTCCCCCATGATGATCATGATGGTGATGATCATATCTCAACCAGAAACCCTGTTTGAACAGGTTACGCTGATTATTTATCACTTGAATGTTTCAGCTCTGATCAGAAATCTTCCTCTAACAACTTGTGGAGTTGGAGACAGAGGGGAGTCAAACGGTCTCTCACACCTCCATCGTTAGCAGCTCGCTCATCGTCTTCATCGCTGCAATGAAAAGATCCATTAAATTATTTCTCAACTGAATATACTGCATGGCTAGAATATTTAATACAGATACTGTTTATGAAATCTTATTTAATTGTGTTCCAGTTTGGTGTCTGGCATGGCCCCAACAGGAAGTAAAAAAACAAAAATATATAAAAATGTACATTTCCATTCCACCCCGTTGTTTGGCGCCGTGCCGGCAAACCTGCAGGATGTGGAAGCATATTTATTAGTCATAGCACATTTTCATTTATCGTGACTCTCCTGATGCCAGCCGATGGTTATTCATCGGTTCAACTGATGCCAGTTCTGGTCTGTGTGTGTGAGGGAGGAGGAGAGACTTAACACAAACACAGGCGGAAAGATTCCTGACACTTGAAGTATGGTTGAAACGTATTCAGACGTGTACATGTATGTCTCATTTCTAACTATTGTGTACTGTGTTTTTATATAACTGATACCTCTTTGTACAAAACGTAAGTATGGAGATTGTGTACTGTTGATAATAAACTGAAAAGCTAATCGTACTGACTTGTATTTCAATTAAATAACAGTTCAAATGAACATATTTCTCGTCTCTCATTTTTTATATGAACTGATATTTTTATTCAGCGAAGGTTGACTGAGCATGAACTCTGTAAATATAAAAACAAACCAAGGTTGGGAACTATCAGCCTGGGGCTCAAAAGGAGCCTGGACAGAAGCTGCTGATGAGGAGGATTTATTTTAACCAGGATGATCGAGTGAGAATTAAAGGTCCCATATTTTACACTTTTCCAGTGTTGATATCCATAAGAAAATATATTTGTGGATTTAAGAACCAAAAACCATCTCAGTTTTACATCTCCCCTCTCAGGCTTCTCTCTGGAGCTCTAGCAAAAACAGGTCAGTCAGCCAATCAGGAGAGACTCTGAGCCTCTCTTCTGATTGGCTGGCTGTTCATTTCAGGTAAACACTCAGAGAAATCAAATCAAAGGTTGGATGGTGGGTCTGGGTGGGCGGAGCCTGGGGCAAGGCTGAGGGCATTGATTACTTTGTTGTGACATCACAAAGTTACAGACGTCCTGATTGCTCATTTTAAGGCTTTTAAAATACTGTCAACAGAGTATGGAGAAAAACCAAAAGGGGAACTGAACCACATATGAAACAGAAAAAGAGGAAAAACAGAAGACAACTAAAATCAAGACATTTTTATACATTAATTCGTTCTAGGGCCATGTTAGGCCTTTATCTGACAGCAGACAGTAGAGAGATTGGGAATAACTACAGACCCTGTCTGCACACGAACCCAAGGACATGGCAAAGCAACCCCAAGACCACCAAGCCTCCCCCTAATCACTCCATTTCAATAAAAACTTTAAGTAAAAACAGTTGCCCATGACTTGTATTCAGAATCATTTAAAATTGCATGTAAGTGTTTTGTAGCAGAAGCAGCTTCATGGCTAAAAGCTCTTCAGTTCTTACTAAGTGCCTTTTCTCATCTACTGTTCTCTGTTTTTTGGGATACAAACTGGCAACCTCACTGAAACAACCCCATTTCAGAAACATCAGATGAACATTAGTTTTTTCTCTAAACTCAGTCAAGTTGTTTTGGGAAATGTTGTTTTGTTATATTACGACTGAAGGTGAAGGTCTGATGCTGAAAATGTGATGATAATTGAGGCAGCGCATTTCAGAGATGGAAGCAGAGAAACCTCGGATAACTGTATTACATGTATCCTTCCTGAGGGTCCTCCTCCCTCCTCTGACGTAAAAAAGTTGACTTGTCTGATTTAATGAGGATCAACACAGATAAAAAACCTGTTTGGCATTAATCTCTGCTCTGCTCTTCTGCATCACAACCATACACAGATATCAAACAGCTCTGCATCTTTTTATTAACACTTTAAATGAAGTCATTTTCACACACAGCAGCCACAGCAGACGCAGTGGCAGTAGCAGCTGACGCCCCCTGCTGGTCAGTGTAACAGCATCAAACCTGTCATTTACAGAACTGCAGGAGAATAAAAACATTTACTGAAGTCTTCAAAAAAAAGATAAAAACAATGAAAGTGGTTCTTCTCTCATTCTCCCTCAGGAACCTGCAGCTTCATCTCTCAAAACATCCAGAATGGATCTACATCTGAAGCTTTATTGATCAACATGATGGATGTTTCTATTGTAAGGACTTCTTTATCCTGAGTGGAGACTTGCATGATGCCCTCCTTCTGTGTCTGCAACCCCAAATATGGCTGCAAGACAAGCCTCTGTCATCTACAACCTTAAACATTTAATAGGTGGAGCTTGTTGTCGACAGTGGTTTACTGCTGAGTTCAGGGCAGGAAATATCTCCTCTCTAATGGCAGGTCAGAGGTGAGGTGTCGTAACAAGGCAACACGTTTCACACATGGTGGATGGAAACAATTAAACATGTTAATAATAATAATAAAAGATGTAATAGAGGTAAATGAAATAAGGTGATCCACAAGCACAGCAAAAACCAGAGCTTTAAAATTTCCTGATAAAACACACAAATGTTTGAGACACACTGTTTGATCCTGAGTCCATAAAACTGTCAAATGCAGGATCTGATAACCAGTTATGTGAAAAGTACAAGAGAAAAATCAGCTGTTGAATACAGCCCCGCCCTTTTCCAGGTAAAGACAGGAAAAAAGATCAACAGTCTTCAAACTGCAGAAGATGTTTTCAAAATTCTACCATTTGTGCATCAAGCAGAGTTTCAAGCTCTCTAACTTTCATCTTCTTGGTATGTTTTATATGTTTTGGAGCAACTGGAAGGTGGTGGACAGATACTGTAGTTAACACTGATGCAGTTAACACTGATGCAGTTAACATGAGCTAACGTTTTAATGCCCCAGCGACAGTCAGAGCTGGAGGCATATTGTCTTCAGGTTGTCCGTCCATCTGGACGTCCGTCCCATTCTTGTGGACACAATATCTCAATAACACCTTGATGGACCTTCTTCAGATTTCGCACAAATGTTCACTTGGACTCAAAGACAAACTGATAAGATTTTGGTGGTCAAAAAAGTCAAAGGTCAAGGTCAGTGTGACCTTACAAAATGCTTTTAGCCATCGCTCAAGACTTCACACAGCAATTATGAGAAAATTTCACACGAATGGTTAATATTCATATGACTCTGGATAAACAGGGATGTAGTCTGGAACTAGTCTGAGTGGTGGAGGCATACAACTGCGACACCTTAATTCTAGTTTATTGATGCAACATAGCGACAAACTCAAGTTTTGTATTCGGTTGCTATTTTACAAACATGACAAAGTGGAGGCAACACAATTGCAGGTTGTGCACTCGTTCATCCGTCTAAGATCATCACATCTTCACTACCTGAGGTTTCAACACACACTAATTAAAAACACAGAGGGAGAAAAAGACACTGGACCAACTAGAATAAACAGAGCTAATGTCCTTTTCGTAGCAGCGTATTATTTTATCATATGTTACATGTTATGCTCAAGTTACAGTGTAATTTCGTTGTATTCCAGAACACCTCTACGGGATGTTTCTTTTGTGACAAAAGGAAAACATTGCAAATCCTGGAGTTGAGCTGTTTCTCTACTAATGAGAAGTTTGTAAAATATACTAAACTCTCATCTACTGTACTATCATTAAGAAATACCAAACTGTGTAAGTGTACGAGTTACTGTGAATGTCAGTCTCTTCTTAAATGCTCTACATCATGTTGGAGTAAAAGGCCTTGAAAATTACATGAACACTGGAGCTCTCAGTAGAGCATCTGTCTACAGCAGAATGTCCTCAGCTGGAAATGAAAGCTGTCTTTGAGAAATCACAGTCATTAGTTCGTTGAATGCTTCAGAAAAGCCCTTTAAATGCAATTTGTTTTCTGAATTCACACATTGAAACAGTCACAGCCTGACAACTGGAGCAAAATCATGAACAGGAAAAAAAGCACAGGCCTACGAATCTACACAAGTGAACACAAACATGGGTCAACCAGGAGCTCTGTGTAGTGAATCTATAGCTTTTAGCTTTTATGCATTTTTACTTGCAACGGAGTTGTACAAAGTCCAAAACAAAAGTATCATCAATTCAACTATTGAATTGATGAGAACATTTTCTAATAGGGGGTATTAGGCTTTTTTTTAGGCTTAAGATGTAAAGAATTAAGTTTTTTTCAACAACTTTTAGTTTTTTCTTGATATCAGTAATAACATTTTGTCACCATTGCCTCCTTTATTTCATCTGCTTTACACTGTTGCTACTCAGTTTACAAAAGTAGCACAAATGCCCAATGAAAAACTTCAGATTTTGAGTCAAAATCCTTCGACAGATTTCACAAGGGAAAGAAATGATAACTTGTGCTGTTAAACTGCTTCGTTTGTGGTGTAACACTAATGATTTGCTCACAGAAATAATGCATTTGAAACCATGAAGAGTAATTCTTTCAAGTTTTCAAGGTTTTCCCCCATGACAACTAAAAGCTCAGAGAAACTGAGTTGTTAATCTCATACTGGTTTGCATCCTCAAGGGCTCTGCACACCTACACAGGTGTTTTCTGTTAGTTTGGCTGATCAGAGCTTGGTCAGTACACACCTATATAATCTGGAGATGAGGCAGAATAAGTGAAAACACCTGTGCAGGTTCACCATGGGTGTGTAGAAGCATCAGCCAACATAAAGATAGATAGATAATAAAAATTGTTTGGTTCAAAAGGTTGTATTTAGTGAAAGAAATACATGTGAAATGTAGCAGGTAGTGAATGATCTGTACAGTTGCTTGTACATTAACAAACACACACAAACATTTTGCCTGTATATGTGGTTTTTCACTGCATAAATGAGCCACAGTGTGTTGGTATAGTAAGTATGCTGTAGAAGTACCTGCATATATAAACTGTATGTTGGAGATTTGGCTTTTCACACATGATATATTTCAATAAAGTGGGAAACAGAGTAAACTCAAAGAGCTTTTTGTGACTGTAGGTGAAAGTCTGTCTCAGTCCTCAAATGTCTTTAGCTTTATATCTTCCCCAAACACTCTTTATTTGGGGCTGAAAGGATTAGGACAGTGTTATTCAATAGTTTTCTTACTGTCAACAAATCCCATGAAAAGACCCAAACCAACAATGTGTTAGTTGTCTCTCAGTGATTTCTGACTTCCCTACTGTGTCTGTAGCTCTCAGCATCAAGTCCACAGCGTCCTTCTGGAGACGTAGATCTCAGCCTCACAAATAAATAGTTTCATTTAAAGGCGCATATTATAAGTTTTACTTTTTGCTAGACAGCTAATGTTGGCATCAACAGCTTACCAGTTATGCCAAGAGCGTCAGCCATTGTTGTGTCTACAAGACAAGATTTTATAGTCTGCCCTCTGAGCAGTGATATTTCTTCAGGGCAGACTGGACGCTACAGTGACTTGGTATCGGAAAGTGAGACGAACCAACAGGACTGGGCTAGCTGGCTAGCATGCTAACCAGCTGCTTTTCACCACTGGAGACAACTCTTGACTAGTAAAGGAATGAAGTCTGATGCTGAACTTGCAAAATTTGTTCTAGACTGGTAAGTCAACAGCTCTTCATGCTAACATTAGCTATGTAGCAATAACAAAACTTACAAATAGCTCCTTTAAAAAAAGATCTAGTTAAGGAAATGGTGCATTTATTGTTGACTATTTTCAGAGGTGGATTGATCCACATTTGGTGCTCTAGTAGTATTTGGGGCAGCAGGACGGAGCATGTGTTCATGGTGATGAAGGAACATGTCACCCAGTGCAACAGTGTGGCTCATTGATGTGTTTTATTAGCTTTTGGACAACAATGGAGCTCTATGGCACAGAAGAATAACATATATCAGGGTTTGGATACACACACAATAATTTTGGTTTTGATCCACACATGGGATTTATTGACAGTACTTAGGTTCCACAAGGGTCTAAATGCCATAAATTTTGTCATCAGAGAGTCTAGAGAGCATACTAGAGAGAAGTATAGCAACTTCATGTCCATGGTGTCCGCAACTGTCCGTGTGCATGTCTACTAAGGGAGTATAATTGAAGCTAAAGACCAGACTTCGCTTTAAAAGAGCTACAGCTACAACACTACAACTTGTCAAGGATTTTTATGTCCATTTCTGTCTCTTGTGCGGTGCATTCAAACAAAATCTGTGTTAAATTTACTGACAAAAGCTCATATTGTACATTGTCTTGTTTATACACAACATTTGGTTGGTTACTTAAGTAGGTAAAACACAAAATGAGATATACTGATCAAAATGATCAGTTTTGAAGTCATAACTGACAAATGTTAGTCCGTTCAAGTCTGTCAGCAACATTTTATGTTCAAAATTGAATTCAGCTGTTTGCAGTTTCTTTAGAGATGTAGACCTCCACCATGGCTGTCACCTAAAAGCCCTCAGTGTTGACATTATTCAGTACAGTAGCTGCAAACACAGTACGATACTTGTAGAACTGATTAAGTTAGTGTGTCTGCAGACATTGCCCACCAATGACTGTATTTAAAGATTGACGCTGCGTCTCCACTTCCTCCTGCTTTACAAAAATGAAGCCAAAATATCACAGATACAGGTGCTGCCATCTTGTGCCAGTGGCATCATTTGGAGTCTGAGCAGTAGTAATTGTCCAGTGAAGCCCTGGTACTGAGGCCCCGCCCCCAAACCTCAATTGAGTCATGACGTCACACACCCATTTTATAGCATCAAATTACTAATTAAATCCAAACTTATCAGAAAAATAGGGAGCACTTGAACATCAGCGTGATAAGAACTATCTAAAATTACAGAATCACTGGGAAAAATTTATTTGACGTGCACTTAAGCTGTGTACCAATTCAACAGCCGCATC
Organism: Trachinotus anak; assembly: GCF_046630095.1. Taxonomy (NCBI): domain Eukaryota; kingdom Metazoa; phylum Chordata; class Actinopteri; order Carangiformes; family Carangidae; genus Trachinotus; species Trachinotus anak. Next base: position 26,386,448 of record NW_027273859.1, on the reverse strand, counting down.
CTTTGGAGGCTGCACTTGAAGACTGATGATGGTCTACTCACAGCAGCGTGACTAGACTGTCCAGTTTCGAAAGGCTCCTTCAAATGCAGCCGAGAACTGCAACCTTCCTTTCCTGGGCAACAAAGGCCTCAATGGGATCGTGGTCTAGCCTATTCCAATATTTATTGCACACTGGTAATGAAAACAAACATCAACAGAAAGCCCATGGATTACAGTTTAGAATCTAAGTATTGGGTTTCAGTTCAGTTCAACAGCTAACTGTTAAAACCAAGAGCCTTAAACCCTCAGGTTTTCGTAAAAAAAAGTTACATGTTCTCAAGGTTGCTAGGCAGTTAACAGTAATGGTGGGAACAGCTGGTGAAGCAAAGCAAAAATCCTCCATAGACCAGACTGTCTCATGTCCACTCAGCCTACGACGGTTACGAAGGGCCACAACTTCATAGAGCGTGTTCTCCAAAGGATGCCACCCCTGAATTGGGACACAGCTTTGATTCGGAAGTTTGGCCCATGTCCAATCTGCTAACGTGGAGGAGGGGTTTATGGCCTATACTGCAGCCAGCCACCAGGGGGTGATCAAGATGCTTTGGCTTCACTTTTTGGGAGCTAACACGTTGGGTCGGTCATCTTTATACACAGCCATTGGTACCGACTCAGTTTGTATACATCAGCCTTTTTTCCCAGCACAGCTTTCATCCTGCCTGCTCCTAGACGTCGGTGCTGACGCTGTGGGTGACCACCTCCCTCATGGTGACAGAGCGGATGAGGTTGAGCTTCTGATAGAAACTGGCCAGGTCCATGGGCAGTTCCAGGTCCTGCTGCTGCACAGTCCTGTAGCTGATCCTGCGCCCACCATTGCACAGCCTCTCTGGGTGCTGTAGGTAGAAGGGCAGTGAACAGCGGGTGCAGGACGGGCAGAAGGCATGCGAGCGCTGGCACCTGCGTGGTGGAGGGGTGGGGGAGAAGTTAGTGGGCCCATTGGCCTCAGTAAGGAAGGTGGGGGGGTAGGTCTCTGGCTCGTCACTGTAGTGCTCCGGCGTCGGAGGTGTCGGAGGAGCAGACAGAGCCAGGGGGCGGGACGGCGACATGGTGGCTAGCTCTGGTTCCTCCTCTTCCCCCTTCTCAGACTCCTCCCTCTTACAGCAGTAATACTGGTGCAGTTAAACACAAGAAGAGAGAACCACAGGTCTGAGTCACTGTAAAAACTAAAAAAAAATGTAACACTAACGTACCGTTATTAATATGAAACCATACTACAAACTGAAATGACAGAATATCTGAATCCAAACATCTCTTTAGGACTTCGGTGTGATGTGGCTGAAGTTCTGAACAATATCATGTCAATTCTGTGAAATATCTCAACTACTATTGGATAGATCACCATTAACTTTGGTACAGACATTGATTGTCCTCTATTATTATGTTGTGATAACAAACCTTTTTTTAATGTTGTTGCCAAAGTAGAGGCATTAAAAATTTGACTAATGCTGTGACTACAACATGTGGATATATTTTGGTGCGAAACATTTTTGTCAACATTTTACTGACTGACTGACTGACTTTTAGTATCAATAATTTTGCAACTTGCAGAATATGTTCTTTAACAACATTAAGAAAATGTGATGCCATCAGCATTAAAACCTTCATAAGTTGTATGTAGATGCAATTTCAAGGAGCCAGAGGACAAATTTTTTTGGCTTTGGTGATCATCTGACTTCTCCTCAGACATGACCAAGTCAGGTTTGGCATTTTGTTGTTCTGAGTAAAATGACAACTATTGGATGGATTTACATAAAATTATAACCAGTCCTCCAACCTGAGCAACAATAGGAGTCTCACCCAAAATAGTGCCCCTATGGCGGCAGGTGTACCAGACATAACTTGTTTAGGTTAACAAAAAGATTGGGATTTGGATGTGGACTTTGTTGCTCTAACAACGTCACTATGCACTTCTTTAAACATGTTAAACCTTAGACGTGCAGCGAATAGTAAAACAGTCGTACCTGCAACCTACATAAACACAGTACAGCGACGATGGTCAGTAAGATGACTGTAGCCAGAATTCCTCCTGCGATGACCACTGTCCCGGCTGACATTCGAAATCCTCTCCATCAACAGCCTGAGGGAGGAGGAGGAGGATGGGATGAGAGTGAAATGATCAAGGAGGAGGACAATAAGAGGAGATGAGGGTGTGGGAGGAGAGATGACAGGGGAAATGGACCATGAGGTAAGAGGATAAGAAAAAGAAGATGAGAAAGGAGAGAAATGGAGGAAATAAGAACAGATGGACAGATGATAATGAGAGGATAGGGAGGGTCAAGGAGGGAGTAAAGATGGACGAAGGTCAGGGAGAGGAGAAAAGACATGAAGAAAAAGTGTGATGGGAGGAAAAAGAGTTCAGTGACAGAGATTAGAGAGAAGAGGAGGAAGAGGACGGAAACGAGATGAGGCAAGAAGTGAGGAGAAGATGAAAAACATGGAGAAAGAAACAAGGAATAGAGGAGATGAGGAAAGGAAACAGGAGAGGGAAGAAACAGGAGACAATGAGAGGAGGAGGTGAAGGAAAGCATATGAGGAAAATCGAAGGTGGAAGCAGAAGCAGAGGAGGGAGAGCGTAAAGACAGAGGGATGATGAGGAGGGACAAGTGAGGAGGTTACAACGATAATGATGCTGCTGTAAAATTTTACAACTCTTCTGTACAGCTCCAAAACCTTTAAAGTGGTTTGTCTTGCCAGCAGTTATTGCTGAGGATTTTACAGCTGAGAGTAAATCAATTTTTATCGTTTATCTGTTACGACTCAGCCACATTTCTGGCAGTAAATTAAGCCAAAAAAAGTTGCAGTGAGCCAAGTGCAAATATTAGCAGGTCTGATTCTGATGATGATGAATCTGACTGATGGAAACACATCATCACTGATCTCTTTTTTTGCCCTGAACAAAAACCTCCAGGCAATTTGCTGCAAACCACCACAAACAATACCTATCAGTCACTTTCCTATCAGTAATTAAAACCCTGTATTCGAAATCGAGCTACCAGCAACAAAGTCTGATGGGTCAAGAAACCAAGTAATCAGGCAAGTTGGAAACAACAGTATATCCAGATTAAACCAGTACTTGGTAAGCTTGTCATTGCTTTCCTACCCATTACAAATGACTCTTAAAATAATTATTCATATGACTTTGACTTTTAACATTTTTGGTACGGTTTAGGCACAAAAGCTCTTTGTTTAAAGAAACAGTTCAACATTTTTGGGAAACCCTGCATTTCACTTCATGGCAGAGAATTAGATGAGAACATTGATACCACTTTTGTGCAAAAATGACCATTTAAGGAAACAAGGTTTAAAAACCAGTTGTACCCGCTCCTCATTTGATTTTGATAGACAACAGACCAGAGTAGCTGTAGTACAAGAGGTTCTTGTCAGGTCTGTTTACGGATTTGAACAAATGACAGATGGTGGATAGTGTCTACAATATTCATAACCAATAAAATGATGGACAAAACTACAGACCCATGCTTTCACAAACTGACCATTGACGGGATTGAAACTCAATCCCGCCAAGAAATGCTAAATACAGATACAGGTTAAAAGGAAGGACGACCTGAGAGGCTAAACTCAGGACAAAAAAGTTCCAGCAACAAAAGGTGAGAAAACAATGAATGATTATTCAATATTTGCATTTTTCTAGATATTGAGAAGTTATATTTTGTGTTTGAAACACGATTGGGTGATTTTCCCGCAAACTAGCTTTCATGGGGAGGGGCTAAGTCCAAAAATACTAAAATCTGGAACACAGGAGGAAAGAGAACAAAGCACAGTGCATGTTCCACATCAAAATGTATAATCATAGTAATAACTATGAGGAGTGCCACTCAGTAAAGTGCATACCTCCACCAAGCCCAAACAATCCAATCAAGGTAATAATAATAATAATAAGGCTAATGATAGCATTTGTAGCAGCGGGTGGCTGCAGCCACAGATCCGGACTTTAACTGCCAAAGAATATCAAATATCAATAAGATTAATAAGGTGTAAACAGCTGCACCAGTTTTCCTTCCTTTTCCTCTTGCTTGTGACTTGAAGATTAAGACTTGAGACACGCTTACGACTTACACATGTGTGACTGACTCTCACCTCTGATCACATGTAACACAAACTGGGTCACTAAGGTTCAAGGTTCAAGGTTGAGAAGGTGAGAAAACTCCAGATACGCCTCAAGCTCAACAGACATTGTTAAAAGATGAAAATCTGAATAAGCTTCTCGTTTATGGATTCCATGAAACATTTTGCATTTTTCAGTATCAGGCATTTGGCTGAGTGGTCCCAAAGCAGCCTAACAATTAAACAATGAGGCAGTCAACAGAGCGCAAACCTCCTCCAACGACAAACCGCTCTCCGACCTGCAGAGCTACTGCTGCTGGGACTGTTCGTGATGCTTTGTTCTTTGTCTTCCTGCACATTGTGGATAAAACAATGACAAATGTCTAGTGGTTGAATGCTTTATTCCAAGCCTTCACTGGTAATGAAAAAGAGACGTGACCAGTGAACTAAAAAACAAAATCTGCTGGTAAGTTTTTGAGAGATACAGCTATCACAAAAAAAAAAAAACAGACTGACAACAGACTAGAAAAAGCCTTCAGCATTAAAACCAATCATGCTTGGTACTCATATTTGTCTCTGGAAAGTTTTTACAACAGAAGAGGAAAATATGAGTCAACAGAGGAGACAAATATGGGAGACAAAGAAGAGGTGACATGAGGTACTTCTTCAGTTTTGCTTTCCTTCACGTGTCACATGTGAATGAGGACAAGTCAAGGAGTCTGTTTGTAATCTTCAAATTACATAACGAAGAGAGAGGGAGGGAGACATTATGTATTTTATTATTCACTTTTCCTTCATGTTTAATGCAATAAATCTGGTCTCAAACCAGAATTAAGTGTGCATTAGCAAAGAAAAATGTAAATGCTAAAGGGACGCCAGCAAATGTTCTTCAGCCTTAATGTGACAACAGATGGAAATTTAACAAGTTTCCCCTGTAGGTCAAACATCCTGCTGAACTCACTCATCCCTGATGTTACATTAGTATTATGAATTTAAATCTGAATTCCTAATATTCAGCTTTCCACCATGTTTTATACAACAAATCAGAAACAAAGCAGAAGTGTAATGAAGAGTAAAACACCAGGAAAGTCATGTGAGAGGAGATGTGACCCATCATCATCATCATCATCATCATCATCTTCTCATTTCCTCTGATTCATGAGTGGGTGTGACGAGACCAGGGTCGGCAGGAGTGTGTCGCATGTTGAGACTGTGACCCTGTGATGAATTCTGAGCCACCAACACACCTTCAAACCCCCCAAAGCTCTCTGAGTAATCTGGACAGATGATAGACTCAGTCTCTGCTGAGGAGACATCACAGGTAGATTCCACCTGTAGATCCCCTGAGCATCTTCCATTGTTGACTAAAACCATCTCTTCAGGAAATGCTTTAAGACACTGCCTTATGTTACTCCAGAGTGTATCCTGTTGTTAATATCCTGAAATATACACTATAAAAAAAAAATCTTTTTAAAAACAGCAACATGTCTTCCCATAGACAATGTTAGTTACCCACAATCATCGACATGTATGGAAGCCCCGAGAGGCAGGATTTTGTTGTGGAAATTTGTATTACAAATAAAAATAATGACATTTTTTCACTTGCCTCTCAGGGCTTTGGAAGATTAAGAAAAAAATATCACAAGCCTCTCAACACACTTTCACTTGCCTTTAAAGGCTTCCATAGATTCACTTTAAAATGTGAACTGTTGTTTCGCTGATAAGGTTGATAAAACTGCTTGCATCAATCTGGGCATCATTTCTTTGAACAGACATTATTATTATTATCATTATTTAGGTTTCTTAAATTCTTGTATTGAAAAATAACGACATCAAATTTGTTAAAATGTTTGCCCAGAGCAAAATCAATGTTTAAAGGAGCTATTTGTACCTTTTGCTACTGCTACATAGCCAACATTAGCATTAGCAGCTCTTTACTCACCAGTCTTGCCAAGAGCTTCAGTCATTGTTGCGTTTAAGAGACAAGAGGTTATAATACGTCCTCTGAGCAGCTACTGCTCCAGGGCAGACTGGACAATACAGTGAAGAGACAGTCTGACCAGGCCTAGCTAGTTAGCATGCTAACGTCAGTATAAGAGAAGATGTGATAGAAATAGAAATAGAAATAGAAATGGAAGCAAACAAACCTCTTGGCAAGTAAAGGAATGAAGTTTGATGTTGAACTGGCAATGTTTCATCCAGACTGGTAATTAAACAGCTATTAATGCTAATATTACCTATGTAGCGATAGCAAAACTTACAAATGGCTCCTTTAAATTCAATGTTTCCATAAACTTTTTGGCCACTACTTTGGACAAATGTAAAATTACACAAAATACCATTGAAAATCCAACCTGCTGCTGGATAACAGGGAAAAACGTCTACAGTTTGGGTAAAAATGACCAAAGTACAGAAGAACACACGCAATATAAAGGTCCAAGATGTGAGCCAGATGTTAGCCGAAGCTAAAGGGAGAAGGAATACTGGACTTAAATTCATCTAGTGAACATGTTTTCCATTAGACCAGAAACCTGTCCAGGGCGGACGCTGCCTTCTGCCCAGTTCCAGACACATGACTAAACGCTGCTCTAAGCTGCTCTTCTCATCAGCACCTGAGTATTAGCTCATCACTGGCTATTGCATCTGGGTTTCCATAGCGATGGAGCATCAGCATCCCCCAGGGCCAAGAGAGTCATTTACACCTACACAGCCAGTCAGCATTACACACAAATCACCGGACAAGACACACAATGAAAGGTCAGCATCCGACCTTCATCCATCCAAACTTAGAGCTTCAGTCAACTAAACACAATTTAAGTTAAAAAAATAAATAAATCTCAGCAATTTAAAAACAATCAAATAAATATGGTGTAAAGAATTAGAGGAACACATACACTGCAAAAAATAAGAGTTGTAAGAATATACAAATACAATAGGATTATTTCAACCTGTTTCCAATACAGATCAGTGCAGCAACAGCATTTGCTTAGACTCCTTATTTAAAACATATTAGTCTATCACTCAATGTCCTTATTATAGTAGTAGCATTTTATAGATGGACGATGAGATGACTATAAACTCTATATTGGGTCAATTTAAAGTCTGGATATCTTTAAAGTATATTTGAACATTACTGGAATCATAATTAAATTTAAATACTTTTTTGGCCTGGACGGTGAGAGTTTGAGGGACTCCTGACATCAGGATTTCTGAAACCCTTAATGCTTCCATATTGAATAAGTAGACAAATCCAGTAAGAATTTATCACGACGTGTCATATGACCCTGGAATTTGCGCATTTGTAACCATATGTGATATTATAATAAAAGCATCAATGCAACATGTGGTTTATAAATGATGATAAATGTAGCTGTGTATTAATGTGGAGTTCATGGTGCGACTTTTACGCAGATTTTACGCAAATAAGCAGCTGCGTAATTAAACGGATCAGGTTCAGTGTAGTTATAGTTGCTTCAGTCACTCAGGTTTCAGGGGTGTGGGTTCATGACAGGAGCAGCTCAGACACATGCACTTAAGTGTCTCTATCTCCATGTAGGTAAACGTGTCATTTTCATCACTGTTGGAACGACGTCGTCAGAGAAATATTTACCTAAACCACTTGATTTATGTGCGTAAAAGTGATATGAACTAAAGTAGCTGAGATTTGTTTAAATGATTCAGTTAACCACTGAAATAAATTAACTTTTCAAAACCGCAACTGGCTGCTGAAAAGCTGTTTAACCAGTGAAACGGATGATTTGAGTACAAACCACCATTTTGACGCATTTAAGACATTAAACTGTTTTCAAAGGTTTTTCCATGGCACAAACCTCTGAAGAACCGTCTTTTGGCGCTTTGTACAGGTCCACCCTCTCCGCAGGAACCACAGACACTTCTGGAAAATAGGTCGTAATCTTACCCATCACATTAAGTATCTGGATCTTGCCATGGCGTCCCCCACGGCGCGTCTCTCTCCTCCGGCTCGGGCGCCCAGGTTCGCGGGCAGAGGTGAGGGGCAGGAGGTGTCGAGTTTCAGCTGGGAGAGGTGTAGAAGTCTCCGCTCACAGAAGCGTTTCCCATGCACACACACACACCTGCTCTGTGAGAATGAGGCGCACAGATCGGTCTCGGTGCATAAATGAGGCTCTCTCTTTACATTTCGTCTCTTAATTCACAACCTGCACAGCCAAAACTTTTTCAGTGAGGAAGTGTTTTCTCACAGTTTCTTCTCATTCATGCGTGGTTAAAGTGCAGCTCTTTGCTCCAGAACAGTTTGCAGATACAAAAGCGTCTAACTCTATAAAATCCACAAATCTCCTTGGAAGTATTTCCTCCCCGGGCTCCGGGTCCGCAGGGTCTCTCTTGACTCCCGCTGCAACAAAACGGTGAAAACGCAGAAAACAAGATCCGAGCTCATGCGGGGTGCCCGCACAGGAGGACGAGCTGCTGCTGGGAGAAAAGCGCAGGTCGGCTCAGAATTAATTGTGCGTGTCGTGCACACCGGATCCGGTCTCATCCTGTTTGTTTGCTGCTGCGGTCATTTCTGACGCGACGTGACCGCGCTCACAGCGGTGCGCGCTGCAGAACACCTGAAGGATGAGTCCAGGTGAACTCATAGTGACATCACCTTCACTCTCGACCTGATCAGGTGTGAGTGATCTGATCTCGTTTTGGGGGGAACTCACTTATTAGAGCTTGAACACCTCAACAGGCCCAGGTCACATGATCACAGGATCTAGTCCAGAATCCAAAGACTTATGAGCCTGCTTGTGAATTAAAGGGAATCTTGACATATTGTACCAGTAAACTGTTCATCACATTATTTATTGTTATTAAGCAGGATTTGATCAATGCAAACACTACCAGGCTGCTGTAGCTTTATTAGCTTGAAGTTTGAGTGTGTGTTCCCTGTAAGCTTATCTTTTCTAAGTATATGCTATCTGATCATATAGATCCTGTGCCACCTTATAGCTTCAATGTTTTCAGTTACCCTGAGAGCAGTGCAAATTGCTACTGCAGCAAAACAAGGCATGATCCCTCACTGGCTTCCCACCAATCATATTAGTTGCAGTGACAGTCTGGAGGTACTGGTGCTGGGAATAAAACCTTGAGTCTTTGTAGAAGCGGTAACAAGTAACCTGTTTATTAATGTGTTTCTTCATTAAATAATTGTTTGTGGTGGCCCTGAGAGCTCAATGCACTATAACTTGCAAAGAGACAACATACAAGCAAATTAAGAAAACATCAACTTGACAACACACGCTGCAAATACTCACAACACAACAAGTGTTTCCAGGGGACAGTAAAAAGTGATGAACCTGGGTGGGACAGACTTGTTCAATGCTTTGTGGCTTTTGAGGTTAAAGGCATTTCACAAGTGTGTTTGGATGTATAATAATATACTTTATGTTGTATTATACATCCATGCAAGTGCGTCCCAACCAGGTTTGCCTGTTGCTACCAGTGGAGGGGAAAAGCTGTTCACTTACATCCTTTAAGTGAACATTTACATATTGATTTTCTGCAGCTGTTATTAAGAGGAGACATGTAACTGGATGAAATCTGATACTCATGAAATGAGTAGCAGCTTACTGTTGTTCCCTCTGTTCACAGTCTACCTCTCTCTGTCTCCTCTCTCTCTTCCATTGCTCCACTTCAGGCAGCACCAAGAAAAGAGCGTAAGGGAGGTAGAGAAAGAAAAGATTTTATTGTGTGAATTATTTAGTGGTTAAAGCAGGCTGAGATTCCACAGACAAGAGCTTGTAATATTAATGAGTGGAGACATTAGAGGTTATTTCTCCTCTTTTCTGCTCCTGCTGTGTTTGAACACTTCGGCATCCAGCTGCTCCCAGAGGAAGCTGCTGCTCTGAGCAGCAAAAACAGAGAAGATTCACATCAAACCTGGACTCAGGTTAGATTTAGGTACAAAAACAACTTGGTTAAGTTTAGGGGAAGAACATGGTTTGGGTTAAAGTGAGTTAGGAGCTTTGTTGTCATGGTGATGATAATAAACATATGGTTAAGGTTAGCAGATAATCGTGGTCATGCTTAAAGTAGCAATCTCGAAGATCTCACTTTCGTTAATATTGGTGACACCTATGGCCATACATGGTAATTACAGGTTTGTTTTGAACACTTGTGACTCGTGTTCCTTATGACCTCCGTGTGCGAGTTGGACCAGACACCCAGTTCATAAAACTGCAAGAGCACAAAAATGCAAGGACTTAATTTCATCAGTGAGTCAAAGGCTAAATCACTGTTGTGTTACCTGATTTGGCGATAAATAAAGACTCAAAAGACACTTATTTAATAAAGAAAAAACCACCCAGTCTTCCAACCTGAACAACCATCTAGGTTGTTGTTTTTTAACTCTGTGATACGACTCATAACAAAATTCTAACCAAATGTGTATCACAACTTGTTTTGTATCTTATGATGGACAAAGAAATTTGTTTGAATGTTGTGAAAAAATGTTCTCGTGGTATGAAATATGTTGCTTTTTGCAGGCATGAGCTGTGGTCCAGATTTCACTTCATGAATGGATAAACACATGACGTAACTAGCTCTCTGTTCTTTTGGTCACCCACCTCCTCCTATTGCCTGACCAATGACATCGCTCAATAAGACAAACAGGGTCTTGGTGGAAGGCATCCACTTAGCATTGATTCTCACATCAGGCCAATGGATTAGCAAGGTCAGGTAACAGGTCAGCACTGATGAGGCAAAGTCCAATACAGACAATACATTCACTGTCAGACTGGAGCAACCGATTCTGAACTGAACAACAGCTTTTCCTGACGTTAGACTCTTTTTTTATCAAAGGAAACTGAAGAAAGCCTCTAGGCTAATGTATTTTTCTTTCCAACAGTGGAGTGAGAGGATTAGAATCAATTCCTACAATATGATCCCACAGATGCATCATTAGAAACATTAGAAAAACAAAGGTTGTAGAACTCAGAAACATATATATATGTATATATATAAGAAGTGGTGATGTTTGTTGGTTACTCACTTAGTCACTTTGGTCCAGACTGAAATATCTCAGAAACTGTTGGATTAGTTATATAGGGTGGGATTTGTGATCCCAGAGGATGAATGCTAGTTCAATCCTTAAAGCATTTAGATTTTTGACCATACACCTGCAAAGCTCACGGCATTAATGCCAGCTGTCAGAGACACAATAAACATTACCTGCTTAACATCAGCACTTTAGCTTTGTCAGTGTGTGCTTGTTAGCATGCTAAAGTTAGCACCTAGCTCAAACACTGCTGTGTCTAACTACAGCTTCGCAGGGCTGCTAGCATGCCTGTAAACTTAACTGTAGACTCATAACCTATTTCAGGGGCTGCATCCTTCTGAGGCTGCATTTAAAGACAGGTTGCATGATGGCGGTGTGACTAGGCTGTCCCATTTCAAAGGCTCCTTCAAATGCAGCCTTCTTTTCCTTGGCAACAAAGGCTCCAACGGGGGGATCCTTTGTGGCCCAACCTATCCCTGAGATTCATTGTGTGCTGGTAATGAAAATAATATAACAGCAAACAACACAGACAGAAAGCCTGAGGATTACACTTTTGAATGTAAGTATTCAGTTTCAGCTCAGTTCAGCAGCCAATGGTACAACTGTTAAAACACGGGCCTTAAAACCTCAAATGTTTTTGAAAAAAGTTACAGGTTGTCAAGGAGCGGCACTTTGTGACACAACAATAAGGGTGGATACAGCTGGTGAGCCATCGTGGAAATGCTCCATAGACCAGACCATCCCTTTTCAGTTTAGCCTTTGCAGTCTATGATGGCTACGAAGGCGGGCCACATTCTCCAAAGGATGCAGCCCCTGAATTCGGACATAGCTTCAGTTTTGTCTCTTGCCACTTGACTGTGTTGTTAACAAGATGCGGCGTTTGTTCCTACATACACCCTGTCCTTTGTCATATTTAGGATGATGAAGACCTTAATGACATTTTTCAGTGTAATAAAATTCTGGGTGCAGATTCTCTATTTTAACCAGCACAGAAACACAAATGTAAAAAATAGCAGCTTGTGGTTTTACATGGAGGTATATGCCAGACTTTCCGAGTGATCAACAGTCGGATGCAGTCATTGCATGTGAGATCACAGACTGTTGTCGTTGTCGGTTGCCAGGTTTCTTACTATCGTGCCTGTACAGAGACCAAACCCTGGCCTCACTGAGTTTCTGTCATGTTGTCAGCAAAGTCCATTCATCTGTCTCCTCTTGTTCTCTCTTTCTGGTTTGGTTTTTGAGGCGAGGATCTTTGTCCTCCAGCATTTATTCCACCCCAGTTCATAAGCCTGACTGGCACCGAGGAGCTCCAGAATCCTTAATGTGACACAGCATTATGATACCCAGCAGATGACAGTGCACTCCTTCATATCTCTCACATCCTGACAAGCCCTGACAATACCACCACCCCCCCACTACCTCTCACTGATCTGAGATCTTGTACTTTAAGTCAGAACATCATCCAGAACATGGCAGCATCTGAGTGAGCCAGCGGGCTGACAGGATGTTTCCTTCTGCCTCCGGCTCTCCACACAGACTCTGTTTATTGCAGCATCTCCTCAACAAGCTGGGTACGAACTGAAACATATGCAACTGCCTTACTCATCATAAAACAGTTGACAATTATATAAGTTATAAGATTTTCACTGTTTCAAACCTCACTTTTCAATAATCATTCATACAGTTTTTAATTGTTTATTCAAAGAATATGAAAAACAGGCAAAACTAATCAAGCTAGAAAAAGAGATCACATCCAATTGTTGATGTTTGCTATATAGCGATAGCAAAAAACTTACATATAGCACCTTTAAAGTTATTTAACTGCTGCCTGTGTCTGTGTTTGGGTCCTGATAAATACAATTTTAACCAAATATTATCAGTTAATATAAAAGGAAATATTAACTTCAGTTAAACCTTTAAATGCACTTGTCTTCATCATCACTTAACATAAGTGTAGTGAAGCAATATCTTGTACTATAGTTGAATGTCCTGATGAATGCTGACTTGTTTTGTTGATTTTTTTTTCTTGACTAAAGAATCTATTTAGAAAAAAAGGTGCTTTTTACCAGAATACACACAACAACACTGTCAGGTTATTTTTTCATTGCAGTGTAAACAACTTGCGTTTCACACCAAAGTTCACAACCAGAAATGTAAACACTGCGGAGCCAGAATAAACTGTCCAATCAACACTTGTCAACACAAATTGTTTGTACTGAAAATTAACACTTGTGCAGTGGAAAATGTGCTCTGTAATTATCTAGTTTTCACATGATTCTGTTAATAATTCTGGGTCTTCTCCCATAATTACAGAAATAACTGTTTATGCATGATCCATCAGGAGAGATGACTTGATACTCCTTGATCATCCTCTAAAACTCTCCAGCCAGCGGCTATTGATTTGTGGTGCTGCAGGACTGAGGTCCTGGACGCTGGGGAGCTATGAAAAATCTTTCTCAGGGTTAAGATCGTGCTGCTGCCTCTGATACAGTGCTGACCGGCTCTGTGACGAGCTGCCAGCCCCCTTTAAAGACATAAAGACCATCACTGCTAGCTTTTCTTAATTCCTCTTTTTAGAATTCTTTATTCTAAAATGTACTTCAAATTAGTTTGATTTATATCTTGGCAATCACATTCAAATGGGTAGTAAAGCACATGACGGACAGCAGACCGTCTGTGCAGTGAATCAGAGTGGTATGAAGTACAACACAGACACATCTTTGTGGTATTTATCTACCCTGACAGATCCTCATTAAAACTGTTTTTAGCAGAGATGACTCCTCTTGCTCCTGGCGCTCAGTCACAGTGAAGTCAGCTCTGACAAACTGGCCTGCAGGATTGAAATGCAGCAACACACCATCAGTGACACTTTCTGTCCCATCAAACCAATCACAGGAAAGTTTTGTTCCTCACTTACAGAAAATATGATTTTGATCTTTATTATTCAAGTAAAGGGTTTTTATGCCTCCATGTTGATGATAACCAGAGCCGGAGTCATATTGTTTTCAGGTTGTCCGTCCATCTGTCCTCTTCTCTGGAAAGGTCTGTAACGCGTCAAGGTAATTTCTTCAAATTTGGTATAAATGTTCACTTGGACTCAAGAAGTGATTTGATTTTGGTGGTCAAAGGTCAAAGGTCAGTATGCCCTCACAAAACACTTTTTAGCCATTACTCAAGACTAAACACTGCAATTATGACAAAATTTCACACAAATGGTAAATATTTTATATGATTCTGGATAAACAGGGATGTGATCTGAAACTAGCTGCAGGAGTCCTACAACCGCGAGGCGGTAATTCCAGGCTGAGCATGCAACTCAAACTTCCTGAGGATAAACTTCCATAAATCTGCTTAGAAATCATGGGAAAAAATATGCTTCAGGACTCAAATTGACTCAAAAGTGAGGTCCAACACCAGCCTGTAGCTGATGTTACAAGTCACTGGATGAGCTTTTCTGGGGTCTTGCTCTGACTGTTGTTTTATTTGTTTCTGTCATCCTACTGGTTCCCAGACATACCTATGTAGCTCCACATGTCAGATTAGCAACAACATTTGTTGAATTACTATGTTTTCACACAATAGTTGAATTTCAATCTGATATGATAAAAAAAAAGTCAGAGATCCATGTTGAAGGTTAAGGTTGTTGCTCCGAACAGGATTTAAATGAGAAGATGAGCAGCCAGTCAGCAGATCAACAGTAGGTAAAATTGGATGTAATTGTGGGGGTTGAAAAATTAGCCTGGAACAGCAGCAGGCAGAGACTCCAGTAAGCTACTGGTCCCAACCAAGACATAACCCCCCACCCAGTTAACATCCCTTAGCATTTTTACACTTCACTTTACTTAGACCAGATGAGCTGTTTACCCCTGTTTCCAGTGTTTGTGCTAAGCTAAGCCAAGCTTACCATCTGCTGGTGGTAGGTATTTGAAACAGGAAGCCATTAAAGCCCAAACTGAAGCAGGCAGCAGCTCTTGATGACTTTCCTTTCAGCATGTAAATGCTTGCTGGGTGTCTCGTCCAGCCGTGTGAACGTCAGAGCAGACTTCCTCCTCTGATCCGACCGTCAGCTACCAGGTGTCTACTGTTTCCTCTGTTATTTAGTCTAGGGATTTCAGTCCGACTTGTCTGAGGGAAGCCAGGGAGGGGGCCTCTGGCAACCGGCAGCTTTATTATCATTTCATCAGCCTGCAGGTTGTCTGTGAAAGGTCAGACTCCTGGACGGCTACCCGCTGAGGTGTGAAGGCCCTCAGTGTTGTGGTGAACTACAAGGCTTAGCTGGATCTCCTTAAAACGCCACGGGTGAGGGAAATGTGATGTTAGCATGAGCCGCCGCATTAGCCCTCCCTGGCTTTCCCACAATACCCCAGTGTTTATAAAATATATAGAGTTATCCTCATGTTACGGGCTGTGATGTCAGGCTGCCGCTCGGCGCTCTCTGCCTGCGTCATCGCCCGGTCCGGGCACCAGAGGTCGGAGTCTGGATCCATTCAAACAGCCCTCTGATCCTGAACCTTCAGACAAAACAGACATGAGCCTCTGCTCTTACTTTGTTTGATTTTTTTCCAGTGGTTAAAGATGTGTAATGTAATTTTAAGATGATACATAAACCCCCAAGGCTGTGAGCTTTGTGGGCGTTTGGCTGCCAGCTCAGGCTTCAGAGCAATTCCACGATTGTTTTTTCGGCCAATTTCGAGTCTTTTGTTGATTTTTCATCCAACATCATATTAATGTCAGTTCTTGCTCCTTTCATAGCATCACTGAAGATACAGTGAGTTCTGTGCCACAATTAGTAACTTCTAGCTTATTTTCTCCTCATAAACACAACCTGACAAACATGCAAACTGTTGGAGAAGTCCGTTTTCTTTTTTCTAAGTTTTCAGACATTTCAAATTTAAGGAAACTAAATTACTTATTTGCATTACAAAGAGAATCTTCATTAATTTTCTGGATCAGTTGTTTTTCTACTTTACTTATCTTCATGACTGTATCAATAACATGATGGAAGGAAACATTAAAAAATATCATTATCTGGGATGTCATTTTGATTTACCACAAGCCAAGATAAAGTTTCAAATTAGTTTTATATAATATGCATCTTATTTTCTTCTTTTCCTCAAAAATAAGTTATCAACTGCCATTAATCCCTGTGGTTAAATGTGGGTTTCTATCCTTTACATCAGCCGTTCCCAACCTTTTCCAACTTTCCACTTGAAAATCTCAGAAGAGAATATTGCAGTCCTCCACTTCAGGCCTATAATTGACATGATTCGACAACAGACTGAAGCAATCTTTGTTGATGTGAAGAGAGAAAAGACCCTTTGCTTGATCAACCCTGTGATCTTCAAGTTTGCCTGGTCTTTTGACCAAAAACCAATATTTTTGAAGGAGAAATATCACAGCAAACATCTGATTCCCTGCACAAATCTTTGGCATTGCATTCAACTACCCGGTGAATTTGCACCGTTGCCCAGCACCAGTGGTCAGACCTCCAGGGTTGTGGAGAGAACCAGAATTTTCTAAACAGAAGAATCTGTCATATCATCATCATCACCACCTCTCTCTGCTGACAATATAAACTGGTCCACAAAAGAGGCATGGTGGAAAGACATGTTAACCTAGCTGCATAGACTCTGAATGACTTTGGTTAGCATCCTCACACTCCCAGTGGGCTACAGCATCCCAGCAGTTAGCTCACCACCTTTTCTGCTAGGTTAAATGAATCAACTTTTGCCACTTTCTGTTGTAACCAGGCCTTTATAGCCTCATATAATCCAAATCAAGTTGGGCTGATATCACATCTAAAACACTGCTCACAGTTCTCACACACGCTTCACTCAGGATGCAACCTGCTGCAGAGAGCACAGTTTGTGCACAAACAAAATGAAATAAGGGAACAGATTGTATTTTTCAAACTGTTAAATTACTAAATGTGATGAGAATCATTTCAACAACTTGACAATGATGAAGATGACAGTACAACAGGTTACTACTGAAATTCATTTGCTAACTTGAGACACCTGTGCACAAAAACCGAAACAGCAGCGTTATTTTCTTGGTCTTTCTTTTTTAAATTGTGTACTGCCATTGCATAATTTATCTTTTGTCAAATAAAGACGTCAAAACACTTTCTGTGATTTGCTTCTTCTTCTGCTTATGGTCAGAGTTAAGAAAACTTTGAATGGACATGATTTAGCCAAACCATTTGGAGAATAACCAGCAGATTTATTAGTGGTAACACAGAAGCAGGAACTGTAGCTTTCTGAGTTTCTCTAAGTCAGAACAACATATCACAGCCTGGTAGCGGGACACATCCTCCCCCTCCTGCAGTGCACAGAGGAGAACCAACAGTATTATTAATAATGAAACACAAAGATTTCTATTTGATGGTTTGGCCCTCTCTGACGCTCTGACCCCACTTTTAGAAGAAAAAAAAAGGCTTTTTCAAGGAATATTCCAGCTCGTCTCCACTGAAGCGCGTGGAGAGCATCTCTGCTTGAGGAGGCTTTTATTGGAAATGCAGCCTGAGAGCACCTGACCGCCCGCGTCTCCTTACGCCATCGCAGACGTTTCTGTCCCACTGACACTGCAGGAGATGGTTCAAACATTCAGAGGCTGGGAGGATTACTTGTTCTGCTCAAACTAGATCTCTTCAGTCATCAAGGGCATTGACTTTAGAAATGATTCCTGCTGAAAAAGGCACCAGGTTGTAAAATACGCACAAGAGTAATTCAAGGTGAAGCAGCACATGCTTGTTGCTCTCATATATTTGTTTGTTCTCTTCAGATAAAGAGCAAACAACACTTTAAAATAGTTGTCCCTTTCAGGTTTAGAGATGGTATAGCTCAGGTCATGCAGGTGCTAAAAGGAGCCAGGTGAGGCCACTCATGTCATCAAGGTCGACATAGAGGTACAGCATCTAGAATCACATCAAATCAGAAATTGCAGAGGATGAACTCCAGCCTCACTGCTGAAGAGGTCAGTAACAGGATCCAAATAGAGAGGTTTTATTGAGATGAGAGGCAGTGTGGTGCTTAAAGTCTTTCAAATGTATGTTTATCTAACTCTCATTTAGGAGAGGATCCTAACTTGGATTAAAATAAACTGCAGCAATTTACAGATAATAATATGTCAGAACAAAATTGTGATTGTGAAATTATAAAGTTGCCGGTAAGTCAATCAAAAGTGCCACCATCGAAACAACAGAGAGCCCATCAGTTAAATGTAGATCAACCCTAAAATATTAAACAATAATTTGACAAAAGAAATGTTATCATTAGCCTTCATTATTCACTTTTTCCAGAAATGTCAACCACAATGGTTTTAATTCATCTACGACACATGGGTTTTGATTTTTGATTAAATCCTTTATAGCCTATTTTCCTTTTCTTGTGTTAATAATCAGCCCTTCTCTGTGAATATTTGGTAATGTCTTTTAATGCTTTGCAACTGCATGCAATCCAGATAAATGTATTTCTGATTTATCTACATGTTGTACTGTTTCTATGTTTTATATATGATGAAAGTCTAGATGTAGTATTTCTATGTTCAGCTTAACTATGTAAACACCAGGTTAATTGTGACTCCACAGGTGTATATGTGGGACCTGTGATATGCAGCCTGTAAACCCTGATGTTAGGTCTGTGTGTGTGTGTGTGTGTGTGTGTGTGTGTGTGTGTGTGTGTGTGTGTGTGTGTGTTATATTTGTACAGAACTGAATTTGATGATTCACATAAACAAAGAGATTTGTATTTTCCGATTCTTTCCTGGTGACAACAAACCTGCCTCAGTGAAACTTGTTAAAAGTGTTTAATAATCAGTGAAAGTTGCACCTTTTACAAAGGCAAGGTCAACATACTCCAGATACATGCTGCTCCTCACCTGCTGAGAACACGCACACACACTCTCTCTCTCTCTTTCTCTCTCTCTCTCTCTAGTAATACCTAAAGTCCTTTAGCGAGGCGCTTGTCCCTCCTCTGCACTTTGAGACAGTTTGGAGTCCAACAGTGCAAAGTCTTCCATGAAAACGAAGGTTAAAATTGTTGTCACAGCCAAGGTCGGCTTATTAAGATATGCAGATGAGGTCCGAGTGGAAAAAAAAGTGTGTGATGACTTTAATGAACCATGCATTAAAAAGAAGTGAAGGTCAAAAAAGTAATTGAGCTTTATCAGCCACGCTCTGTTTCACATCCAGTTGTACGCCTTCACACTGTGCTCAGGAAATGTTTGGTTCATTTCAAATGTAAAAAAACAGATGAATAATGTTGTCCTGCACCAGGAGACACAATAACTTTTTGTGAGGTCATAAACTTTAGGTGAAAATCAGCTGAAACGGATCCACTCTCCTGCTGCTGATGGAGCAGCTGTCAGCTGATGTGAATAATCACTCAGTGACTGCTTTGTTTTTTGTTTCAGCTCAGTGTCGCTAACTTCCTGTAGGTGGCAGAATAAGAAGGAGCATGTGTGTGTGTGTGTGTGTCTGTGTGTGTGTGTATAAACACACAGGATCATTTGCACTTAATTTAAAACTATAGTAACATTTCATTCATTAAATATCCATCAACATGTTTGAAACTAATCTAAACAATATTTATCATTAGTTATCTAAAAGCAGTTTAAAAGCCCAGCACAGCCATGGTGAACCCACACAGGTGATTATAGTCTTATTATAATGAGAATACTTCTCAGTGGCTGTGGGCGTGTACACACTGTGCTTGACTGACATCTCAAGATGATCACGAAGCAAATATCAGGATTAAGTAAAGACGTAAATGAGAAATGGTTTTTTTTCTTGTGAATTACTGGATAGTTTTACATCGTCAGGCCCCTAAAAATGATTTAAATTACTCAATCATAAGAGTCTACAGCATGGTACCTTACAGGATTACTATACTATTACAAGAGTTTAACGACCTGTAACCTGGAGCTTTATAGTAGCATAGTAGCAGAAAAATGTCAGGGAGTCATAAGAATTCATCCTCAGGGGATTATGACTGTCTGTGCAAAATTTGGTGCAATCCAACTGGTAGATATTAAGAAAGTTCACAGGATAAGTTTAAAGTTTGTCCTGCTGATGCTGCTAGAAGAAAAAAATCAGACGATCACTAAAGTCATAAGAATATATCCTCGGGGGACCATGAATGTCTGTCCAAAATTTGATACAATCCAACTGCTAGATGTTGAGAATAAGTGGATAAGTGAAAAATGTTTGACCAGCTGATGCAGCTTCATAAAAAGTCAGACAATCACCAAAGTTATAAGGATTTATCCTCTAGGGACCATGAATGTCTGTATAAAATGTGATGGAAATCCATCAAATAGTTGTTGAGATATTTCAGTCTGGCCCAACAGACAAGCATTACCTGCCTGAAGTTTGCAACTCATATAAAAAACAAAAACTTTTCGTGGTTGTGAGTTAATTTTGTGTTGTTTTAAAGAGTAAAAAAAATAACCTAGGGAACACAACTTTCTGCTACCTCACCTCAGAGTGGGACCGGACCTCAGGTCACCTACACAGTGATTCATCCTGACAGGAGGTTCAGACAGAGCAGTCACAAAGTTTAGTCCTACCTTTCCTCCAATGACATAGAGTCTCAGCTCCCAACTGTCATCCTGAATGTATTCCACTCAGCTCATGAATATTCATTGACTCGTATTAGCATATTGTTCAGGATATTAGCATAGGCAGTCACATAAACATCAGGGGAGGGGAACAGATGAATCAGAGGGCACGCAAGGAAGGAGTGGGCAGATCGGGCCTGGAAGGGGGACAGCAGGTCAGCATTCATTACATCCATGAGGCGGACAGGTCACGGAAGACGCAGGAGGGGCTGACAGGGAGGTGACAGCAAAGGAGACGGTTCACACCATCAGATTCAAGCCCAGCCAGATTTCGAGGCAGACCTCTAATTGGTTGGGTGAAACTTTTAGTAGGTGGTGCTGAGGAACCACAGTTCTCCTGAACATTTTCCACAGCTTTTCTTTTGTGACAGTGGCAACCAACAGAGATAATAATCAAGTACACATTAGTTTTCTGTTGGTATCAGAGTACCAGGATTCATAATGTCAGTTTCAACTGTCAGAGCACCAAAATTCCTGAGGGTCTTTTTTTACTCTTGAATTGTATACAAAAATATACAGCAGTGTTTTATCAGCCAGTATTTCCTTTGAAACTACCATGACTATAATGACTGCCTGCCGCATCGCTGCTCTTCTTTAAATGTTAAGTAACTGGGACTGAGCAGCTCTACCTCTGTGGTAGAACAAAAACAGAAAGTTAAAGATGGACAGGTGAGTCTCTACATCACTTTGACAGAAGTTAATTAATTAAAGTACTTAATGGACACATTGGTTTCTGTGTTAAAGGTTGTTACCCTCCACTAACACACACAGACAAACACAAAGAAGCTGTCGCCATGCTGCCGTGAGACGCCAGGTAAGATGAGGCTCTGAAATGCAAATGTGCTTAAATTTAAAACCGGTGCATTTTTCATGGTGAACACAGCAGCTTCGCTTCTCTGACATGACAATGAGCTCTTATCGTCCTGTGTGCTCAGTGGGGCGTGTGACTGTGGGCACAAATACAATCCGCACCTTGCTCACTGGAGCAGATTCAGCTGTGCAGCACAGGAAACGCAGTGTATCTATTATAAAGTGTGATATATATATATATATATACTGTGTGATAGCCCTTACATGCAGTGGTGGAAAGTACAATGAAAGTAAGTACCATCAGCCATATACTGAATTTAAGTACATTTGAATTTGAGGTACGTGGATTTTAATTTTATGCTACTTTATATTTCTACTGCTACTTCTACTCCACTATACTTAGAAAAATATTGTACTTTTCACTGCACTACATAACAAACACACACTACATAAATGACTTTACAGATTATAATTTTACATCAGAAGATCTTTGAGAAGATTACACACTTCTTCACAGTATTGATGATTAAACCAGAGGTTCTCAATTTGTTTGAGTTGTGATCTCACACAAAAAGCAGTATCCAGTTTTGGTCCACCTCATATTTCAAATGTCTGAGTTTTCCCCAAAGTTACATTTCCTCTCTAAACTTCTTTGTTTCCTTTGAATAAACGTTAAAAGATGTTCAACTATTCAAGAAAAAAAATCAAACATCAGAGAAAAATCCTCCATTAATCTTCTGACGACCCCTCAGATTTACCTTGTGACCCTTTGGAGGGGCCTGACCCCTAGGTTGGGAACAGTAAATGGCGGCTTGCATTCTGATGCATCAGAATTAAAAATTTAATTTTTTGCCTACATTATTTTACTTAAATAGGATTTTGAATCTTGGAGCTTTATTTGCAAAGGAGTATTTATAGATTTTTGTATTGGTACTTCTACCTAAGTAGAATCACGTCGGCTGAGGCCACATCCACACTGAACTGGTGAAATCTGGAAATAAATACTCTTCTTTCAGTTTTGAACCTCAGTCCACACCAAGTCAGCACTTTTCACACCATAAGCCATTTGACAATTAATAAATCCTGAACCAGCTCCCAGTGCACTGCTCTGTACCTGACCTCTGACCTCTGAGGCTGACTTGCACAGAAATCTAATTTCAGTGATTAATACTGTATCATATTATATTAGAGTGTGGGAACTGTTGTGTGACTGAATGTGGTGCTCAGCAACTGAATAAACAGGCTGTGATGTGTTTGTGTGAGAGAGAAATAAGACAGAAACAGTCAACACACACACACACACACACACACACACACACACACACACACATACACACACACACACACACACACACAGACAACACACACAAATATGCACACAGTTCAGTCACCACAGGGCCTGAGGCTGTTTGTTTACATGTTAAATCAGCGTGTACATGTTGGAGGAGATATGAGCTCTGCAGATTAACATCATGCAAATCATCACACGCCAACACAGACACAACACTGGGTGAGCCCAGAGTCATTGGTAGTTTATAGCCCTGAGTTTAGCCTCTCAGGCTGTGGACCACACCAACAACCTCCACTAATCACGCATCTCTGGACCAACCATGATGAAGTGACATGCAAGGTTATATAACAATGACAATTATGATGAATTCTGGTAAAACAAAGATGATACATGATATTAGACAATAAAACATAACTCATTTGTTTTACAGTTGCTCATTTTGTGTCATTATGTAAAGACTTCATATTGTTATATATTATGCAAAACAACACATGATTAATATTAAGGCAAAAAATATTATCAGTTATTTTGAATGTAAGTATAACAATTTATGCAATATTGTTAACCTCCTGATTTTACTGGGGAAATTTCATTTTCATAAAGCGAAATTTCTTAAATCTGCTCCCTCCTTTAAGTTGTTTCTAATTGACACTGAATGTAACTTTGAGTCTCTTACATTTGTAAAGTCTTAAAATTGTAAGAAACAAGTGCTTATCAGCAGTTGGCATCTATTCTGAAATACTGTCTGAAGAAATCTGTCACTTAAATTATTTATCTGCCTTTTTTTCGTCATTCTTTGTTGGAAATGGGAAAAACCCATCAGCATCATCAACAGTGATGATAACAATGACTGAATAAAATAATAAAATGAATTAAAATAAAATAGAAAAATAAATAAATTGGAAATTTATAAAGAATTGAATTAAAAGAATGAAATTTAAATAAGAAATAATTAAAAATACATGATATATCTCCTAGTATTCTTGCAATATATAATAAGTAATTAATAATATAAGAATGGAATTTTTTAATATTAATAATACTGAAATTACAAAAATTACAGGCCAAATTCTTTTTTAAGAAATAGTACCATACCAAGCATGCTGTGTATTTCCCATATGTTATATGTCTCTGTGTTTGTGTGTGGCCTGACAGAAAATAACTCACCTCAGAGAACAATGGCTTCAGGCACGAAGCTGTCAGGGTCTCATTAAAACAGGCACGGCCTGATAGTTGAGATGCATCTAATGAGCTGTTCGCTGTCACCCTGAGCACAGGCAGCCATCTATCCGACCACCCCCGAACAGCAGCAGCTCACTCAGCTGAAATGAAGCCTGACCGGAGCTTCAAGGGCGCAGCAAAGTGCAGGCTCACCTAAAACCCACGCCGGTGTCTCTCTCTCTGACCTTCTGTCTGACATACTGTCGACTCAGTCTGCTGCTGCTGCTGTGACGGTGCTTTGCTCTGCAGTACACACACTCAGCTCACACAGCATGACCTGTGGGGCCTTTTGACCTTTTTACCACTTATTGCATTTAGTTGACCTTAGTTCAGCTGTTTTTGTATTTTTACTATGTCACTGAAAAACATTTGCAGGATTTGCAGAAAAATTAAATATATAATATTTCTCTGAAACAAAACCTTAAATTCATTTTCAGAGCCAATCTTTTTGAAATCATGATTGATTTCATTACAGTAATACATTACACTGAAAATCCTTGATTAGTTAATATTAATTTTAGTTGCTGCTGGTCACAGGAGACCGCATGATTATTTTTCCTGTGCCAGTCTGTTGCTGCCTCCTGCTGCCTCGCTCCTGTAAATGCATATTTGTTGACTTATTTTCTGATCAAAGCATTTAAATTCTCAGCCATGAAGAAACTGGTGTCAGTGGCGTAGAAGGTAAAAAACTACTGTGATTCACATTAAGTGTCATTGGAGGTTGCCCAATCTTACACCCTCTAGAATTAATTAACAGAGACTAAATTGCTACTAATTGTCTGAAGCTCACAGGCCTGTTTGACAGCGTCAAGTTCATTTATTGTTGTTTAAGAACTTATCCTCTTTGCCCTTTTGTATTGTTTAAGGATTGATGAAGGATTTACATGTTTAAAGTTAAGAAATCTGGTTTCTTTAACATCACATTTTTTAAAAAGTTAACCACTCAAAAAAGGCAGAGATTAATAATTTCTTTTTTTTATTGAGTAATTGTTTGCAGTTTTCAGTTTTGATCGATAAGATGAAAACCAGTCAGGGCCACAACCTTGCACAGCCAGTCATCAAAAATCTGGAATCTGTTCACAAACACACACACTGTTGGTTTCAGCTTTCACCTCACTACTGATTGGTCAGATTTCAGATCATATTAAAGTACGTATTTGTTTTCTCTCAGCCATAAAGCAGATACATGAGTCTAACCTGTGTGGACATAACGACTTGTAGCTTTGATGGTGAGTGATTTCTGCTATGGTTTTAACTCATAGTGAGTTTTCACATTGATTTTAAATATGGACCTGTGCAACACAAACCTCAGATTATAAATGCTACTGTTCACATGTATCACAATAGATGAATTCATGTTTTACTTTGAGTCTTACTGGTTATGAGGGTTTAGATCTGAGAAAAATGGATCATGTCTGCACTGATACCTGATTGTTAAATTAATCTGGTCCAGCTCCACAATGACATGTTCAAACAAATTATCTTTAAATCAGTTGACACAAACTGTCTTTTAGCTGTCTCAATGACTCGGCTGGTTGATTGGTTTAATGCTGCATTTTAAACTGTTTGCAGATGACAATGTTTTTTTTTCTGTGTTTCATCTCCAGATGAAGCCTTTGTTGTCATCGTTGCTGCTGGCTCTGTCCTTAACCAGTTGTCAGGACACTGTGAAGAGCTCGCAGCACAGAAATGGTAAAACGGAACCAGCATAATGAATTTTTTTGTTTAATGTGTCTTCACTGATTTAGGATGTTTTCCATAAAAGTCCTCACAAAGCGACAAAGGATGTGAAGATAAACACGATAGTAAGAAAGATCTGATGTCTGATGATGTTGAAGCTAATGGTGACTGTCTCATAATGATAACTGTTTTGTTCAGTGTCTCCACTTTCATCAGTCTGGTCCTGCATTTGTTGAACATATAAGAATGACCTGTTGGAGTAAACATCAGAAATCGTACAAGAATTTATTACCACACTGGCAAGCGTGAAGAAGATGTTTAGTCAGATATTATATATAAAATAAATAAAGGTAGAAAATCCTTTCAAAATGTTCAAAGGCAAATAAAACCCTAAAACCACTCCACTAATAAAATACTATTTTTATTATGAGACAGAAAACAGAGGTATGTTCTGTGGAATCTCTACCATCAATTTTATATAATTCTACATGACCCAGAAACACAAAAAGAAACACAAGGTAAAAGTCCTTTACTTGGTGATCAGGCAAAACAAAAAACAAAAAAAAAAAAACACAGGGAAGGGGTTAAACCAGGTAATCAGTCCATAAGGTAAACAAATCTGGTTACGGGCAGGCACCAGGACTCCAAAAACCAGAAAGCAGTCCAAAGATCAGGGACAGGCTGACACAAGTGCAGGAACAGAATTTTTGGGAAACTAAGTATAAACACTGCACAATCTGGAGGAGAGGGAATGCAACTAGACAGCGGGACTAATGATGGAAAGGAAGGCAGGTGAGTAGGTGGGCATGAAAGCTCAGGTGAAGGGAATGAGGTGATAAGAGGCTGGAGGATGTGACTGAATATGAAAGGACAAGAGAACATGAGACAGGATCAGGAGACTAAGTTGTGACATACGCAGGTTAAGATTTAACCCAGTAGACGATGTAGTAGACAGAGTAGTAGTCAGCACACTCACTACACTGGTGTAGTCTATGAGTTTGGACAGGGTAGTGTGTCTCAGCATTGTCGTGTCACTTACCGGAAATTATGATCTGAACATCTGATTTTCGCCCACCAAAAAATCTTTTTCACTTGACTTGAAAATGAACGGATTACTTCCCTCTGTGTCTCTCATGTCATGCAACATGGAAATGTTACCGCCATCAGGAGCGACGGCATCTCAGTCACTGTTTTCTCAAGTTTGAAAATACACTGGTTGTCCCTCCCCTTCTCCAACGTAGCCAAGATGGCGACCGTTGAGGATGAAAAGCATCAGTCATTCCAAATGCAAATTTTTGTCAGTTTTGTGTCCACCATCTGAGTAGTGCGCTGCGTGTTACTCGTCAGTGTGAATGTACTTATGCAGTCAAAACAGCAAGTATGGAAGTGTGCAAATTGAGACACATAATAAGTCACTGACCTGCTCAAACACCATCTTCATTACAGTGGAGCAAGAAATACTAATTAGTGATTGTGAATCACAGTAAATTATCATTTTCTGCGAAACAGTCTAGCTGTCTTTGTTTTGCCCTTTTCTAAAGAAAAGCAACCCTTTGTTTGGTTCACACATTAACATTGTTCCCTTTCTTTTATACAGTCTCCTTGCTGAACCCAAATCTAGATGACAGAGTTCCTGAAGTCATGGCTGACACATCGATGCTAAAACATCAACTTCCGTCTCCTCCAAAGTTGAGGCAGAAAAGACAGGGTCCGCCTCCCTCCTCTGCATTTAATATTATTGGCAAACTGAAGTGGAAGCCCTGGGGCGGTTCTATCCCCACAGAAGCTGTTTCCATTGACAACACATATGTTGGGCGCAAAGACTATGTCTGCAAATACAGGTGCCACGCTGGCTTCCACAATCCCGACTTAGGTTCCTACTGCCACTACTCCTATGGTGGTGAAGTGAATAAAGACCCCTCATTTGAGATCCTTGTGAATGAAGACAATTTTGAGATCCTGGAGTGGAAAGACGGTTCCTATGGTTCAGTGCCCCAACATTCAGTCTGGACCTGTTCTACTAAGGAAATCTATGTAGGGAAAAACAAGTACGGTCTTGGGAAGGTGCAGCCTGAACAGCAGAACTTCTTTCTTCTGTGGAAAGGTTCAGAATATTCATACAACAGCTACCAGGTCCTGACAGTCAGAGAAGATGTTAAAACTGAGCACATCTCCAACGTTGAGTACAACAATAAGGAGGCTAAACTCTTCCAGAACTCTTCAGAATCCATGCACTTCTCTACAATGAACAACCTTGAGTGCAATGCAGCGTTGAAAACTGCTAATTTCTCAAAAGCATATCAGATGGTGAGAAAGTGGCACATCAACTCTCCTGTCCTGACTGGGGCACAGAGGAAGATCTCTGCAGGAATACCTGCCATCACATTGAAGGTGGGCACCGCAGGAGTTCCTGCCAACCTGCCGAGAAATCTAAACATTGAGATCGGTCCTCAGGTGGCATCCGAGTACTCGGGAGCAACCACTGATACACAAGCCTTCACCCACTCTACCTCTGTGGAGTTCACCATCCCACCAAACCACCACTGCACAATCTATATGGTGGAATATAAGCACAAGGTAATCATCCCATTCACCGCACGCCTCGAGCGCACCTACAGCAATGGAGAGACCACATCGACAACCATCTCTGGGACCTATGAAAACATCTGGACTGGAGAAATCCAAGCTGTGGTGGACCGATGTGTACCTACAGCTGATGCCAGGCCTTGTCCTAAAAAGCCTGATCCTTAAAAGAAAAGTGAAAGAATAATTAATTGTGCACGTTTTTTTTGCAAATAGAGAAGAACAACAGAGCAACAAAAGAAGACAGCTCACATTTATGCACTCTCTGAATATAATGTGATTACTTTTAATTTTTCTTCAATTATTGTTTTGTAATTAACAAATAAACAGGTGAAACACTGTCATTTCAATCTGTCATTTTTCTGACCCTAAAAGTCTCTTATTTGGTAGCATGCGAACCAGCTGTTTTTATACAGTTTTCAGAAAAAAAGATTTTTGTTTTTAGCCAAAATCTAAGAATGAAGACAATTGATTTGAAAAACAACAAATTTTTCATTAAACTGTATTGAAAGGTCCATAATGTGATGGAAATCTCACAAGATGGCAAGTCCACACTGTGTAATACCACCCACTTCTGAAGGTTGTCTTCATTACAGGGTGTATTTTCATCTATTGGGTAATAAATACTTAACAATGAATGACCAATACAGTACAACTCAATTGGTTTCTTTCCAGGCAGGAAGTTTTTGCAAAACTACTGATATTCCCATCTAACATGTTCCTGCTGGTTCCATTCTCTGCCAGTCCTCAGGACACTGTCCACAGTAAACACAAACTGGCATTATGAGTGTCTCTTGCTGACGTTTAAAGGGGACCTCATTCATGTTTCTCTTGAGTTTAACTGGGACAGGGAAGCGAATGAGTTTGTAGTGGAAATGTTTGCATAAGTAATAAACAGCATCAAGATGAAAAAGATGAAAAACAGTTTTGAGAGAAAACACTGTTAAAAAGTAATTTATCTAATTGTTTGTGTTGATTCTGTGCTCCTTAGTGTTTAAATGACCAGAGGCCTCATTATAACCATTGTGTATGCAGAAAACAGGGACTGACAGAGACGCACACCTATTTCCACGCAAAAATCAATATTTCATCAGTGCTGTCTCACCATCATACACATAAACCTGCCTCCATTCTCCACAGGAACAATCTGTAGATCAATATTCATGAGGAAGTATTTTGGGCAAAGCATGAGGCTCGTTAAAGTTCACACATTTTCAAATTGGTTGTGATTTATAAAGGGAAATTGCGTGGAGACTATACACTGTTAATAAAGACGGACGTAGCCTCCATGATGTCACCCATAGGTTTTCTGAAGAGCAATTTTGAAGCTCAGAGTGGGCTGCTCTACCATCGCCATCTTGGCAGCGCCTGATGAAGAAGTGATTTTAAAGATGCAGTGATAATGTTTAAAGCACAACATTGTCAGGGTCCTTATTATACTGTAAATGTATTAATGTCCTCCAACACAACATGCTCACCGGGAAGTTCAGAATGTGAGAAAGTAAAGCAGAATACAGCGATGTCTTTTTTCCAATGCTTTGAGCAGCAAAAAACTAATTTCAGTCACCACATTGTAATGGGGAAGTGAAAGAAGTCTCAAAATCTCTGCGCACCAAAACTAAAGCGTCGGGGTAAGTGGGAAAACACGTTTACATTAAGTGATCCTTTAAAAACAAAAGGCAAAGGTCCCTCTGTATTCTTTGTTGCTCTATATGTCATTTTATGATGAACTCTAAACATTTTCTTGGTCGTTGTGTTTACCATGTCTCTGTGCAGTGTTGTTCCCGACGTCCAGAGGACTGGCTGAGGACAGAGCCAACAACAACAACACTGACAGCTTCAGTGAAACACAGAGCAAAACAACTGTCAGTCACCAACACTATATTAAACAGTATTTAACACAAATATTTCGATCACTTACAAACCTGAATTTCTCCTGTACTTTTACAAAGGTTGATTTACGCCTGCAAACAAGCTCAAAATCTTTTTGTCCCTAATTTGAGCCCATAGAATTGGGCCTCTGGTTGGATTCTTGTGTAGACTTGTGTTGCATTTCATCCTAACCCTTCTCTCTCCTTGTTCCCTGTCCATCTGTATATAATCTACTATTAATTAAGGCCCCAAAATAATCAAAAATATATCTGTAAAAAATGTAAAATATGTTAAAGCCTATGAAAATTTGAAAGGATTATTAAAAGCATCTTGTATACAAGCAAAGGTTCTGTTTATATTCAGTGTCTCTCACCAAAACACAATGTGTGTGTCCTTGATGTCTGACAAACCTGTTGAATGCATTTCCTTATTGTTCGGGTTGTGTGTGAATGATTTTATTTTGTGAATGACAGTGTTTTGAGATGTTATAAATTCCCCTTCTGACATATATCAGGCCAATGTTAGCCCAGGTAGTAGGACAGTCAACAAATCTGACAAGATTCATCTGGCAAGGCAAAATAAGCTCTATGGTCGTATCAATCCACCAAATAAGACTTATTTCAGCCAATTATAATTCATTCCACAGTGATACGTGACCATGTCTCTGTCACATGATAGTTGGAAGGAACAAGGAGAGCCTACCTGTAGTGAGAAACATTTTAGAAAAGGCAAAATACTGTAAAGAGCCCAGTGAAATAAGACCTGAGCTAAAATATCCAATACGTCCAGCAGATGGCAGTGAGATATCACTAAATGTTCACCACACATTGTAGACGGCTTGATGGTCCCCAGCTCATTATCTGCTGCCGCGGTGGCGTGGTGATCAAGTGTAAATCATTGAACTCTAATCCTATAAATTACATATTGCATATATTATATAATAGAAATTACAGTGTTTGTCTTCTGCTTGTTGAATGACAAAAGCAATTACAATACATTTTTGCTAAGAAATCAATATGTACTGTACATTGGGAGTGGGGTCTGTTTGTCGTCATGTGATGCCATAACCACAGTGACTGAGCACACTCAGTCCACTGATGAAGACAGTGAAATGCTGTTGAAGGCTTCAGAAAAAGCTGTGTTTACCTTAAGTCAAGATTATTTTTGTGGAGTGCTCCTTTATGGAGTGGCTTAATCTTAACTGAATACATTAGTGAGCTGTTGGACAGTATGAATTTCCCTAAGGGATCAATATAGTATTTTAACCTTAAGAGCCTGACCCAATAAAAAGAACTGACACATTCAACCTTTTTCTTTTAGTCATGTGAGGTGCTTTGTGATTTTTTTATACTAACAAGTACTGCTATGAGTCCCTGAATCATTAAAGCTCATTGACAGGGTATGATAGTTTGGAGGACAGGGCTAACTGATAAGCCACTCCTTATCAGTTTGTTTTCTTTCCCGTGTTAATAATCCTGAATCTTATCCTGGATTTATCTGCACTCACTTCATAATGGGTCGAGAGGTTCAGCATGAACACAACATCAGGGTTGTTGTAAATGCTGCAAATACACTTATTTTTTGTCTTTTATCATTGTTATTTTATGCCCATTCAACCTCCACATTAATAATACTACAGACATCCCCACATTTAAAGTGATTAGTAATATCAATCAACTATGGTGTAGACTTCAACTGAAACTGCTGACAGTTCAACAGAAGCATTTGCAGATTTAAATCCAATGCTCATTGGCACCTCCCATGATATTTTAATATATTAGATATTTATGTCAAATTTAACTTGATCACTCCCAAATCAGAGACGTTACAACAAGTGATTTGCATCAGCTGCCAATTGAAGAAAATGGTGTGACATCACTGTTTGGAGTGTGGTGCAATCAAACGTATCCTCGGCCAAAGAGTCCAAATAATTCCAGCTCAGGCAGGATGATGTTGAGCTACTGTTTAAAAGTAAAACCAGTGCAGTACCGATCAGTAAGACAAGGTCGAATTGTTTGGTGTGAAGGGGGAAATTTCCCCCAAAACTTGCAATTTTCCGTTCAGTATTTTTATTTCTGTCTACTAATTCAATATTAAAGACATTGTGAAAATGGTAAAAATGGTAAAAATGGTCTGAATCTCTTGGTTTGTATTGTTCCACAGGCATATATTGATACAGAAAACCCAAACCCCAACTTACTTTTATAGCTAAAGGTTTAAAATTTGAATTGTGACAGATTTCTTGACCAAAGAATTATACACATACACTGCTATGCTGACGACACCCAGCTGTGCTCTTCTTTCCCCTCCAATGACAGTCAGGTGGGGACATCATTGTTTGTGATATTTTAAATATCTTGATTGTCTTCTGTAAAAAAGTTTTTTTTATCCATAAAATGTGTTAATATAGTGGTTCCCAACCTTTACCAACTCATGGCCCACTTGAAAAATGTCAAAAATGTTGGCGGCCCTCATGGCCCATGGATATAATCTTTCAGTGCACATCAGACTGAGTTAGCAAACATGTATCTGACAATCCTGTGGCATCATAAAAGTTCCTATTATTGGCTAGTCACAGTTATAGGCCTATGAGAAGAAAATGACAGGAGTATTTAGACATTTTTAATGGTTGTAAAGGTTATTTCATTTAAAAAACATTATTAATATTTTATTTTGTTTTGATAATTACAACGTTACACCAACATTGTATTGTTTTGTAAATGATTTGTCGTCCCACTTGTAATACCTCTGCAGCCCACCAGTGGGTCCCGGCCTACAGATTGGGAACTGCCTTGTTAGTTAAATGGTACCCAGAGGTGAGGTTGCAAATTGCAACCAAATGCATAACCAGTAACTGTTTCACAAGTGCAGGAGAACCTTGGGATAGCTTCAGATAACCTAAAAATGCAAAAAGGTCCTCTCTTCAGCCAGTGTTTGGTTTGTCCATTCTGGGCTACTGTAGGACATTACGGTGCAACATGGTGGTTCCATGGAAGAGTACCTGCTCTCTACGTAGATTTGAATGGCTCGTTCTAAGCTAACAAAAACACACAATTCTAAGTTTCACGTTATTATACACTAATGATGACATAATTATGAATATTAATATTCCATGTCTACCAAGATATCCCCATAAACACTGCACCTTTAAATTTAGTGCATGGATTGGTCTTTGGCTGAAACACTGGAAGATCTAGATCTATGATTTCTGCCAATAGACAATGACTGTGTGTCTTTTTACCTTATTAAGCCTCTGTAGGAACATGAGATAGATGTCATCAAAAATTGTCGCAGCATCCCCTTCCAAGAAACAGGAGTTGGCACCACCACAGTATTGTCCACTGTGAAGGACAGGTCTCAGAGTGTCCTCATCAGCTGTTAATAAACCTATTGCACCAGTTTGTGTTTATTGGTCAAAGTCAGATCCCAAACAGACTGAACATGCAGAGTGTGTTTTATGATTCAGCCATAAACCAGTAGATATAACCCAGGAGGTGACTGGAGGTGGACTCAGTGGGGGAGCGACTGTAAAGGGTGAGTGCTGCTCCGTCTCTTTTCGCCTTCACTCAATCAGACTCAGGACAATCATTGATGATCCTAATCCAATTTCAATAGTCCCTGGTAATCAGTTTGCATTAAATGGTTATAGCGGTAATCTTATATCATTCAATATTTCCTGTTTTGTTTTGTTTTGTCAAGTAAGAATTGTCTCCTGGTAAAAATCCATCATTTCAATGTCTCTGGTGCAGCCATTTAAGATGTGCTCTGCTGCATACTGTAGGCTACTTGCTAGTTGACACACTAGGAAATAATCAAGTTATTGATTTGAATTTATCTTCAAAAATAAATAAAATAAATCTTAATATACTATATCAAAATTAAATCCTAATAATAAATATGTATTTGCCTAAAAGAAAGAAAGCCTGACTCCTACCTAATTATTACATTATTTTAAAACATACAAATGTGTATACAAATAATATATGAATATGCAGATATGCAGCTATTTTGCAGCTACTGATGTTATTACTGAAACTGTCTAAAGTACAATAAACAAGTCCATGGTGGATTTTGAACCCTTATAGGGTCCTTTAAAACTTTTGATACTTAGAGTAAGTATCATTTCAGACTGTTGTTATTTAACATTCAGGTCCACTCATGTATGTTGAAACAAAGATATCGTTTGTAACCGCTGTTGTTCCAGTGTAACATGCTGAAAATACAGAGGCCGAACTTGCAATTGCAAAATTATTCATAGGGTCCCTAAAGATTTTCAGCCCATCTGGTATTTAGATGAAGGTGAGTTGGTCTGGAATAATCCAGTCTAATCAGATCCTTTTTCAGGATTGTGTCAGTTGTTAAAAGGGTGAAATGTTATGAGCAGGACATACAAACTGAAAAAATGTTGAGTTTAATAGTTGTTTTTTTTTACCTTGTATTGTAATTCGTCTCCAGATGAAGGTGTCAGTGTTGCTGCTGCCGGCCCTGCTGGCTCTGTCCTCAGCCAGTCCAGTCCTGCAGGACATTGTGAAGAAGAGCTCACAGCTCAAAAAAGGTAAACAGCTCATATTTTTGGGACATGATTAGATATAGATAGGAGCTTTGTATCATATAAGTAGTATATGCAAACCGTGCAGTCTAAATCAGTACTGAAGTAGATGTTTTCTAGACATGATTTTCAGTTTTATTAGTTTTTATATATAATAGTATTTGATGAAAAGTGCTACCTGGTTAATATACAAATATTCTGCCTGTCTCTTTTACACAGTTTCCTTACTGAACCCAGAGCTGGAGGGCCTGGTGCCTGAACCCACTCTTGACAATGTGGTGTCTGGTCCTCTGACTCCTGCCGACCTGGAGCAGCAGCAGGATCTGCCTTCATCCTTCATATTCGGTGATAATGTTAACCTGGAGTGGCTGACCTGGGACGGCTCTCTGCCCAACGGTGCCGTTTCCATCTACAATGGGTACACCGAGCGCACCGACTACGTCTGCAAATACAAGTGTGAGGCTGGCTTTTACAACCCCAGCCTGGGCCCTTACTGCCGCTACCCCTATGGAGACCGTGAGTACTATGCCCCTGAGTTTGAGATCCTGGCCAACAAAGACAACTTTGAGTTCCTGGAGTGGAAGGAAGATTCCTACGGTTCAGTGCCACAGCATTCAGTCAGGACCTGCCCAGGTGTTGGCATCTACGTTGGGAAGAACAAGTACGGTCTCGGGAAGGTTGTTCCTCAGTTTGAGGCCTTCTTCCTGCCTTGGGAGGGTGATGAGTATTGGTACAAAAGCTACCAGGTCTTGACCATCAACAGGGACGCCTACACCCAGCACATCACTGACGTCAAGTACGCCATTGATGAGGTCGCCATCTTCCAGTATCCTCCTGAGACCATGCGTATCTCTGGGGTCACCAACAACGATTGCCAGACAGTGATGAAGACGGTCACTATCTCAAAGACCACAGACGTGGAGACTACATGGAACATCGGCCGAACCACCATGCTCGGCATCACAGGCAGCATCACAGCTAAAATCCCACTCATCGGCTCTGGGGGCATCGAGCTGAGCGGTGAGAAGACGCTGCAGTTCTCCAGGGGAACCACCGTGGTGGAGTCACTCAGCCACTCCGTGTCCGTGGAGCTCAAAGTCCCACCGAACCATTCCTGCAGAGTCCGTATGGAGGGACGCAAGATCAAAGCCGACATCCCCTACACAGCTCGCCTCAGCCGCACCTACCGCAACGGAGAGACCCAGTGGACATCCATCGCTGGGACGTATGACGGAGTCCAGATTGGAGAAGTCCGGGCCGTGGTGGACCGCTGTGAACCTGTGGCTGACGCCAAGCCTTGCCCATGACAGGTCAACGGAAACATTGAAAGATACTTTTTAAACATCTGACATTTGTAAAATTGAAAAAAAATTATGTGTCACAATAAAAATAATGTCATGGTCATCTTTTGTGTCGGCTGCTCTGAAAATAAACAGCATGTTGAAATTACATTTCAGAATAAAATCATATGGCACTGTTTCATTGTCTTCACAATCTCTTTAACAGCACATGAAACTGATAAAGTTTTACTATTCATGATTCTAGATACACACAGTCACACAGTGCACAAACACCAGAACAATTAAGTGCATTTACTCAGAGCTGTATTTGAGTAAAGTTTTTAGTTTCTGCTACTTTACTTTTCTAAGAGACTTTTAACCTTTCCTTTTCACGTTTCAGAGGAAAATATTGTATTTCTTTCTCCACTACATTTACCTGACAGCTGGAGTAATTGGTTACTATGCACCAATTAGATAGGTATTTTCCATTCAGAATAAAACAATGCATGCTAAATTATTAGTAGTAATGCTGTGAAAGGGAGTTTTATTCAAAAAGTTGATACATTTTAGTTTGTGAAAAGTTTTAGAAAAGAATAATTATTACTTTTACTACTGAAACACAAACTTATTAACCAGTTTTATAAAACACTGAGATAAAATTACAAAAAGGACAAAAAGTACAATTATAGTTGCAGAGATAGAACAAAAAAATGAAAAAAGGGAAACATAGAGGTTAAAAATATAATAAAATATATAATAATATATAATAAATTAAGGGAAAATGCGTAATAAAAGGTTCACTATTATACTGCTTTTAATAGGCTTGTTAAATGAAATATCAGTAATGAATTATAGTACAGATGAATACCTTTTGAATACCGTTTATGACACACACTTCCTGTAATATTCTTGCATTCTCTCCTGTAGAAGTTATGCCAAAGTGCAGTCATGTATTTCTATTCCATACAAAATAATGGTCAGCAAATGCAAATGTGTATTATTAAATTAGTTTGCAATGAAACCTCCAAAACTTTATTGAGAATGAAAATAAAAACTCCAGTCCAATAGTTAATCAAGCAAGTAGTTCACAGGTTGTTCTTTCCACTTTCCTGTGCTGGAAATGATAAACTAATAATTTAACATTTCCATATTCTTTCCAAGTCTGAGATATATGTATGAATATTTTCATGCATTTATTTCGTTCCATGTTTTATTCTCAATATGTTCCCCAAGGTCCAGTGTGCATTTGAATAGTTTGCTGTGAAGTTCGGTACAGGTATTAATGTTCTCCTCACTCTGGCAAATCTCTGACTTTTCATCCAACATCGTCATCAGGTATTTTGTTCTCTACAGTTTGATTTGGTGATTGACTTCATGTTAGACTAAATGCTCCAGCAGTGAATTAATAAACAAGGGAAATACTGTTTCCTTTCATGACAACATCAGCTGCCACTCAGACTGAATCACTGCACATCACATTCACTATATACATCTGAATAATAGACTTATTTTCAATCTGAATAACATAAAGTCCCTGCACTGCATAAATGACAAGTTCATTACAGGCACTGACTCTCAGCTGAAAGCTGCAGCAGCAGTGACAGTGCAGTTTTGTCAGTGTACATGACCTTTTGCACAGCCTTGTTTCACACAGAGTCCTTATTCAGACTCAAATAAATAAATTGATAATAACTTTCTGTCTCAAGGACGTGCACAGATGGCCGTGACATCAGCGATTTTCAATGATAGGGCTGTGCGTGGAGAACAATGTCCGTGTTGAGCAGCTTCTCCTCCGGTTTAATCTTGGCAGCCGGCAACATTACGCAACAGGGACTGTCTTAATCAATGACCCACTATTACAGGAGATCTTAATCGCTTTGTTCCCAGTCTGAGCTTATCTAAACATACAGTATCTTGTCATCGATGGAGACAGGGCGCCACAGCACTTTGGACATCATGCAATCCTCTAATACCCTGATAGATAGAGGACGTTGAATCCAGGCAAACTTATTTATGAAGCACTTTTAACGGTCTCATCAAAGAGTATCTTCACAGGAAGCGGAGGGGGGATGGCTGTTGTCTAAGCGAGGATCATTAAAGAGCCCTGTTATCATTATCACCATGCATACTCTCTTTACACTCCTGGAGAGCTGCAGGTGCGTGATTCCCGGTCAAGGACGGCATGATGGCCTTTAGCCATGTATCTGGAGCTGGTTCTGGTTTGGAGGGAAACTAGCTGATACAGCAAGAATAAGACATGAGCTGAAAGGCTGTCGTCTAAACCCACAGCCAAACTGGCACAATAAATAAAAGTTAAAAAAGGTGAAGGAATGTTCTCATAAATCACACATAGCTGATAGGTTGGTAGGTAGACCCTGGAGTCTGTATCCTCAGCACCTCGAAATCATTCATTTCCAGTACAGTTGTAGCAAGTGAATGAGGTGCACTGAAGCAGACCAGGATAAACAAGCTCAGCAGACATTCAAATCAGCCAGCTTGGACACAAATGGTTTTCACACAAAACAATAACATGTTGAAAACGTATATGGATAGACATGTACTGGGGTTTTATTCTAATAGATGTACATAACTGTATACTATTGTTAAACACATGTAAATATTACTTCAGGTGTCTTATAATATTTTTAAACAATGATGGAAGTATTTATGAGGATTATGTTGTAAAGTTGACTGTTTTGAATTCAGACCATGCTGGGAAAACTCATCCCTTTAAACACAGACTGCTTTGTCAGTGTCCTTGAACAAGACTTGACACTAGAGGACAGTGTTTGTACTGGGCAGGTGCTTCCAGAGGGACAATATGTCACTGAGGTAAAACAGGGACCAAACATGCTCAGTCAACCTTCCCAAATGTAATTTCAGAAACTACAAGTGTGGTTATTTTAACATCAGCTTTAACCTGAGCAGCAAGAGAGTGTAAATACTGGGTCAATGGGCAAGAAGCTGCTGCTGCTCGCTCTCCTGTTTATTGGGGGGCAATAAGTGTGTGGGGAGGTTTTAAAACTCAGCACATACTGAAGGCAGTGTCACAGCAGCGGGAACCTCTCAAGGTAAAAACTGCTTCCTTTCATCTGAATGAAGTTCTAGCGTGGGCTCATTTTTCTGATTAACAACACTCTGCATCCTTTCACTGTCTGATTGTTGTCTTATACAAAACTGATCAATAATCAGCAATAAATGGATCTAAAATACATGATCAATCTGAAATCATTCAGGAAATGCTAGTTGTTGTTTGGCTCACTTTGAGAAAAATATAGAACATCCATCAAGTTGCATCTAATTAATAATAATTCTGATCGAATTACATAGATCTGTGTTGGTACTATGCCTGACAGTGTTGACTTGTTTCCTGTTCACTTACATGAAGCAATAGTTCCTTTACACTATATGTGAATATCTTTTGAAACACACACACGCACACACGCACACACACACACACACACACACACATATATATATATATATACACACACACACACACACACACACACACACACACACACACACACACACACACACACACACACATGCATATACACATATATAAACATATGCATATATAGTGTAATATATATAGTGTAAATTGTCATGCTGTGTGTTTTCACTAAATCTGCACAATTACTGTAAAGTTCTTGTGATTGAAGTGATGCTAATTCTGACAATATTTCTGAGGAAACTGAGGCCGAATTTCTGTGTGAAATTGAAGTCTACTACTCACCTGTAAATGCAGTTGATTCTCATGTTTTAGCATAAAAATGTGGTTTTTCTCCTGCTCTGAAAAACAAGACTCAAGAGTCTTTAACATCAATGATCACAAAACTTTCTAACTTACTTTTAAAGGAGCATAACACAATATCTGATCTTTATTGGTCTCTATAGACGATCATGAGGAATTGCAACATCCACTGAATTTACCCAAATTTCCCCTCCTGGAGCTCAATAGGTGTTATCTTATCTTAGCTTCATGCTATATGTGCATGGCAGAGTCCCCTATCACTAACACTGGTCTCTACATAAGCAAGAAAATCAAGCAAGCTTGTCAATGAATGCACTTGATAAAAACAGACATATAAG
Organism: Trachinotus anak; assembly: GCF_046630095.1. Classification (NCBI taxonomy): domain Eukaryota; kingdom Metazoa; phylum Chordata; class Actinopteri; order Carangiformes; family Carangidae; genus Trachinotus; species Trachinotus anak. The sequence goes on along the minus strand of NW_027273859.1, from coordinate 26,346,330 downwards.
AGGTTGTTTATGAGGTAAAGCTGATACTCCCCTCATCCTCTTCAAGCTAATTGATACAGACATTAAAAAAAATAAGATGGAATCCTGGGTTTGAATATTTCACTCAGTGTAAACAAAACGTTTTAAGGAACATATTGTTTATGTTTGGAAAAATTTTAATTCTCATGGACTAGGTAATGTTTGAAGAGTTTTGGTCTTACAGCTTCTCTTCAGAATAAATTCCCACCAGTTGTGTTTCCCCTGTGTTTCCAGATGTGGCGGTGTGTCACTGTTGTCCTGGCTGTGCTGCAGCTCTGCAGCCCAGCGCTGCAGTCTGACCCACTGCTCTATGTCTCCCAGCTGCAGGACGGGCAAGAAAAATCCAGCAGTGAGTCACTTCATAATAATACTGAAGATGTACCCGCTCAGACACTTTGAAGGGGAGTTGAATTCCAAAATATGCTATTTACCATTTCAACAATTGGATGCCTGCTCTGTACTATAGCTGATCTTCCCATGAGTAAATATACTTGTTAATATCTAAATACAAAGCAAACTACATGTACTACACCCATTTTGGTCATCAACTCTCCAAATGTTCCATGTTAATATGATTTTCTGAAAAGATAATGAACAGTATGTATCTAAATCCAGTGCCAATTTCTTGCTGTCTTGTCACACAGAGCCATGGCTTAACCCCTCACTGAAAGATGTTGTGCCTTCCCGGGAAATCGTCAACCCTCCCCAAATTAGAGAGATCCCAGAAACTGAGACGACCTCACACTCCAGCCCCATGTTTGGTGAACATGTCAACCTCAAGTGGGTCACATGGAGCGGCTCCCTCCCAAACGGCGCTGTCGCCATCTTCAACGGCTACACCGAACGCACAGACTATGTGTGCAAAGTCAACTGCGAGGCTGGCTTCTACACTCCAAGCAAAGGAAGCTTCTGTCAGTATCCCTATGCCGACAAAGAGTACGCATCATCCAAGTTTGAAGTGCTGGTCAACGTGGACCACTTTGAGTTCCTGCAGTGGGTTGAAGATTCATACGGTTCTGTCCCCCAGTATGCCATCAAAACTTGCCCCAACTCAGACATCTATGTGGGGAAAAACAAGTATGGTCTTGGCAAAGTGGTGACCCAACACGAGGCTTTCTTCCTCCCCTGGGAGGGTGATGAGTACTGGTACAAGAGTTACCAGGTCCTGGCTATCAACAGAGACAGCTACAGCCAGCACATCTCCCATGTGGAGTACGCCATCGACCAGATGGAGCTGTTCCACCATCCTCCAGAAGCCCTGAAGCTCACCAAGGTCACCAACCTGGAGTGCAGAAACGTGGAGAAAACCGTGACGCTGGAGAAGACTAGCACAGTGGAGAAGACCTGGGACATTGGTAGAGAGACCCGCAACGGCTCCATCTCCACCATGAAGGCCAAAGTGCCCATCCTTGGCCCGGGGACGGTGGACTTCACCAAAGAGCAGACAGTGACCTTCTCAGAGGGGACCACCACGTCAGAGTCCATCAGTCACTCCGTCTCTGTGGAGCTCCTGGTCCCACCAAACCACTCCTGCACCGTGAGGATGGATGGCAGGAAGATGACGGCCGACATCCCCTTCACCGGCAGGCTGAGCAGGACCAACCACAACGGAGACACACACTGGACCTACATCACGGGCACCTACGATGGCGTGAGCGTTGGCGAGATCAACGCTGTGGTGGAGAGATGTCAGCCAGTGCCTGATGCTGTTCCCTGCTCCCCAGCTCAAGAGTAATGATCGTCTGATGAATGTTGCATTTACAACTCAAAAGGCAAATGCAAAAAAAGTTGAGAAAAACTCTGTTTTCCAAATAAAATACAATTTTAAAAAGTTCAAGGAGTTTCTTTGATTTTGTCTTCCTTTAACTGAGATATTTTAATCCGGTTACTGTCACCAGTTTGTCCCTGAAAGTAATTTTCACATTGGTTATTTCACTTGCTACTTTTTCAGGTGCAAAGCTATAGCTATATAAGATATAGCATCAGTATTTTGTAATTACACTGACTGTTAAATAAAAGTACACCTAACTTCTACAGCACCTTTCAAAATTCAAAAAGTTTTTTAAAAATACCACAAAATACAACAATTAATATAGTGAACTGTCAGACTTTAACAAAACTAAATAGAAAGAATGTAAACCATTGGTTTAATCTGTGTTTTTATTTGATTATTTTCTATCTTCCATGTCATCACAGGCATCATTGTAAAGTTCTCTCTCTCTCTCACTCCTACACAATGTCATTGGATTCAAAAAGGCTCATTTCCTTTGTATCAGCAACTTATCATGAAAGTGAAAGTGAAAATTGTGATTTTTTTGATACATATAATTAAAGTTGTTTTTTTTTTACATACATACATAAATCTCCACTTACAACAAACTTTCCAATTTTTTCAAATTCCCTCCTACATTCTGAAGGTTTTTACAAATAGGTGTGCTCATAAATCAGCCATAGCCTGATTTATATAACATTTTATTGCTAAAAGCATTTTTTATTTTGTGTTGACAGTATTTTCTGATTTATGGAATGATAAAAATAGATATCCCCCTACATATATATATATATATATATATATATATATATATATATATATATATATATATATATATATATATATATCTCAACAAAATGAAACATGAATTTTTAGCAAGGCTTTATGCACTCATTCACACAAATTGGTGCATATTTAATGAGACACTGACTCATTTGCATATTTGAGCATAAAATTTCAGAAAACAAGTAATATAAATAACAATAATATCAATGTAAGTAATGAACTGGGGGAGTTTCATAGTTATATGGAGTAAAATGTCTCCCCTGTCTCTCCTGTCCTGCCGTGGAGGGCTGAGTGAACTTCTCCGTCCTACAGCTGGATGGCGCTGCAGCCGCCGCCGCAGGAAGCGCCTGTTGTCCCACGTTGTCTTTGAAACACTCTTTGGCTGGTGATGGAGGGTCATGACAGGAGGACAAGCTAATGCTAGCTCAACCAGAGTTCAAAATATTCAAACAGAATGTTTTTAAGTCATCAGTTTCACCGGTATCACATGTTGTCGCATTGGTGCCAATGTTGTCATCGTCTCTGAAGTGTGTGTGTTTGTGTGAGGCTGCCCTCAGTTAGCCAGCGAGGTACAGTAAGCTAACTTTAGCAAGCCTCCAAAGTTACCCTCACAAAGTTAAGACACATGAGATGTAAAGTGAAAGGTACGTGTAAAGTTATTTTATAAATAACGTAGGTAAGAAACTAAAGGCAAATAAACGCAGACTTCTGGTTAAACATTGTCTTCAGATACAGTGAAACCCCACAGAGAAATCAGCTCATTGTCAGAATCAACATGCATTGTATTCTCATAGGGAATGTCGATTAATGGCCGTGAAATACAGTTAAAACGTTAAAAATTTGACTCAACAACAAGAGTTGGCCGTTTGTTTTAGTGGCCGAATGAAAAAAGTCACAGTTTTAAGTAAATTCTGTCGTTATTTGTCACACTTTTTCAAGACGCTGTTGAACTTTGTCACGATGCGACGACTTTTAACAAGAGTCATAAATAGAGTTTTGCTGAACAGTCCGTTTACACCTGCCATGGGGATTGAAGCAGAAATACACACACACGCCCGCAGGAAGCTGGTGAGTGTCATTTTTCTCTAGGTTCACTAAACCTCAGTAATCTTCAGTCTGGTTTTCAAATCCCAGCAAACATCACTCGAAAATCTGGCATTTGAGTTCTGTTTTGCAGATTACTAAAACTATCCAGCAAAACATTAAAGTTTGAAAACATTTTTTTTAATCAGTCTTAATCGCTTTTCAGTTCGGCATTATTGTCATACAAATACGTGTTGCTTTGTGTTAGACACTGATACAAAGCAGCTTCAGAAAATGTGTCATGTCTATCCAGCCATATGGTTACAACTGAACAAGGCAGCATTAAATTGACAGATTTTAGAATGGAGTTCGGCTTGTTCTCTCAGTTAACTGTACTTGTGTGTTTTATTTTCTTTGTGGAACCATAAGAACAACAGTTTTCTTTTAATGAACTTGTCATGTTTTTGATCTGTAATGTACTCAGTCATTTGACCTCCACTGTGTTAGCTTGGACTTGCCATATCACTGCATCTTGTTCAAGTAAAAATGGATGACAGCTCAGTGTGTAAAGGCAGAACACAATGTTTGCAGTGTGTCAGCAGCCATAGAGCCTGAGTCTAATACAATGTACTCTATAGTGTTTCTGTAAAGAGCTGTTTCTGCTGCCAGTGGCTCAGTACCATCAGTGCAAGGCAGTGGATGTATGTGTGTTTTTGTCAGCCTCAGCTGCCTCAGCTCTCCCTGGATTTTTCTGTGAAGCTGAATAAGCTTTTTAGAAGTAAAAAACCATTTCTCGTTACTGTTTTGTAAGTTTGTTTTAAAATCTTTTCATCAATGTGACTTATTTTTAAAATTACATTCATTACAATTTCAGACACACATAACTCATACCATATAACACAGTGTCACTTGAATAGTGACATAAGGCTCATGTCACTGTATAAATGTTACATAAACAGGTGGAAATAGTGCATTTGTTTGGGACTATTTTCAGCAGTGGATGAATACACATCTTGTCTAGTGAGTATTTGTGGCAGCAGGATGGTGTGTGTGGGACTGGGTCAGGATAAACTACAGTGTGTGTTCATGGTAATGAAGGAACATGTCACCAAGTGCAACAGTGAGCCTCACTGATGTGTTTCTGGACGACAGAGGAATAACACGTCAGGCTTCAGACACACACTTTTATCTGAAGATATTACTTTCAATAGTCAATGCATGCAGTGCTGTGCAAAAGTTTTAGGCACTTAAGATGTTTAGATTCTTCTCAATCAGGAGGCATCTGATTGGCCCCAGATTCATTCTGCAGCAGGACGATGAGTCCATACACACAACCAGTCATAAACAACTATCTTCTGAGACCAGAGGAACAAGGAGTCCTGCAGCAGATGCTCCGACCCCGACAGAGACCTGATGGGATCACATGAAGAGGCAGAAGACACTGAGACAGGAGAACTGTGGCAGGTTCTCCAAGATGCTGGAACAACCTGCTGAGTACCTTAAGACCTGTGTGCAGGTGTACTGAGGAGAACCGGTGCTGGTTTAAAGACAAAGAGGGGGGTCACAGCAAATACTGATCTGCTTTAGGTTTTTAAATAGAAACAATTCATGGGAACTATCTTCACTTTACTTTTAGAGCCTAAAACCTTTGCACAGTGCTGCAGTTGAAAGATAAATTAGTGTCTGCAACAAAACGATGAAAAGCTGCTTCATTACAGAACTGATAGCTGTAATGTGTGTGTGTGTGTGTGTTTGTGTGTGTGTGTGTCAGGTGGTGGGGCTGGGTAACCCAGGGATGGAGGATACCAGACACAGCGTTGGCATGGCGGTGCTTGGAGCGCTCGCTGCCCGGCTCGGTGTGGCTGACAGTTGGCGAGGCGACAAGCACGTGTCCGGTGAGGTCATCGTGTCAGAGGTCCAACAGACACGAGTGGTGCTGCTCCGTCCCAGGCTGCTGATGAACATCAACGGAGTGTCAGTGGCCAAAGCAGGTGAGGTCACACTGTGTGTGTGTGTGTGTGTGTGTGTGTTTTATCTCACTGGTTTTTACTGTTGTATGAATAGACGTGAGTTCAGGTTTGTTTTCTTTTTTATCTCCATGTGCTCTCCTCCTCTGTCCCTCAGTGTTTTGTTTTGTTTCCTCTATACACAAATTTGATTCGACGCTTCAGTCTCTCGCGCATTTTTATTTCCCATCTAATAAATTATCTCTGTGGGAGAAATAGTTCATTAAACATAAATTAAATTAACCCGCTGACATCGAAAGCACCTGAGTGTTTAGATCAGTGCTGGGAATAATAAATGAATGAGGACTCTTGACACACTGAAACATGTCAACATCAAATTCTCTAAGGTGACAAACACAGAATACCGTGTTCAGCTAAGGAACGCAGTGGCAGCCTTTGAATTGGAGTCTTTAATCATTTTAATTGCTTAATCAAGAAAAAATAATAAATGAAAACGTGATGTAAAGATCTGCTGCTTTCCTCTGTTTCATATCACTGTACAGTGAATGTTTAAAGGCTTTGGGCTGCTGGTCGGACAGAGAGAGACAGCTGAAGACTTCACATTGTGTCCACAGAACCTGTTCTTTTTCTGTCTTTTATAGAAAAATATGAGGCTCTAATTGAACTAAACTAAATTTCATTGCAGCTGCTCTGCTAATATTCCTCTCCTAATCAAATTACCAAAGGTTATTTTAAATCCCCCCAAAATTCAAATGAAATAGTTGATGTTATTTAAGTTGAGTAAGTTTTAATCCTGATCATATTCATATTATTAATGGAAATTTTGGCTCCATATAATCCTAAAGCAAAGGCTAAACATTAGCTTCTTATAAATGAACAAATTCCTGGACTCTTCATATTTGGATATTCATCATATACTGCAGCTGGGTGAGAAACTGATGCCACGTTGAATATTTTATGATCTGATGTCTCCTCCTCTCCAGCTGGTAAATACGGCATCAAGCCTGAAGACATCCTGCTGGTCCATGATGAGCTGGACAAACCTCTGGGGAAGATGGCCATCAAACATGGAGGAAGTGCCCGGTGGGTCTCAGTCGTCACGATGTTGTCAAGGAGTGGATGTTATGTGTAAAACTTTCGATGTGGCATGTGAAAAATAAAGATAATAAAGTCTCATTTTGTCAAGTGACTGATAAGATTCAGTGGTGCAGTGATAAACATCAGGATTGCAAATATAAGAAAACTCAAAATGTTGATTGGTTAATGTGATATTTTGTAGAAAAGAGTTTGATGTGAATTAACTTAGACCCGAACCTTTTCCTCACAGAGGTCACAATGGAGTCCGCTCCTGTGTGGACTGTCTTCAGACTGATGTAAGTAACAGGGAACGCACATACAACAAACAGGAACCACTCAAATGCAAGTGTTTTTGAGGGCGGGGAGGGGGTTTATTCTTGATTTGTGTTTTACTTTATTGATTTTATTGTTGTTTTTATTTGTGTTGCTGTGTTTGATTCAATTTAAGAAACATTGATCTGCTGGTTAAACTGATCAGGTATGTTTGACCCCAGTGTACATGAGTTACTCCATGGTGGTTGTTGATAAGGTTTAGGTATACAGCACCATTCAGACAGTGTTTTACAGAGGCACGGAAATGCATCAAGAATAGAACATTAATATGACATTAAAATAGCATTTAAAAAAAAAAAATTAAACTATTTGAATAAGTCATATCAAGGTTGCATAAAAGGTAGAATTTTAAAAGAAGTTCTGCAGTGATAAATAGACATTAAAAGCCAGTGAAGGCACAAGATTAAAAGGATTTCAGAAGACAGAACTTTCTTTATCCAGAAGGAAATCCAAAGATGGATGAAGCTGAAGAAGATGATAAAGATGGTCAGTATTCTGGCTTTCTGATGAAAGATTGGGGGAAAAAAAGAATTTTGTCTTTGCAAAGTAAAAAAAAAAAAAAAATCAAGCATCATAGTAACAGACTCGTCCCTCCTGCAGGTGATGCCCAGACTTCGTGTTGGGATCGGACGCCCGACGGGGAAAACACCAGTGGATCGTTACGTTCTGGGCCGGTTCTCCTCTGAGGAGAGGAAGATTCTGGACTCTGTCCTGGTCCAGAGTGTGGACCTCCTCCTCTCCCAGCTCTCCCAGCAGGACTCTCAGTCCCCCTCCTCCTCACCAGCAGGGGGCAGACAAGCGGCACAGAAGAGAAAGGAGAGGGAGCGCTCGGCCTCTCCAGCTGAGGACTCTGCTGCCGCTCAGAGCTGAATCTCAGAGTTATCAAACACAGCTGCCTCGAGGAGGAAACATGTCACAAGATGAAACATGAAGGTTCATCACTGAGACTGTATTTATTCTGGTGTGAGTTTAAATGGCTTAAAGAGACAATGCACCTCTGAAACTACATGGAAAGACTGAAAATTATGCAACAGGAGTAGAGGTGTAACCACAAAGATGAGATGAGCCTCTAGTGATTCATTTGTACTTCAGTCGGTCAGAGAACCAAACATTTCCTTCATAAAAAGCAGAAAAACCTCAATGAATTGATTGTGTTTTTATTCATATTTATCTGATTCTTGAATCTTCAAAATCAGAACAGATTTCAGTTGTAGTTAACGGTAAGAATTTGTTGAGGATCTCTAACTTCACAGGATACAACATGTTCTAAACATTTTGCTATTTTCTCCAAAAATAAATACTGAATGTGAACCCAAGAAAGATAAGTAGGAGCATTCATCCCATGATGTATTTTGAGCCAGATCCTGAAGCAAATGAAAGATTTCTGAACTTTTATTTGGATTAAAATAGCAAATGAAAAGGATTGTGCAGGTTTGGTGAAGCTACAATTTTAGAATTTATAAGAATAAAAATTAATTTTACATGCACACATACACGAACTATGTCATGGAGACACTGTTTCTAAGTGATCTCAAACAAATCAGTCAGTTAACTGATGAAGAAACTTTGCTTATTGTCTGTAAAGCCTAAAGCCCTGCTCCAGTGTCTCTCTCACCTGCTTATTCAATATGAACCTGTCCAGACTCTCAGGGCTTATGATTGTGCCATCAAAAGTTTTTTTTTTTGTCCTAGAAGCTGGAATTCTGCAGCTGATTATTTTACTTGTGCGCCAACAGCAGAATGAAAACTCCTGTTCTCCTTTGCATTTTTTATGTTTTCTGTATTTTTGCTTTGCATGGTTTTTGTGCTGGTACATTTTATACTTTATTCTTGCAGTGACTGCATCTCCAGAACCAAATCAAAGGTCAAAGCCTCTGGGCCTAGAATGACATGTTATTCATTCTCTTTATTTGGTCGGGATCCTGTGTTGTAGGACAAAGACTGTCCTGGGGTGGTTTTATTCATTTGGGGTCTCAGTATAAAAGTAAATTAGCAGAACAGCAGAGGTGATGCAGCTCTAACAAGTCGCCTCAGTCAAGAATTAAGCCAAAAAAAAAAAAAAAAACTTGAAGCAATCCTCCTCAAACACACGGTTCTCCTCACACACTGCTCCATCCTGTCCTCCCTGATGTGGCTCTTTTGGCTAAAAACATATTGATTTCCTCTTCCGATTGTCACACTAATTACACTCTTCATCAATTAGCTGCCTTTAATGAGTTGCATCGAGTCAAGAGGCGCACTGCGTTCTCACACTGCGGAGAATGCCAAGAGGAGGCATCAGGGGGGTAGAGGGATGGAGGGACTTGCTGAGGAGGTGGTGGACAAAAAAAGCCAGAAAAGAGCATATAAAACAGCGGAAAGAGGCCGACGAGCTGCTGAATGAGGGAAATCAATACAAAGGAGGCCAGTAGATTGCGATGGAGAGCTGAAGAAGAAAGGGAGAGAAGAAACAAAAGGGGCCAAACATTGTTTAGACCCGGTTTGTTTGAGGCCTTCTGTCCTGCGGTAGCTCAGAGTCACAATAGCTGCAGGGACACACTTGTGGACATGAGGAAGGGGGGGGTCAACTCAAAGGAAACTTCTTCAATCTATGACAACCCCCACCACACACACACACACACACCTCGAACACCCCTCACCCTCCCTGTCTTTCTCTGCTGTGACCCCGTTGAGCCACCCTTCGCCTCCATCAGGCCACTTTCCCAGCCCCTCCTCACTGGTCAGCTTTAGGAGGCTTCACCAGCAGCTTCAATAACTTTTCTTCTGCAGGGGTCAGAGGTCAGCAATGGGGCTGGACACCCGGGCCTTTAGAGGAGTCCCTAAATTTATTCAGGAATGGAACCCCCCACTCACCCAACCTCCCCCGGTGCTCTACGGCCAGGCATAGCTGGGCTAACAGCAGCCCGGTGGGGGGTCTTCCCACAGATGTGCTAACTCTGCAGAAACACAAAACAAGCCCACAGACTCCACTGAAACTGGGAAGGCTAATTAGAAGAGCTACATTAAAGGAATATGCACACATTTACACTCTTAAAGCCCTAATCTGTGTCTGTGAGCCATGCGAGCAGGTCCAGGGATGATGTGGTTAAACCTGGTCCATTCGTGGTCCCCACTTACAGACCCCTACTGACCGTGATGATCCTCTAACTTTTCTTCTTGCCCCACCATGAAGTTGACACTTGTGATTTTTAGTGAAAATGCCTCGACAGCTATGAGATGGATTGCTATGAAATTTTTATTGATACTCAAATTCCCTAGAGGCTGGATTCTAGTGACTGTGGTGATCCCTCAAAAGGTTTCACTGATTCAGTGAAATGCTTCAGCATCTACTTGATGGATTGGCAGCAAAACTTGTTCAGACATTCATGATTCCCAGATGATGTACCAGTGTTACCGTGAGGCAGTGGCTTTTACTTCAATATCTCAACAGATATCAGATGGATTTTACCAAATGTTGGGTGCGAACATGCTAAATTAAGATGGTAAATATTAGCAAACAAATGCTAAACACAGTAAGCTTCTTAGCATGTTGACATTGCTATTTACCTCAAAGCACCACCCAAACAGCACAATAAATCCGGCCCAGACTTGTTTCTTTCACGATTCAATGGCCCGAATTTGGCCCATATATGGAATGATTGCCAGATGCTACTTTCACGTCTGGACAAATGCTGGTGCACAGAAAAAAAAATCCTCTGGCCGTCAGCCAATACAGAAGGATAACAGCTGGAATCTGCCCAGATGTGCAACTATATGGGCCGGACTCGGGCCGAGGACCCAGGTGTAGCCTATGTGGGGCCAGAAGTCTCATTTTGCTGCAGCCTCACAGAGCTGCTAGCATGACTGTAGACTCTTATACTGATACTGAATCAAATGACTGTAATGTGAAAGAGGTTACTGCACCCTGGCAAAGCTTCCCATCATGCTGCAGCTGTAATGAGCTCATACTTTTGGTTTTAAGGCACATTAATCTATGATCCAGTCTCCAGCAGCAGGCGGCATCACCTACCCAGCATCCATCACATCGGCTGCTCTTCCTGGTCTGGTAGTGATGTAGCCGTGCAACAAAGAAGGTCATCCTGTCTGCATCTTTCAATGAACACTCGTCTGTTTGAGCTCATCACACCGTCTGTCTCTTGTGTTGCTGGTCTTGCTTGTTCCATATGGCACCGGCAGCCGGACACCAGTTTCTGACCACAGTTACCAGCCCTGTTACCCTAGCAACCTGTTGCACCACCACCCTGCTGCAGAGGCATGTGGCATTAGAGGTGACTCTCGCAGAGACAGTTGCTCTGCTTCCCTGAAGTCTGAAGTTAGATCTGCTGTGAAGCCTTACAGCAGATATCAGTGGTCTCCAAGCTGAGGCGTGGGGCCAGCAGCAAATGTTTTCACAGTAGCAGAATCACAGTTGACAGGTGACAACTTTGTTCCCCCATCAACTAATGGGTTTTTTGCAATCTAATACCAATGTCTGATACCAGTCAGTGACAGTTTGTGTCCATGTATTTCCATTTCTTGTCAAAAACTGTATTCTCATTATTATAGAGAAGCCTCTGAAACATTAAACGTTACACATACTTCAGTTTCTGAGCTCAAACTCATATTGGAGAGAATATCTGTAGTTTTTGCAGCTCTAACCCAATTAAACAGTGTATTTGTTTATATATGGGAAACTAAGGATGCTGAATTCATTATTAACAGTTCCCTTTTTGCTGGGTGTCATTGAATGTACAAAAAATATACTAATATATACTAAAAATATGATGATTCTCTGCGGAGTTCTGCAGTTACAAGGACAATGTTTTTACTGACATTCATGTGTTACAGACATTGGAGAAAGGATATCCTTGGAAAGTGTTAGATGAACTGAATATGTGTGTTCAGTTTTTGCTTAATTTTGCTGTAATCAGGCTCAAATTGTTCTAAAAAGGCGGAACTAGTCAAACTACACTAACTAACCAGTTGTTTTTAGAGCGCCTGGATCCACCTGTCACTTTCACCTCACACACCCTCACACAGGGTCTCTGCACACGTCTCCTTTACAGTGTGAAACCTCTGGACTGTAGCCTATCGTCTCTTTGGTGACAACAAAAATTAACCCAAAAAAACTAGCTAGCTGTTTCCAGTCTTTATGCTAAGCTAAGCTAATTACCTACTGTTTCTACAGTGGCTCTGTACTAACATGACAGTGGTATAAATGTTCTCATCTAATGCTTAGAAAACATGAGAGCAGATACATGTATTTTTTGAAAAGCCATGCTGTTTCTTTGAGTTTAAAATCTTTTATGTCAAGATAAATCTCAGGTCTTTAGATTCTAGGTCATCTTGGCTTTAACTCTTTCAATCCCAGCTTTTATCCTTTTACTATTTCATCCTTATTTCTTATTTGTGGTTATTGGTTTAAGGCTGACTCTGCTTCTTTCAGTTTGTGTTGGTAATGTTGCTTCTGTCACCATTTTATCCTCATATCTTATCTGCAGTTGTCTAAATGTCTGGGGGGCACTTTGGGGTTTTGTTTTTTTGTTTTTTTGTTTGTTTTTTTTTTTTGCTTTGCAGTTTTTGTTTCGATTGTTCTTTGTACACAGATCATAGAGCAGCCAAGAGAAACAGCCTGAAGCTGCTTGCATCAGTCCGGCCTGTATAAAGAGGTAAAGGCTGAATGAAAGAATATGACTGAATGAGTCCACACCTCTGAATTATAGCTTTATATTACTCACCTAGACAAGGATAGAAAACTATTATTGTTAAATAACTTTCCCATAATGCATCTGCTGTCCTCAATTAGGGATTTATAAAACTTCACAGCACATATAAACAGTCTTCTTCTACTGATTTGCACCATATCTATTCTCACTATATAGACAATATATAATTACATTTGTTTGCTGGTACATACAGTAAAATAAGGTTGAAATTGGTCTTTTAATTGTATTTATTTCACAATAATGTTATATTTAAAATATTTTCTTGGTGTAATGTTGCAGTAGGGACCTGTAGTGAATCTACAGTTTCTTTCTTTCAATAGTCTTCTGTGTTTTTTTGTTTTTTTTTCCTCCAGCATCACAGAATAGACTGAAGTCGTCCTGGTTTCCCATGGCAGAGCCGAGTGTTACAGTGAATCCAGGCCCGTTGGGGATCCTTTTCTCACTCGCCTCTTTCCGATGAGCAAGCATTAATAACGCGTCCTTTTCCCCTTTCATAGCCATAATCTCCAGTGATCTCGGGCCTCCCGCACTAAATTATTCTTACAGGGCCATGAAAAGGCAGCAGCGGGGCCCTTTAAGAGGCAAATGAGCATCCAACGTGCAAAGATGTTCCCAGCAACGGAAATGTTAACTTGCCGTACAGAGCAGGGCAGGGCAGAGGGAATCCACTGACATGTCTGATGAGAGGGGAAGGAAGGGTCCACCATCGCCCAGAAGGCAAAGCCTGCTGGGTAATTTATCCTCTAACCTCTTGTCTAAGTGTTTACATTTGGCTTTTAGCTGATGGTTCTGTCCAGAGCGGCTCACAAGGAGTGCAACAGTAAAAGAAAGATTCACATGCTGGATTATCATCCAGGAATCCACCCTGTGCTGGATTCTTCTATAGATTTTATTTTCCCTCCTAAAATTTACCAAAAATAATGTATTAAAAGGTGCAGAGCCTCTGAAACCGTACTTGGACCATCATGGGACAGTACAGCTCCCTACTGAAACCCATGGTCTCCTTTACTGGTGGCAGCTCTTGCTGTTTGACTGAAATAGGCTGAAAGTTGAAACCAGTTTACATCCCACAGAGCTTCACCACCACAGAAGTTTCAGGAAGTGACAAGGTGCTGATGTTCCGCAGGTGTAATGTTTACTGTTTTCACCGTCTTATGCTACGACCACACTACTACACATATCATATAACCATTCGCATACACTGGGCATGTGCGAGCTGGTGTAAACAGGAAGTAGATTGTATTTTCTGCAGTGGATTAAAAATAAGTAACAGCAAAGACAGTTGTAGCATTAAAATGTGGAATTTAACTGCACAACAGCTGCTAGCAAAGACAACAGGGTCAGTAATGTTTGTAATTCATTATCCATGTTGCTTTTACCACTGGTAGGCGAGGCTGATAAGACCCAATCAGGGAGTAAATACTTGTCTACTTCATTGTTTCCAAAGGTCTCAGTTTTTTCCCGTCCAGACTACAACACAAAGAGTTTTAAACTAAAACGGGTTCAGCTGCGTTTCAGAAAGTCTCTGTTTTAGGCCTCCTCTAGGTTTCAAGGCATTTAACTCACAACCACAAAGGTGGACCTCACTGTTGCGCTACAGGAAGAGTAGCTGTGGTGTCAGAGGTAAAGACAAAGGTTCATCCACTGGGGACCATGAATGTCTGAACAAAATTTTATGTCAATCCATCAGAGGGTTTTTGAGATATCTGACAAAATAAGTGAAAACCTTGAACTGCTGGTGGCGCTAGGTGAAACCTCAGGAAATCACCAAAATCAGCAGGGTTCATCCTCTGGGGAACATTAACATCTGCACCAAACTGCTTAGTAATCCATTCAACAGCTGTTGAGATATTCCAACCTGGACCAAAGCAGTGGACTGACCGATGGGCAGACATTTCCATCCATCATGACTGGTTTCAGACTGTTTCAGAGCCAAAACACAAATATTCACTATTGGTGAAGGTGTAAAAAAAAAAAATCTTAAAAAGCTGTTAAATATTTGAGGCATGTTAGCCTATAACTACGAAGAACTGCAGGAGGGTCAGCTGTCAGTTTCTTCTTCTACAGAGCAGGTTTTATCTGTTACTCCCAAATGTTAATTTTCATTTAAAGAATAGTTTCACAAAGTCGGGTCTGGTCTCAAAGAGGCAAACCTCCCTCAAGATACGAGACGGAAGAGATGGTGTAACTGTGTTCGACCGTCCCCACATTTCCAGCCAATACTCAAATATCTTTTCCTTTACCCCAAAAATAAGTCATTTGGTTCAGAGAGGTTTTTCTGGTAGTTGGACTGGAGCCTGAGAGAGAAGCAGAAACACGGAAGCACAGGTGATGTGAACGTGAAACAGAGTATCTGATAGAATATACTCAGGCTCAAGATCTGTCATCTGTCTGAGTCACGTTCGGTTTTTTCATCGTCCACTTCTCAACCGTCAGCAACTGCAGCAACTTCTTTGTGATGTGTGTTGAAATGATGATGGATGATGTGTCTGTCTTCACTGAATCTAACAGACAGAGAGGCGAGGAACAGGCTCCTTTCATCCTGTAAAGACCCATTAAAGCAAACTGAACCAGGATTTGACTCTTCTTTTGTGCCTTCCTCAGGGTCTGATGTTTCAGATTAATATCAGTTTCATCTCTGTGTGTCCAGTGGGAGCAGGATGTGTTTAGCCTAGCTTAGCACAAAGACTGGAAGCAAGGGGAAACTGCTAGCCTAGCTAATCGTAATCACTGGTAATTGAATGAATTTAATTATTTAGGAAAAAAAACTTTAATTAAGGATTTCTGGAAGTTACACTAGTATTAAATTACTTATGAAAACATGATCTATTTAGCAACAAATTTAATTATAAATTAATATGAATTAATTGATCTATTTTTTTTTTTTTTTGCTTTATGGTGATCTGTGACTGTGTGTGAAAATTAGGTTTTTCAGGCTCCTCATTTCTAAAATCATTTTAAAGTAGTATTTGTTTATATTTATGTTTATAGGCCTATTTATTATTATTATTATTATTATTATTATTATTATTTGTTCATATACTGTATATATACTTTATTAAATAAATAAATAGATAATAAATATTATTCAACTTGGTAAGCACTCTGCAGATAAATAAGAAAATTAAATCATTTAGATGACAAAAAAGAGAAAAAAAACAATTAAGCAACTGTTCTGGAGCTTTCGATCATTTTACATGATCTTCATCAGTAGAAGGACTTGCACAGTCTTCATGCAAACGTCAATGACCATATTTTTCTGGACGTTTGAGGGCGTCTCTTCCATGTTGAGGGTCGGATTTAAATGTGGTTTCTTGAATTAGAATTTAAGGTTAAGGCAACATTTTAAATGATAAATTAAAATAATCAAAGTTAAAATAACATTAGGTGTTTCAAGACCTCAGGAAAACATCCTATAAATATTTTTAATTCATTCATTCATTAAAAAAAATGATTAAAATATATTTAACTTTCATTTTCCTCAAAACAAAAGCAGCTTTGTTTGGAGCAGTGGCTGGTAGTGACGCACAGTGTGTCGTTTTTCGCAGAGAATTTCGTTTGCTCGGCATCAGAGTGACTTTGTGCACCTTTTTGTTTGTTGTTGTTATTGATTGTGTTGTTTTCCCACCATCACATCATCAGTGAGGGAAGCCTCTGAGCTCCGACTGTCTCCTACAGCAGCAGCAAAAAGCCACACGTCATATATTCAGCGTGTGTGTGTGTGTGTGTGAGGGAGTGTGTGTGCGTTACAATGCAGTGTTTATATGAGGGTTAACAGTGTTTGGATTGTAATTCAAAATGAAGAAAAAGCAGAAAAGAGAGAGAAAAAGGAAAAATAAGACCCTTGTGTCTTTAAGAGGTTTGCTGCTCCTTCATTCGCAGCTGCTCTCTCTCTCTCTCTCTCTCTCTCTCTCTCTCTCTCAGTGCAGATTCATTACTTCTTCTTCTTCTCCTCCTCCTCCTCCGGGCACAATGGGCATTTATCATCACCCCCGCGGTGTGTGTGCATGTGTGTGTTTATTCAAATCTCTGTACCAAGAGCAGACCGGCCCCACTCCCGAGCTCTCTCTCGGTGACACGGACGCACCGGGGCTTATTGTTGGAGGAGCCCCAGAAAAAGCCCCCGAATCGGCCAGAAGGGAGGAGGAGAGTGAGGAGGAGGAGGAGGAGGAGGAGGAGGAGGAGAGCTGGAGCGACAGCAGGAGGAGACGGTGGTGGCGGCACGCCGTCCGCTCGCACCCCGTCCTCCATGCGACCATCCGGGGGAGCATCCAGCCTCGCTGCCCGCTGCCTGCCTCCATCGTCAGCCCCCCCCCTCCCCCCCCCTGCCTGCTGGAGTAGCCTGCTGCTTCCAATTTCTGTCCTGGAACTACACACGGAGGAGCAGGTGCATCATGCAACCTGCAACACATCCCCCTCTTTTTTTTTTTTTTTTTTTTATTCTGTGCAGGTTTGTGCGGGGGAAAGGTGAGAAGCTGCGCGGCTGAAAACAGAGGTAGATGGTGTAGTTGCATCTTTTTTTTTTTTTTTGGGAGCTTTTTCTGGGGGGAAACTACAAGGGGAAGGAGGGAAGGAAGGAAGGAAGGAAGGATGGAGGAGAGAGATGCGTCTTAACAGGTGCAGATATGGCGGAAAAGGAGTTTTGGGCAGAAAGTGCTCTGATTCCCGGGCCCCCCCTCCAGATGAACTCACAGTCATGTCTGTGTGTGATATTAACGCATGGGGGGCGATTTCCCCCTCAGCTGCTGGTCTCTTTTTACGGGATCGCCTCTGATAAATTGGAGAGTGGCTAATTAGCGGCTGTGATTGGATAATGTGGCTGATGCGGCCTGTGATGTGTGAAGGCTGCTGCTGACTCCAGGTCAGCTCACTCTCGTGTGAATGGAGGAGACGACCCGCTTGTTCCTCAACATTTTGAGGCTTTACAGAAAAGCGCTGCTCTCCCTCTCTCTGATCTGCAGGTTGGTGTGTTTGTGCCTGTGTTGTTCTCTTGAGCTCTGGCTGCTGATTGTCCAAACGCAATTCTTGTGAAATTTAAATCCTGCCGAGAATTGTGCCTGGACATCTGTTGCTGGACGCTCCTGCTCATCTGACCCTCTGCTCCCGGATCACATCTGCTTTTTCCTTCTTTGCATGTTGTTCATTCGATTTATCACTTTTAGCTCATGTTCTCCTTTTCCATGTTTTTGTTTTTTTTTTTTTTTGCATCCATATACACTTCGTGCTCTTTCTGTTTCAGGGCCTTTAAAGGGCCACACTCGTTTCCTGTCATCTTAATTCGACTCTAATTTGTTTTTTAATGAACTTAAATTCTCCTTTTTTGGCTCCTTTAACTGATTAACTGAAGCAGAAAAAGCCCAAACACTCACTTTTTTTTTTTTTTTGCAGATTTCTTTGTAATCAGAGGCTTCCGGGGAAAGGAGGCCAACCCAAAAAATTAAGAGTGATAATTAGGTATTTTACAAGCTTGGACATTTTTTCTAAGTTGTTGGAGTGAAACTAATATTTCTCAGGCAGGCCCAGCTCCACAGCTTCTCTCTTTATTTTACTCACTTTTCCTCGCAGGGAGGGTTTATTGTCGCTCCACTGGTGAGCTTTTGTTGCCGCCTTTTGTTGGCGTTTTGGGGATTATAATTTGCATAATTCTTCAGGAATGTATCATTTTAATTTTGTTTAACAAACCGTGACCTTTTCCAAGCCCTTTATCCTTTTTGATAAAGGGTGCCATTACAAGCCAATAAAGACGGAATTCGTTTGTACTGATTCTACTGTTGGTGAATAATAAAGAATTAATGGTCATTGGAAGCATCAGATTTTTTTTTCTTCCATGTTTTTCTTCCTCTTCTTCTTCTTTTCATGTATCCAAATTTTTTGCATTTTGTTTTTTCCCATGCATCATTTAAATGTCCTATATTTAGATTTATTAAACTGTAAAACTGAATTTTAGCAGGTTAAGAAGTGAAAGATGCTTTTTTTTTTTCTAGGAAAGCAGAAGAATTTTTTCTTCTTTTTGTGGTGCAGCAGGCCCCATGATGTTTAGTTTCCTGGATGCTGGGTTTCCATTAGCCAGAAATAATGGTGCGTGAAACGTGATATTTTTGGGTGTATTTTCTTCATAATTTGTGACAGAAGTTTGGATGTTGTCACGAAAAGCAGAATTTTTGGTGGAAGAATTTGTCACTATTGAGGGAAAATTTCATTTCAGTCCAAATATGACATGAAATTTTAGAGAATATAAACAGATTTTTAAAAAAAACATGATATTCGCAATAAATGTCACTGTTCTGTAAAAAAAAAAAAAAAAAAAAGAAAGAAAGAAAAAAACTTCAAAAACTTAAGTTTTTATTTTTATTTTAGTTTAGGGGTAAAACTATTTGCTAAGGATATTGGATTTTTTTTTGTATATTTTAGTTTATTTTAGTTTTTATAAATTGTTATAGAACAACAGTAAAATCTTCTGCCAATATGTGAAAGCTGTGACATGACAGGAATCTGAAAAGGTGTCAGCAGCAGGGTAAACCAAACCCTCAGTTTGACTTTGGCCTCCTTGGGTTTTGGAACCGGGGTCTGTTTGATTTTCACACCACAGCATCACCTAGGCTTGGATGTGTCGGGTCTCCTCTGACTAATTTGCTGCTGTAATCCGCTGTCAGCGTGTTGCCCGAGGAGCCGGGCAGCTGTGGGACGGAGCTCAGCCTCAGAACAGTGGATTAAAAACTTGGGGAGGTGTGTGTGCTCAGTCCATGCACCACCACCCAAGTTGGGGAGGAAAACACACCGGTTGTCTGTTGACCAAGTGCCACTGAACGCCCCATAATGACTGGATCAGAGAGTCAAAACTAGGAGGAAAACCATTCTCCTCTTGATATCAGATCATTTTGAGGTCATGAGTGGAGCTGGTGTCATTTCATTATTTTGATACCTGATATCTGAGCTTTGGTACCAAATGATCCTTTTTCTGATACCTTACCTCACTTTGAGATGTTTAAACATGTTTTCATCAAATTTTTCAGAAGCCAAAGTTCAAATGTTAAATGTTTTCTCAACAGCTACAAGAACTGAAATAGGTTGTAAAATTGACAAAATTTTAACTGAAGTCTGGATCGAAGATGAGTCGACAAGATTCTGATTTCAATGTCGACTTCCAGTTCTCGACAGTGTGTAAAACTTGGTGCTGCAGATACACTTCAGTTGAAGTGTGAAAAATATTTGGAGTTGAGCTGTGATGCTGCGAAGAGTTGTCTTAGTTTTCTCAATCAAAATACCATCACAAAGTTTTTAAGGCTTAGACCAAACACACATCTGTGAAAATACACATAAAAATGTTGAATTCTTATTAACTCATCAACAGTTGCAACTAGTTAAACAAAGAGTGTGCTGTTATCTTACTTTATTTTTATGGGTCTGAGGAATTAAAATTATCCAACAATTAAAAAGAAAGAAATGGCAACAATTAAAGGGAACATTTTGAAAAAAAATGTGACAGAATTTTGTTTAAAACAAACATATTTTTACGGTGAACAATCTCATATTTATCTTGTGACACCTCGTCGTGTCCTGACCCTTGGGCTCAGAATTCTATTTGTGTTTTATTGCATTTGATTTCGCTTTAAACAGTTTGTGTAACCAAAGTTTTAAAATAACTTAATATTTAAAAAAATAAGCATAAAAAACTACTTTTTTACATATCTGATCTTATCTGTGATAAGAGATTGGAAAAATGAACAAATCTGTTTATTTCAGCACCAATGATCCTAATACAGAACCAAACCCTCTGTTTATTTCCCTTCAGTTTGAGAATAAATGAATCCAAATTCACAGAACCATAAACGCTCTGTAGCAGAGCTGCTGGTGTAGCTGAAGCTTCACTCCCTCTGGCAGCGAGGGCTACTTCAGGTGCACTTGACGAGGAATTGATCAGTATCGACAGTGATATTGATGACAAAGATATCTTGAGGAAACAATTAGGAAGGCAGTGTAATGATCAGACAGATCATTACAGCCATTTAACCCCACTGGCATCTGCTGATGAGGTATAGACCGTGTTTCCACTTGGTCTGGAGTCTTGAAAGCTCAAACGTCAGAGGCTCCTGGTTGTTTTGTGCACATTTTAAATGATATGGCCTCTCCTCGTCCTCGTTCTGTTCAATTTTCACTCTCATTCAAGACTTTACAAAGGTCAAATATGGTAAAAATGACCCTGTTTAAACACATTCAGGATTAAATTGGTTAATAATGAAACTTCATGAGCATTTAGGCTGCGTGAAATGTTTCAATAACTGATCTAGATTCATCTGTGTCTTCATCCCCGTGTTAGGTCAGAGGTTTTTGTGTCTGTGGAGGGGGAGCGACTGAAGATAAATGTTGGCGCAGCGTTAAAACATTCAAAAACGCTTCCTCTTCCGGGTTTGGCCTCCATGTTGGACGCTGTTGAGCTGCTGTCGTCCTGCTGCGTTCTGCTCCGGGTCACCCACTTCCTCCTTCATGCCCCCCGCCTCCTCTTTCTCTTCCTCCCAACATCACCACCACCTCCACAGTCACATGACCCAGGCTGTGTCATCACTGTGACACACACACACATACACACACACACGCACACATCGCTGCAGAATAAAACGGCAGGGACGAAAGATGAAGGGAGGGGACCGGATGTGGGCAGAGGAAAAGGAGGAGGAGGAGGAGGAATGGGAGCATCACAGGGGTGACGTCACATCACGACCTCCTTCCCAGCATCCCTCCCTCCCTTATTCCCATCACACACACACACACACACACACACACACACACACACACACACACACACACACACACACACACACACACACACACTCCAGCAGCAGCAGCATCTCACCAGATCTGAGGGACACGCGAGAATGTTGAAGGTCCGTCGCTGGAAATGACCTCCTGTGACTCCACGGAGACGTGTGACGTCTTCTTTAGAAACAAGCAAAGAAGCCATTTTGTATGTGTGTGTGTGTGTGTGTGTATGTGTGTGTGTGTGTGTGTGTGTGTGTATCTATGTGCATCATCCACTTATTGCAGTGTCGTGTGGTACGGGTACGCTCGCTGGTGAGGACGAAATGGGTTAACGTTTTGGGGTTGGGGGTGTGAGAGGGACTGCAGATGTCCATATGATGTAGCACCCCCACCTCCACCCACCCTCCTCCTCTTAGTCCCCCACCCCTCCGCCCAACTCCACACACGCACATAAAAACAACCCCCAAATAACATCATCATCACAACCCATCACCTCCTGCAAAATGTCACCACCGCTCTGTTTGTCAGCCAGTGATTTCTGCTGCAGAGACGGGGGCCGGCGGCCATGTTTGGCCCTCAGAACGCCACATCTAACAAATGGCTCCTTTACGACTCCCACACACACACACACCCACACACGATATTAAAATACATACATGGGTAAAACATGTGCGAGCAGGGGTTTACGTGCTCTTTCTGGACGCCATTTGTTCCTCTCTTTCATCTCGACTGGAGACGCCCGGGACGCCTGCACCAGTCTCTGACCGAGCCGCCATCACCACCTTCACCTCCACCGCCCATCACCCCTCTATTGGTACCAAACAGCAGCTGGTCCCCCCCACCACCACCACCACCACCACCACACTGCACCACTGTTCAGCCCCAGCTGCAGACACACAGCTGTGGTTTAGCAAGGGCGCTCTGACATCACCGCCTCCTCCTGGCCAATCATTCGCTTTATTTATTTTAAGCAACACTTACTGCCTGGCCACAGAGGAGGACATGTTGGGGTTTTAGCTGGAACTTGTCCCTGTTACCGTCGACCATTAATGTGACGAGGAGCAGAGGCCGTTTAATAATCGAAGGGAAAACAGAAAAGAAAAATATCTATTTCTTTTACAGTGTAGAGGGAACAGTCTGAAGAATGGAGTCACCCTGTGGTGCTCTTATACCTCCTCCTCCTCTTCTTCTGAAAGTCTGAAAAATTTAGAAATATTTTTTAGTGCCACAGCTTAGACCGACCTCGATCTGCTCGAACAAATTCACAGAAGAAAGGCTGATCTGAGGTCAGCACTTACTCAATAAACCAGACCTACTGTTTTCTGAACCACACAAAGAATCAGTGATTAGACTCATGTTCAGTCTTTTTGCTTATTTTCAGATCCTGAATGTCCTGTTGGATTTTTAAGTGTTAATCTAAAATCAAAAGACAATGACTGAGGAGGTCCATGTAAGTGTCTGGTACATGAACACAGTGTGTAGTGACGTGTTGGTATTTTGACTGTCAACTATTCTTGGTTTAATTTTGAGAACCAGACCCTTGGAATTTAATATAACAGCATCATATGAGGAAACTACGGTGGCCCTGAGAGCTCAATGCACTGCAGCTCAAGAAAACACGTGCAAATAGACAAAACACAAACCAATTCAGAAAACATTTGACAATACATGCTGCAAAAACAGACTTTAAAAACATCTAAGAATGAATTCCTGCATGTAGAGGTATGTTGTTGGTGAACCAAGAAAAAAAATGGGCAATAAACTATATGTAGTTTTTGAAAGTAGAAGCCGAGGTAGTGATTGTGCTCGTTCGCTGGGGTCAAGGAGCTGTGCAGAGCAGCTGCAGAGCTGCAGCTCCTCGTCCCTTTCAGCGTTATTACCATAATATGTGGTGGGAAAGGAATCACTCATCAATCAGAAGTGTTGGGAAAGTGACCACGCCAAAGACCCGGGCCCGCTGTTTGAGCAGCAGGCTCACAGGGGTCAGCCAGGGTGCTCTGCATGCATGTGTGTGTATGTGTGTGTGTTTTGTCATTAATCACTCCATGTTTGAAGAGAGTGAGAGGCGTCACAGCCTTCATCTTCCCCTGCTCTCCTCCTCCTTCATGGCCGGTGGCCTTCGCACCCCATCTGACCACCGCACAGAGGCCAAGGTCAACCTGCCCCCCCACCACACACACACACACAAACACACACACACACACACTCCCTAAACCACCTTCTCATCTCCCATCAGCCCCCTCCAGGAGTCACCCTTCACCCCACCCCCCCTGCTCAACCTCCCTCACATTCCCCCCACCGCGTCCCCTTTGTCCACCTGTTGTCCCGGAGACTCGATTGCCACTGAGACCACCCCTCTACTGTGTGTGTGTGTGTGTCTGTGTGTGTGTGTGTGTGTGTGTGTGTGGCAGAGGTCAGGACAGAAGCTAAAATAACAGATAATCTCACATAATACTGGTCAGGCCATGACACTATGGAGGCCACTCAGCAACAACATACACAACAAACAAAGTAACAGGACACAACACGACACAACACGACACAACACAACACACACATAACTCGAGGTAACGTCAACACACCAGGGCTCTCACTTAGGATTTGGACTCTCCAGTTTATTTCCAAATCATCTCCTCAAAAGTTTTCTGGAAAGAACCAGAGCTACAGTTTGGTACTAGTCACTGGTGAAGTTCCAGTTATTTTAAATGCTCAGCTAGCACAACACTGAGACCTTTAATCAGGATAGCAGGAGAGCTACATATGCTAAATGTGTAAAACAAATTTACAATTCAGCAAAAATAAAGAATAAAGTTTCAACTGAAAATGCCTGAGTTTAAATGAAGAACTTTCTTTCATTGTAATTAATCTGGAAGTCAATAACGCACTAAAAATAATAATAATTAAATAAAAAAAATGAAACTTTCAAGAACTCATTAGGGAAATAATGTAAATGTAAATAAAGTGTTAACAAAAAGGAGCTGCCCTGTTCAGTAAACCTGGTTCACTGTCTTTTTTAATCATTTTAAAAGTATATAATTTGAAATCAATGTCACTGATCAGTCATTGATAAAGGTAAGAGCAGTGTTTTGAGCTTAATGCCAACTTCACTATGCTAACAAGCTCACAATAACAATGCTAACATGCAGGTATAACATGTTTAACATGTGGCACATTAGCATGCTAACATCTGCTTTTCTTTATAAACTACATTTTAAAATAAATATGTAGTTTATCAACATAATGAAAAGCATTTTTGTATTTGAATCTATCAGTGAAGTTACTTTATTTATCGTATCTGCAGAGCTTTTACTTTGGTTTCCCCGCAGCTCTCCTGTCAGTAGTAAAACCACCTGTGCTCAGCTCCCCTCACCACCTGATTTAACCGCCTGCCTGCACACCTGCCCCTCATTCCCCTCCTCAGCTGCCCCAGTACACACTCCTGCCCTGCTTGATTGTTTAGTGTGTGTACCACCTGAGCATCCGGCCCTCCTGTGTTCTGTTTTTCTGCCTGTTATGACCCTTTTTTGGAAACTTTATTCTGCCTCAGTCTTGCTCTGCTTTTCGACCTGCCTGCCCCTAATTCATGTGTTTGATTCCGCTGCCTGCAAAACTGAACTTCATTCACTGACGACTGATGTTTTTCATGATTCTGTTTAGGCAGCTTAAAAACACTCACTTGAAGCTCTAGACAGAAATTGTTGACTTATTCATCCAAAATCAAAATCTTTCCTCAGTCTCGGTGAGGTGTTTTTGAATGTAATCCACATTTGTAAGCCAGTTGTCCTATATTGACGTTCTAGTTTGATAACAGGGTTTGGGATCCTGTCTTCAAGTCCTGGACTTTGTTCAACCTGCATTTATTTTTCCCAAATATATATGGCAATATATTTAGGGATGACTGTAGGCCACTGGATGCTAGTGTAACTCTGGTTCCCTCGACAAAGCCAATGGGATTTTTACATTGTCTTTTGGATTACTGCGGAAAATAAACTCTGAGACAAACAACAGCTCATGATCCTGACACATTTTGTTCAGCAGGATAATCTTCGCTAATGAAACCACTTTGTGATGTTTGAGGTCTAAATACAGTCAGCAGAAGCAGAAGGCTAATGTTGGGCTGTAAACCAGCTACGCCGCGGTCACATGACTTCACCATCACCACCACTAAACTTCCACTTGTAGTTTGATTTAGCTCTGAGCTCTTCTACAAAAGCCTTTCCTCTGATACAGTTTGTAAGAGCGCGAGTAGAAACACAACGAGGCTGTAAAGGTGGACCGGTGAGGAGATCGGTTTTCATGTTGGACTGATGACGTTTATTGTTCCCAACAACCTCTGTAGCCTCATTAAGACACTTGGTAACTGCCCTTTTTTAACAGACATTAAGGCTTAAAGAAATCAGGACTGGGGTATTTACAGACATATTTTATGCCGTACAATAAAACATGAAAATGTCTTGAGTTGTGTGTGAACCACAGACCTTATTTCAGCCATCTGACCAAAAATCCATTAAAAAAACCCAGAGACTTCACTACGAGCTAACAGGAAGCGCTAAAATGCTAACTCCTGTGCCACTATATGAAGAGATGTTTCGACACAGTAGCAGCAGCTCATTGGATGTAATGTCAGTCTGTTGACAACAGCTATGGATCCATTCATACTCCCAAGAGGATGAATCACACACACACACACTTTGGTGATCCCCTGACTTTTCATCTTGTGTCACTTCATTGTGTAAACGTGTCCTGTATTTTGGTTTTATCACCTGTAAAACTAATGAAGCTCCCATCAGCCTCAGCTTTGCATTAAGTTGTCATCGTTCCACCAGGTCAAACTAAGATGGTGAACATGGTGAATATTAACCTGCAGGTAAACATTTGACTCAAAGTGCTGCTGAAGCTACAAATACATTTATTCAAGTGCAGTTTTGTACTTTAAGTATTTCCATATTCTGCTTCTTTATATTTCTGCTTGAATACATTTCATTAACAGCTGTAGTTATGAGTTACTTTACAGATCACGATTTTACAAGAAAATATATGACCAACCTCTAAGATATGTTGCATTGTTATAAATTAAACTACCCAACAGTATATAAAATAGTTTAAATGATTTATTTAATAATTGTGCTGACAGGAGGAATTCTGCATAATGAAAACTTTCACTTTTGATACTTTTTGTTTTCAATACTAAAATACTTAAAGTATTTTCATAGTGTGATGCTCCTTTTCCTCCACTACTGGCCGCTGGCATGGCTGAAGACTCAAATCATCATAAAACTTACAAAAATCTATCAACCTATTGCTGGACTACCTGCTGTATCAGGGCCTCGGTGTTTCATGCTATGGATTGTGATATGCTCTGCTGGGGGCCTCTGCACACATGGATTTGAAAAACACCTCCTCCTGGGTAGTGTACGCCACTTGTGACTGTTGAGGTTTCACTCTGGTCGTCCCTGCAGCTCAGGCCCGTCCCGTTCCTCTCCGTCCTACCAGGGGACGGCCAGCTGCAGGAATTCGAGGCGAGAGCTGGGCCCGTCCCAACCGTCCCAAATGACTGCACACACAAAAAAGGATTTAACTCTTTGTCACAATTGTCCCCTCACACTCTGGCCTGCAAAAAAAAAAAACAGCACAAGACTCCTTAAACTAACCCCCCCGCCCACCACCACCTCCCTCCTCCCCTCCCACCACCCTCAACCCTGACCCACCCCCTCATTGTATCCACTCCCCCTCCTCCCCTGCCCCTACCTTTCTCCTGACCCCGGCCGCGTGCATAAAAGACCCATCAGAAGTATCGCTGGCCACATTTACAAGTGAAAGAGGCCCAATAATGGAGCGGTTAGGGAGAAGAATGAGGAGACAGAGGGGCACTCACAGATGTGGAGGTGGGTGGGGAGGGGGGAGGAAGGAGCAGCGTCCCATTGTTGCCCTCCTCCCCGATGGGGGGGAAGCTGGGAAGGGGTGAGGAGGTAAAGCAGGAGAGTAGGAGGTGAAAGTGGATTTTTAAACCTGATTTGTGATGGAGGAGCCAAGGGGAGGAAAGAGGAAGAGGAAAAGAGGGATGAAGGAGGAAAGAAAGTGAAAGGAGAGGAGAGGAAAAAGAAAGTAAACTCTCTCTCTCTCTCTCTCTCTCTCTCTCTCTCTCTCTCTCTCTCCTGCGGGAGCGTGTGAAAACAGGCTCAGAGGTCATAAGAGGTGTGTGTGTGTATGTGTGTGGTGGTCATCCTGGCATTATTATATATGTGTAAGTGTGTGTGTGTGTGTGTGTGTGTCATTGTCCAGACAGAAGGACGGAGATGGCGATACAGCAGCTGGGGTGAAGAGGCCTCTAATCTGACCTTCGAACCCCTCCTCTTCCTCACACCGCCTGCGTGGTGGCGGAGGAGGGGGTGGGGTTAATGAAGTCATCACGGCAGGATCGTGGTGAGATGTGGCATATATAGGAGGCGACGGGGCGCCGTTAAAGGACAAGAGGATGTTTCCAAAATGTTGTCAGCAGGGCGGGAAATCGACACCGGGAGATGCTGCTGCTGGGTCGGTCACCTCCAGCAGGTGACAAGACGTCTACAAAGAAGCCGAGCGGCCTCAGGAAACTGAGTCAAAGTCGGTGGTGATGTGACCACAGTGTTTCTGTCCCAGATCCAAAAGGTTTTTTTTAATCTCGAGTGACAAAGAGACTTTAACTTTGTCCTTACGTTTCTCCTTCAGAGGAGAGAGAGGACGAGCAACACGAAGCAGATGTCCACAGTTGAATTCAAACCACAAACCAGTGTTTTTACATCTTTTAGCCTATTTCCTACTCAGCCTGTATTCTTAAGTTTGACATGAAAAAGTCCACTTACTGGCTTCTTCCAGAGCTTTCAACCACATCTCACTGCTCATCAGCGACTAAAGTGTAACAAATTAAAACATAATGCATGTGCCATTATGTGAGGCTGAACTAATATGTCTATTTTCAACCGGAACGCCCCGAGAATTTCCAAGTTCCCTATTGGAAATTTAAAGTGGTTTCCCCATGAAATCAGATTTCCAACTCACAAAGTTGGGAGAACCTCACCAATCTCGACCTCAAAATCCAAGATGGCTGCCGTTTACATCAACATAAGTGAAATCTGTAGTAATATACTGTTTACTAGTCTCATCAGATCAGCCTACACACGCTGTCTTCTCTCTGCGGACATGTTGCTACAAAAGACCAGAACCCTTTATGTTCTTGTGCACCATTAACGTTTCAGCCAGAACAACAGAGACGACTTTTTTATACTGTTTACTTATGTATATAAATCAAACTGATCAATCATCAATAACAGCTGACCACCACACTCAAATAAATTAGAATCACAGATAATGTCACAAAATGGAATATCTTCCCTAACCATCTTCTGCTGTGGGAACAAGAGAAATGTCCTCACAACCAACACACACACACACACACACACACACACACACACAGAATACTAAAGCCTTCTGACATCTGTTCATATCCGATGGAGAAACTATTAATTTCCTGTTGGAGATAGTGGAGCTATGTCTCCGTCAGAGAGCGATCGCATCTCCTCTGCTTCCTGTTCAGAGCTGCTGAGGTGACAAACAGCAGCTGAGTGTCAGGTGGAGAAAAATAACACATGTCAATATCACATTTACATTTACTCATGTGGCAGATGCTTTCATCCAAAGCAATTTATAAACGACGCACAAAACTAAACCTTCAGCCCTATTGGAACCCTTGGTAAGTACTGAATTGGTTCAAAGAGACTAAGTGCAGGGGGATCAGGTAAATAAGTGCACCACAAGTGCTCGTTAGGCATGTTAGAGGTTAACATTAGGGGGGGAGGAGCTCTCAGAAGAGATGAGTTTGCAAGAGATTCTGGAAGGTGGAGAGGGACCCCCCCCCCCCCTGCTCTGATAGCATTCAGTAGCTTCCTCCATCACTGGGGAAGAACAGACCTGAACAACAAAACATGCAATTTTTTTTTTTTTAATCACTCCCCCCAGCGTTGTGCGATAGGGCATTTTGCGACAGTTTGGTCCATAGTTCACCTCGGTGGAGGTGTGTGGTCTGCTAAGTGCCTCTCTAATTTGTGTCTGTTTGGACACAGCTACATTTAAACGGCTGCAAGTTCTGGTTTAGCTGAACCTGTTCTATACTCTGCTAAATGACAGTGGTGGGAGAAGTAATCTTGTACATTAGTGAAAGCTGTAACACCACAGTGTAGAAATAGTTACCTGTAAAAGTCGTCCAATAAAGTTATTTCCACATTAAAATGTCTAAAAACAACTAGACCTATGTTATATATGTTTTTGAGTTGTGTGATTTTAATAGTGGTAACAGTCCATTTCATTGGTTGTCTGTCAGTGATGTCATATCCTCTATGCTCATGTGTCAGTGTTGTGGTTGTCTGCCAGAAGATCAAAATTGACTTTCATCCAGTTTTAAGTCAAATTTTTAAGATACAATTTTTACAACTTGCTCGTTTTCAACTATATATTTTAACCGGATGAAGGATTTTAGTCACCGGGCGCCTCCTGAACGTCTGGCTCAGAAGTTATTAAAGAAACAAAAGTCAGACATCTCAGAGACCCCCAGCGGCGGAGGTTACATACTGTGCATTTAAATAACATCACATAGCATCAAAATATACTAAGTTCCCAAAGTAAAAATAACTCATTACACAGACTGGTCCATTTCAAAATCACACACACGATTAGATTATAATTATTGATGCATTAATGTGTTCATCACTTTTACGTTGTAGCATGTGAAGGTGAAATTACTTTATATACAGCTGCCTAATTTTTAACATAATAGTTTGAGTTGATTTTATACTGAACTGAGTTTCTTTCCATTTTTACCCAGGCTATATTTTTTCAATATGGTGCATGTGTGATTTTGTACTGAAGCATAGAAAAGTGCGGAGAAGACGTGACAGAGGAAACGTCCCTTACTAACAGATCAGTTACAGTGGGTCAAGGCAGAGATCTTACAGTTGGTAACGGACATTTCTCTTTCACAGGTCTCAAAGAACACAGAACAACAGTTTGTTTTATTTATAAAAAAATGTATTTTTACTTTACACTGTAGTAGCAGAAGTTGGAATTTGTGAGCTGGTGAAAGCTCCTCTCACACACACTCTCACACACACACACACACACACACACACACACACACACACACACACACACACACACACACACACACACACACACACACACACACACACACACACACACACACACACACACACACACACACACACACACACACACACACACACACACACACACACACACACACACACACACACACACACACACACACACACACACGGCTGCTTTGATTGTTGCCTCTTTAAAAAACACTTTATGTCATCCACCATGGCAGGGCGAGAATCTTATTACCTGATTATAGATGTAAAACCCTCTCATTGCCTCTGAGGGCTCTGAAATCTGCAGAAAGTGATATTTTCCTGAAGTGAGCTGGAGGTTGAAAGGCAGCTCTCCGTGTACAGCACAGGTTCATCAGAGCAGCACAGGACAGCAGCTGCAGCTGACGACACCTGAGAGACAGTCTGAACAACCTCCAAGTCTCTGCAGGGCTGATTTTCATAGAGATGCACTGAAACCACAAACTGAAATCAATCTGAAAACTGATGCTTCAGTTGTTTGTTGATAAAGCTTGAGTTTTATTTTAACTGTCTTACTTGCTGCTGCTGAGCTTCATGCAGCCATCATTTGATACAATAAAAACATTGATTTATAATCCTTAGTTGTAATAAACAATTCAAAATTCATACCTGAAGCATGTATTTTGGCAGCTACATCTTGACCCATCATCACACACTACTTCTCTTCCAGAAGCGTAAAGTGCATTTTCATTGTGTTTAAACACACATCACTGTTACAATCCATTTTACAGTAAAGAAACTAAATAAAATTTAAAAAGAATAAAATAAAATAATAAAAATAAAAAAAAAAGCACTGAGCTGCAGACGAACTCTGCTTCACCTCTTCCACACTGTACACTGTAAAATCAGGTCTTTACTGCCACCTAATGGCAGAAGTGGTCATGTGAGGCTGTTTTCAAGTTAAATACATTTTCTGAGTCTTGGCACTGTTAAACCAGGACCTCGGTCTGTCTTGATATATTTTTCATTCCTTCAACACTTACAAACAGTGGACATTTTCAAAACATACTGGATGAAGCTTGGTTGGATTCTGTTATTATGTATATTATAACTAAAACTGAGTGAAGTCAGAGGTTTTATTTGTTGAGGGACCTGAATGTTTGAGTTCTTGTTTAAATGACTTACGTTGGTATCTTAGGAGGGAGTCAGGGCCACCCCTGAAATGTTATTGACAACCCCTGAACTGATCGGTTCATTAACTCCAACATCCGAAATGTCAGTGAATGCAGCATTGGATGATGTGGCCCTTCCACTACGCAATGCCAGAGGATTTTTAGGCGCCATCATAGAGAGCAGCAGCGATGAAGAGTTAAGTTAAAGGGTAGAAATACTGTACTGAAGCTACTTTCAGCTGTACTGAAATACTAGATACAAGGTTGTCAAACTGACAAACAAGATGCCAGATACATCAGATTTGGAGCTTTGAATGCTGCTGCTCTCTACTACAGGTGTGATAGACAAGAGCCGTGTCTCAAATCGGATACTTCAGTAAGTACACTCACATGTAGTACACCGCGTACACAATACATTCACTGGCTAGTGCCTGGCTTTCAATAGGTTATTGTTGTCCCAAATCGAACACTGTTGTTCACTAGAAGTAACAATCACAACATGTGACCACGATTGTCATCTGCCTGCTTTGCTTTTATCTGAAATTGTAACTTTTAAGTGTTTTTGGGGTTTGTTGTTTAATCAGCTCAATGGATTTCCACTGTATTTGTGTCATTTGTGTCACTTGAAAAATCAATGTGTTTGTTGTGTTACTGTCTTGTGTGTGCCCTGTGTTATGTGTTACTGTGCCCCGAGTTATGCGACATGGACATAAGGCACAGACTAGGCGCCATTTTCACAAGTTTAAAAATACGTTGGTGGTCGCTCCACTTATGCTACGTAGCCAAGATAGCGACCGTTAAGGTTACACTCATGATTTGATCTGTTTGAGTGAACCATCCGGGTACTTGTAATGCATCACATTTTGTCATACTTGTCAGTGTGAACGTACCTATGCGCTCAAAATAGCAAGTGTGAATATGGAAGTACACGAATTGAGACACAGAAAAGGTTTTTACCTGACATGAGCAAAACTTTACCTCCCTAAAAATCTTTTGCTGCTGCACCAAAAATCTCTTGGCAAAGAAATGTTACAACATTCAGACATAAAAACATCACTCCTTATGGAAAACCAGAATCTTTGATCCCTTTTAGTGAAACTCAGACGAATGAAACTCTGAAAAACTATGAAGACAACATGAGAGAAGAGACCGAGCTCCTCTCTGTTCCTGTTGGCTGTTAGCTAACAGATGAGCAAGGCACCAAACCTAACGCTGGAATCTTCCAGAAGTTTCCAGCGGTGACTGAATGAATGTGAAAGGAGGGGGTCGTTGAGAGAAGATAAATTAAGACTGGATAAATAATGAACTTAAAAAAAAAAAAAAAAAATCAAGTAATGACCTCCAGCTGCAGGCTGTCAAATCTGACACAATGTACCAACTTCAGGTTCATAAATAAAAAGTTGAGTCGTGCTTGAGGTAGAGCAGGGCAGGACTCCTCTTCGGACACTGAACAGAGCTCAGGGAAGAGACTCTCCTGTGCTCAGGATGGACGTGTACTGACTGCTAAAGCGTCTTCAGATAAACTCAGCACTGGCAGCACAAAGCTGCTTTGAATCCAGAGGGTTACGAGGTCAATTCCCTTTGATTCCAAGTGCAGGAAGCATCCTTAACTCTGAATCTCTGCCGGCTCCAGACCTCCATGACTCAGGGCTCTGTTTCTTTTCTCTGACTCACCTTAGATACAGTTTCCCTTTCAGTCCTTAAAAAAAAAAAAATCAGCCCCTCAGCTCACAGGAAGAAGTTGATTTTGGCAGGGACAGCCTTACAGCCGGTAGTGGAGAAGTACTGTCCCTGGACGGGAGTGTAGATCATGTCGCCCCCTACTGCCTCCACCACATCGCTGCGGCCGCAGCTGCCCTGCTGACAGAGCTGCGAGCGAACGCAGCGCTCGACGTGGCGTCGGCTCAGCGGCAGGAAGGGAACGAAGCGGGTGACGAGCTTCTGCTGGATGATGCTGGACTGGAAGAAGCCGCCTGGACAGAGAAACTCACTTCAGTCCTTCATCTAACAATAATGTAACAGTGACTGAGCCTGTTTACAGCACTGTGCTGACAAATAAGCTTATTTGATCAACTGAACAAAAACAAGTAGCTTTTCATCTGTGTCTAGCATTTAGCTCATTATTGAGCCCTGCTTTCATGCACTGACCAGACCTGGTGTCAGCTCGAATGTCTACTAATTACTTCATGTTCTGTTGTTTTTTTTAAGTTACTTTGGGGCATTTTTAATGCCTTTATTTGACAGGGAAAGTGGAGACAGACAGGAATATAGACATGCAGTACAAGGTCCAGGGCTCAATATGCCAATATGGTAAGCACCCTAACAACACGGCAGTGATGTCTTCACATTGTTTATTTTGTTCAACCAACAGTCCAGAATCTAAAGCAGTTTAGAAGTGAGAGACATACTTGTGTTGTTGTCGTAAGCTGTCTGTGCGATGGCTTCCTCCAGGTCGGCCAACTGGATCTCCTCTCTGTCCCGTCCAGCCTGCCGGTTCTCCAGGGCCAGTTTGTTTATCACCTCCTCTCCTGTGGTGCTGCAGGAGAAACACATACACAACACATTCAGATGGTACGAAGAAGCCTTAAAGTTAAAGCTGTCCACCAGGCAGATGATGCTGACTGGGTTTGTTGTAAGATTAGGTCAGGGGTCTCCAACAGGTGGCTCGCAAGCTGCCAGTAGCACCTGCCTGTTAGAGTAGCTCACCCAAAGGTTCAGAGAATATAGTCTGTTCAAACCATGGATGCATAGTACAAACTTTAAGCAACACAACTTCACTTAGTAAATCTGCTCAAAATTCAACTAAATCAAATACACAGACGCCCCACTCCACCTTCAACACCAAATCATTATTTGTCAGTTGTTAGTCAAATAAACTTCAGCCAGTTTCTAGACTGACAGTCATCTTAGCTGATTAAAAAACATAATTATAACGATGACTTATTTAGACTCTCCTCTGTTTCCAGAAACGAAGAGGGATGGTGAGTTTTGACTCCACCAGTCTCTGTCCTGTCGACACATTTGTATGTACCTGATGAAGATGTAGATGGCCTTGCGGTAGTTGGTGCGAAACACAACGTGGGAAGGACCCAGGAAAGGTTCCAGGACATCGATGAGGCCTGAAGGCATCTTCTCCATCTCGTCAAAGATGAAGATGGAGCGAGCGCACTCCGTCAGGTTCCCCTGCACCCAGCTCTTCAACTCCTCCTGCAAACCAAAGGACTGAATTTTAATCCTAATCTCCAAAGGATACAAATAATTACAACATTTTCTTGTAGTTCCTGCAAGTTAACGTTGTTCAGCAGTGATAAATCTGACTGAATCCTACTTGTAGCATCTCCCAACACATGCTCTCTGTTCTTTGTCTCTGATTTTAGATAAAGCAGTTTGTCACAAACCTGTAATTACTCCTCACTTCTGCACAATGTGATTAAATCAAAGCTTAACCCACACTGTGCCACAGTGAACACTAACTTACCCTGTACTCATTGACCCGTCGAGGTAAGGGGAAGTGCAGCGTGGGAACAAACTGGTGGACATATGGGCTGCTCATGGCTGAGCCATACAGATGATTTCCCAACATGGAGCTGACCAGTGTCTTTCCTGTCCCAGAGGAGCCATGGAAGGACAGCACCAGGGGGCGATCGGGGCTTCGGTTCTGAAGGAACTTGGCCACCTCCCCTGACACGATGTCCTGGGCCAGATGTTGTCCATAGACATTCTTGTAGAGGTCCCACTCCAGGTCTGGTCATGAGGGAAATAAAGACACCTGTGATGTTAATGTTACCACCAATGCTTAACAGCTAAGTGGCTGTAAGATAATACATCACATTGCTCAAGCCTATTTTCAGCAAAATACTTCAAGAAACTAAGATGGCGCACAAACGACACAAACCACCACATCTGGCACTATAGCTGAGGGAGCCCAGTTTCTTCAGTCAAAACAAAGCTAAGGTTCCTCTGTTCCTAAATTGATTCCTAGACCACTGTGGTACAAACAAGCTTTAGGTCTCAAGTGGGACTCCTGTCACAAATTTATTGATTTCAGTACCAACCTGACAACACAAGTTTGAGCTTTGTGATATTAAACCCCCAAGGCCCCCCCCCCTGAGTTCACAATATCTTGGTCTGAATTATTACTATTCAATGTGCTGTTTGCCCTTTTTTATGCGGAGCGTGGCCTAGGACTAAGCAGTAGGCCAACAGGCCTGCTAATTAGATGAGTAATACCTTTAACTGAACACAATAAAATGTTGGCTATAAAAGTGTGTCTATCCATTAGCCAAATTTTTATGTCATGCAGTGACTATTATACAACACTCTGCTATAAAATGATATGAACATAAGTTTCAAGTACTCCTTTATTGGTGAAAAAGGAAAATGGAAATAAAATGAATTTTCTTCACCTGAAAAGGCAACAGAAAAAATATTTGGAGGTAGAAGAGATTGATTATCTGGTCATTTAGCCTTGTAGTCATATTTACCTGTGTTATAACATAGTATTAGGTCAAAAGCATAGAATCCCAGCAGGACTTGTCCAGGAGGTTGGTATTAGACAGCATGATGCGTCCATGTGATGCGTTCATGTTTCAGATAGAAACATATGAGGTCATCAGATTTTAGAGCCTCGTCTACAACCTGTTTGTCATTATTTTAGGTAAAGAAGATTAGTTGCTTTATTATTCGACTTAAAAAAATCATTTCCGTCTAAGTTACCACAGACTGTTTTGAGGTGTATATGGGGAAATATCCCCCACAGCTTAAAGCTTGTAACTTGCGAAACAACGATAGGTTCCTGTGTTTTGCTAGCTAACGTACCGGCCCACTAGCATAGCAGTTATTGACAGAAACAGTCTCTACTAGCTCTCCATGAACACAGGCCTCTGAAATGTCAGTTTGCTAACCTTTTCTGCACATGAACAAATGCTTCAAGTATGTTTACGTTACCGTTTACTGGACAAAATATACATATATATATATATTTCCTCTCAAGCTAGCTGGCTAACAAGACGTCAGTTAATGTTAGCTAGCCGCGACAGACATTTATCTTCTTACCTCTGATATTCGGCTTGAAGTCACAGTCACAGCTCTCTGATATAGTGCAGTAAAGTTTCTGAAAAACGCCGCAGACCGGGTTATAATGAGATAAAAACAGCACACACAGGATGGCCAACATTTTGGCTGCCTGCTGGCTGGTTGAGAAACAGACTGGCACTTCTCCTAGCGCTGGCAAGTTTGTAGTTTTTCTACTTCCAGAAGGGCGTCCAGAAACACGTCACGGAGGGATGGAGAGGACTACATTTCCCAGAAAGCATGGCATCCGGGCGTGGTACGTAACACGTAGGACACGTTGGAAGATCCCAGTCCAGACGGCGCAGCTGGAGCACCAACAACACTACAGCTGCAGGTTAATCAGTCGATTAATCGGTTTTTTAAAAAAAAAAACAGTGAATAGTTTGATAAGTGAGTAATTGTTTTGCATCAGTTTTTAAGAAAATATATCAAAATTCTCTGGTTTGGGCTTCTCGAATGCAAATATTATTTCTCTCATTAAGAGCTATAAGAAGCACAATATTTTTGTAAATGTTACTTTTATTTGTATTATTAACAACAAAAGGTAACATTGAAAATCAAAAACAAAGTGTCTGTTCTATTTAATATAGAAAAGGGAATAGTGGACGCCAATTACTTTTGTCGGTTTGCACTTATTTCAGAGAAAAGTGTGTTTTTTCACAAAAACACTTTAGAGATTAGGGTTCATTAAGAGAGAGCAAGTCTGTAGTCTTTGGAGTGGCCTGAGTTTGGAAAGTTTGTTGTGCTATAGTTCCTGCTCCTTCACAGATTCATTTGTGATCACATCATCTTGCAACACAAACCGTCAGAAGAACATTTGAAAAATCCCAAATTTCTTCAAATAAGCGTGAGGAATCTGATTGTGTTTCACAATATGCAGCATGAGTCAGGTCTCATTTCAATTGAGCATCAGACCTGTAACTGACGGTAAATAATAAACCAGCGCAACAGTGAGGTACACTTTTATTTACATTTCACATTTCAGATAAATATTAGACATTGATACTATGTACAGTAATAGAAATGTTGTGTACCTGTGTGCTGTACTTGCATGGTTAGGGTAGGTTCAGTCACTTCCTTTCATTTCACACAGTGACAGTGAGAGATACACTCTGTGTGTGAGGACAAGAGGAAAAGGGCAAATAGAAAAAAAGAAGATAGTTCTGAACTGATCCCAGCACTGAGTGCAGCACCAGTAATCTCATCCCAGATAACATTAAATATTCACTTCAATTTTGGAAATTCCAAATGAATAACACATGACAATAAACATAGTACAAGTAAGTTAAATTGTAGATATAATGTTATTCTGTTATTGGGTTGTACAATATGACATACAGTTGGTGCACCTGTAGATTTAGGGAAGGTCCAGCCTTCAGGCAGACATAAAAACACTTCTATACATTAACCTAAAAGACTGAGGCTCAACCTCATCTCAGTGACCCTTTTCATGAGAACAGATCTCATCTTCTTGTGACAGAAAATTTCTTGTTTTCTGCACAACATAAGCACCGTACCACATCAAAACCTGGCACAGTAGCAATGGTGTCGCATATTCACATTATAGATAAAGTCCTCTGGTAAGACAGCTAAACGTATTCAATAAAGGAAGCTGGCAGAATTGGATGAAAAGTTATGGTGGTGAAGTCCTCAGGTCAGAATATATTTTGTGTTAAATGAGGCAGGGATGAGGATGGTAAATGAGAACACAGTGGGTCTGAAAGAAAAAAACTTTCCACATGTACATCAAAGCCGAAGTTTTGATGCCTTCACACTGTACAGAAACTCCTGATGAGAGAGAGTAGTAAAATTTAAGTTTCACTCTTCCTAGACTCGGATCAGTTTGGCTCAGTTTCAAATGTACTGAAAAAATGCTGGTATGAGAATTTAACCGTAAGCCAACATTCATCCTGCTGAAGTGCTTTTGTTCATTTATCTGAATCCAAACATTTCAAGTTTCAAGTATCTGTCTGTTACATTTGGGCAGATTTTGTCTGTACTGTACTGTGAGTCTGCTTCACACGTCTAGAGTCTAAATGCTTATGAAGAGTGTTTCATAAGCCTCCCCTTCAGCTGCTCTTGAGCAAGGCATCGGACCCTCAACTGCTGGGAGGAGCTGCTCAGCGTCTGACAGACTGTCCCATGAAGGAGTGAGAACATGACATGGCACTCAGCCAGAGTAAACCGATCTGGGATCAGCGTGATCTGACAGGCGGCTCCAGCTTGTTGGACAGGGCCGTCAGCACCTGGTCAAACTTGGCGTATCGCAGGGCCTGGTTCTCCGTGGCTCCCCTGCTCCCCCACAGCAGCCTCATCTGGAAGTCGGTCAGGAAGAGCTCCAGGACCTCGGCCTGCTCCTGGAAACCTGCAACATCACCATCAGGGCAGTGTAGTGAGACAACAGAGGACCTCGGTAGCCCTCCGAGTTTGTGATAAGTCCCTCTATTTAGCATTTATGAGCAGCATACAAACATTTATTAAAAGGTTAATAACGCAATATAATGTGATGTATTTTCTTACTTTATCCCTGTTCTTCTACTACAAAAACCAAATTCAGAAAATGGAAAAGGGCAAAAAGACACCTCACTCCTCTAAATCTGAGCAGATACATAAAAATATGATATATCATATAAGTTTTTTTTCCCCAAGCAGAATACTTTATTCTTGTGTCAAAAATTATGATGATTTTACCAAAATTTTAGTTAAATTAGTTCAACAGAAATACTCTGAGAACTGCACCTCTCATACTGTATTATTATAGAATATTTTGGATTATTTTGATGACACAAATTGTGGTTTGTAAAAAAACAACAACAACAACAACAACAATCCTGAAAGGCAATCCTGGTGGAAGTTGGTGGAAGTTGTGTTGATGCCAGCAGTGTGTCTTTGATACCAGCAGAGGAGCTGGGAGGTTTTACATCCGACACAAAGATGCTTTGAAGATGAACTCAGAAAAAGTTCACCTTGATTGACCGACAT
Organism: Trachinotus anak; assembly: GCF_046630095.1. Lineage (NCBI taxonomy): Eukaryota > Metazoa > Chordata > Actinopteri > Carangiformes > Carangidae > Trachinotus > Trachinotus anak. Next base: position 26,306,541 of record NW_027273859.1, on the reverse strand, counting down.
GACGGAACTGTGGTGTAGTGGTCGACAACAAGGTTCAGGGTTTGAACCTGCTGGTTCTCTTCCTCCCACAGTCCAAAGTCATGCAGGTTTAACCGGTGACTCTAAATTACCTGTAGGTGTCAATGTGAGCGTGAATGGTTGTCTGGCTCTGTACGTCAACCCTGTGATTGGCTGGCGAGCTGTCAAGGCCGTACCCTGCCTCTCGTCCACTGTCAGCTGATATTTGTTCCTGCCGCCCTCTAACCTCCATATGGCTAATGGATGATTTACCAACGTGAAGCTTTCAGGCCACAGAGTGATCTAAAGTAAATGTGGTGTTTGTATATTCATACAGTTGCATCGCTAGTGGGTCAGTAAAGAAAAAAATGTGTAGAAGAAAAATAGGAATGGCGTTTAGATTTCATCCAACACTGCAAGTAATCAATCTGTAATCAGTGCAAATGATGAAACACAACAGAGACCCCATTTTCCTTTCCTTTCCTTCTGTTGTATCCTTCTCTGCTACTACCTACTGGATGGAGCCCTATGGATTATTCAGCTGCTTTAATCAATCAGGTTATCTATAGTAGTGTAGTAATGATGTCCATCTGACAAGTATTGATCAACGTAACTCCACAGAGTTGAGTTTGTCCTCTTCTGACCTCTCTTACCTTGTAGTTTGCTCTCAGCGTTGGATCGGTAGATGCCCCCGAGCTGTGCGATGGTCCTCGCCGCCCCCAGGTGGAACATGACCACATCCACGCCGACTTCCACCGTCTCCCAGGGCTCCGTCCCCTCACCCACCGCCACACTCTTCTCCAGCAGAGACAGGAGGGGGAGGACGTGGGGGATGGTGGTGTTGGACAGTGGACAGCTTTCTGGAGGACAGACACACAGAGAGAGTCAGTGTTTTTGTGAAAAGGCAAATGTAATCTACAAAGGGACCACAAAGGGTCTGGGGTGTAGAAGGACCCGTACCTCTCCCGTCGTTCAGGCTCTTCATGAATGGCCTCAGAGTTTTCTCGTAGAGAATAGCGCCCTCTGTGTGTCGCTGCCGTAACGCCATCCAGGTCTGCTCCAGGCGGGTCACCTGAGAGACAGAAGATCATTAAACACGGCAGTGCTGGTTTACCAGATGCAGGGGTGAGAGCAGAGGGGTGGTCAGAGATGGCGTGGGCACCCCCCTTTGAATGTGTCCGGCCCCCCAAGGTGCCCCATCAGGGTCAAAAGATGAAAAGTAATGGGTAATGAGGGACCTTTAAAATGGAGTCTTAACACTTTTTTTTGTAATTTTACAAATGTGCCACCCCCTCTTTAAAACTATGCCCATCTTGCCCCCGAAGTCAAATATTAACCTAAAATGTTTCAGCTACTACAGGATATTTAATATAAGAGATTTATTTGATGGTCTTGAGGGGAAAACAATCTGTCATGGAAACTGACCTGATGTAATATGTATCTCAACATGAGATGATCAAGATACTGAACATGTACAATTTTCCCTTTTAAAAATAAAATTGCATTTTAATTTACATTAATCTTTTGATTGGGTTTGGATTTTACAAACAGCTTTATTCCGCTCTGGGAAATATTAGCAAATAAACGTAAAGAGGTAATTTACATGAGATAATCTGCGTCCATGTACAGGGGTAAAGGATGCAAATGAAAGTGATGCAATGCGAGCACATGTGTGCACAGTCATTTCTGTTTTAATAAGCAGGTGTTTATGTTGTCTAACTTGACTTGTCACACTACTACCTTTGACAGAAACAGATGTGATAATTAAAAAAATGTGCAATATTGTCAGTGTAGAGCAGTGCCCCTTATTTCTTATGTGCAGTGGGTCAATGGTTATACTGCAGGTTTAATTGCAGATGACTGAGGCAGTAAAGATAATCAGTATTATCACTAATGCTGTTCTCTCAACTGTATCCTGGTATGATATCATACAGGGGCCTGCCCCTCTCTCCCCACGTTTCTTAAATACACAAGAAAGATCTTAAAAAGAAAAATTAATGGAACTGGAGTCTGCGTGATGATGCATGTTCACCTGCGGCAGCTCTAAGGCTTTCATGACGGCAGCGAAGCCGAACATGTTTCCCATGGTGCTCTTGAGCTCAGCAGCAATTTGGATGATTTTGTGGAGCAGACCGGCCCGCTCCTCGTTCGTCCCTGTGCAGCCCAACACGTCCACAGCCAACATGATCGCCATGGTCTGAAACCTGCAGGAACATGAGGGTGATGCCAACTTTAAAGTTAGACTCATATCACAATCATATCTTCAAATCAGCCGGTCTGCTTTAGGCAGGTGCATTTCCATCTGTTCTCCATAAATACTAAATCTCAAAATACCAAAAGAACCTAACTGTTTTCAGCACGTTAGCTTCATAGCATATTAACCATGATGTATTAAGAAGGCCAGATACAGGGCCACGTCTCAGCTGTCCAGATAGTGTGTCTCACTGGACACATGGTGTTGCATTAAAAAATATAATCTCCTGCTGCCTGAAAAGCATTTTCCTTCATTATAAACGGGACAAAATGTTTACAGGTCACTTTCAACTGCAAACGAGGCCAATAATTACTGTTTGACCTATGAATCTTTAATCCATGAAGGTGTTTATGTTTGCAAAATATATTTCCCACAGCTTAGAAAGTACGGGACGTGACCTCAATGTAAAGTCCGAGCAGGCAGGGTCAGCAGCAGAATCACTGACGTGCAGGTGCAGTACACGGCACAAAGCAGCAGGAAACTCACGAGCTACAGAACTTTGTTCGGCTTGGGCTATGTGCTCTGCAGGTCATTTCCATATAAATAAATGAGCACCATCATGGAGCCCAGGATCCAGGTCTTAGAAAGCGTCAAAGGTGGCAGCGGTTTAACTGACAAACGTCACATCGGCTGACATTAATTCCATGAGCAAGCAACTTAACAAACAGGCTAAAATGAAACTTGGACGCTCTCTGCAAACCCCTTCATCATTTGTGATGGGGAAGAAACACCACTGAACGACAGTGTGTGGACTGAAGAGACTGACGAGGTTTGTCTGTACATCATTCAGGACTGTGAAGGATTCTTTCTGAACCCCCTCTCACCGTTCCAGCAGGTCCAGTCTCAGCTGTTGGCCATGTGGCAACGTGAGCAGCTCCATCCCAGAACTAACTCCCATCATCCTTTGCATCTCCGGAGTCACCTCCAGAATTCTGGCCATCTGAGAAACATATCAGAAGCAAACAGTTACGTTGTGTCTGTAATGTCTGTAAATCAAATATTCACTCCTCGCCTCTGGTTTTGTCTCTGGAAAAATACCTGACTCTTGCTAGTCTCAAACTTTGTCTGTGTTCAGTGGAACTATCAGAGCTCATTTCCTGAAAACAGCTGTCTGACAAATCTGGAAATGATACCAGTGGGGAGCAGCGAGACTGAATCACATTTCCAAAGTTGTGGGTCATAAAGTACAAGTATCAAGGGAAAATTGTTTGTGACTTTTTCTCACCCTTTTCACATTATGAATACTTCGTTAATAAAAAAAAAAAAGACATTGATTAGAGCAGCTTTAAACGGTACCATGCAGTCAGCCTTGGTGATGTGTTTGGCCGCCGTCCTGGGGTCGATCTCAGCCAGAAGCTCCTTCACCCTCCGCAGAATGCCCACCTCCAAAGGCTTATTCTCCTTGGGCATCAGCGGCGACTGGTACCCGCTCGGTTTGAAAGAGGAAACCGTCTCCACCACTGGCGAGAAGTACACGTTCCCATCCTCCACCCTCAGCGGATCAAGGCCCGCTGACCCTTCCTCCACCTGCAACCTCTCCACGTAGCTCTGAGGGCCGGGGTACAGCTCTGTGTAGCAGCTTCCATCCGTGTCAGTGGAGGGGGAGTCCTGGTTCAGTTGAGGCTGGGGTCTGTTGGTACACTGTCTGTGAAGGGTGCTGCTCGGGGAGGTCGAGGGTTGGGCGGTATCCGAGCGCCTGGGGAGGGACGGGGATGGAGCCACACTGGCTGCCCGGCTACTGCAAGGGCTTCTGGACTGTGGGGCTGGACATGGAGGAAGAGAGGGCAAAGCAGGATATTTATGACCTCTAGTAACAACTTTTCAAGAAAGGTCGTTAAATATGGCCGTTAATATTTCCACCATGTACACAGTCTCATAATAACAAGGCTCAGTTATATCCTGAAACAGCAGGACGAGTTTTTAGCAAACAAAGAGGTGGAAATCAAGAAAGCCTTGATTGTCATTGTAAGGTCTTCATACGACGAAATTACAACGAAAAAAGACAATGAGCAACATCAAAAAAAGAAAAACACAGGACACAGATGACTTATAATAATAAAATGAAATAATATAAAAATATAGACTAAACGCTAAAATATGAGTTGAATATATTATATTTCACAATAATAAATAACATTGTTCATATGGTATTGTACATAAATAAATAACAGTGTGAGATGAATAGTACTTTAATTTGTTGATTATTACAGTAGAGACAGTATTGCACAAAAGTAAAATAGACTCTTGATGCTTATTTGTGATTAGTGAGCTAATGACCTTGGGGGAAGAAACTGTCTGGAGTCTGGAGGTGCAGTGTTTGGACAGACCTGTAGCGCTTGTCAAAGTTCAAACAGGATGTGTGGAGTTCTTCATTATATTATTGGCTCTGCTGAGGTATCAGGAGCTTCCAGGGACAGCAGCGAGCAGCCAGTGTATTGTTGTAACTTAAAAATGTTAACTTTGTGTCAATAAGGCAACCACAGCCTTAACAAGCCTGTCACACTTTTAATGAAAGTAAAACAAAGAAGAGAAGAAGGAAGAAAACCATCTAACACTGTCTGTTCACCGTTGAGAATTTTAATGTCAAAGTGAAAAAAAATTTACTTTGAATACAGCACGTACAGTGGGGACGTTTCCCCACCCTTTGATTTTTATTTAATGCCTATTTGTAGATAAAAAAATACAATAAAACCTTTTTGCAGATCATTTTATTTCATGACTCCCTCACCTCACCTTCTGTGTGTGTGCAAGGTGAGATTGAGTTGTCTCATTTATGAACATCGACAGGTTGAAAGTGGGAGTTAAAGGTTGTGTAGATTGTGCCGTGCATGTGACACGTGCACACGTGTTTGATTACATAATAATGAACTTCAACTTAAATCACACTGAAATCACAATGACTTGACGAACAATACTTTATGTTTTGTGCAACATAAAGATTTTCATCATCTCATCTTAATTCAACCGTCTTTCTACATTTATATCTGATTTCTATCATTTTTATTTTATCTGTACGATTTTATATTTTCATTGCTACTTCTGTGTTTTCTTTTTGTTTTTTCTTCTTTTAGTCTTCAGTATATAAAGAGAGAGCAGAGACTACATAATAAAAATAAGCACTGAAAGGACAAAGAATAGGTCATTAAAAAATGAGTAAATAAAACAACAACTAACTCAATGTTATCTCAATATCTCTTCTAAAGTTCAAGCTCAGCGTTCGCCACGTGAGGCTCCCTCATTCACCTCTCCCTTGTGTAACCGACCTGCTGCTGCTGCTGCATACCACACACACACACAAACACGCACACACACACACTCTGAACTTTGGTCCTATTACCTGCCAGTCTGCTGGGAGGGAGGCTGCTGGATGAACGCTAAGCGCATGTTGAAATGTGAAATCTTCTGACTGGGACGCTCTCAGTAAGTGTTGACATCAAACAATCGAGACCAGAGAAAGAGTTTCTGGAAGCTCAACGTTGCAGGTATGTTAATCTAAATCTGATGTGAATATTACTACTGCGTTGTTTATGTGCATGAATGGAGTGTTCAGCTACAACCCTGAGTACTTGCAGATGGGTGCGATAGTCTCCAAGTCTCACAGAGCCAGACCGAGCGACTTCCACATGTTTCTTCTCCACAAGCTCAAAAACAGGACTGCAGTTTATGAATGCACCGAGCAACCTCACTATAAACTGTGCTCGTTCATAATCATGATTCCTAAAGTTCAGCTTATAAACTGTGAGAAGAAAATGTGTAGAAATGTGGATACGCAGACACAGGATACCTAATGAGATAGATTCAAAACCAAGATGTTCAACGTAATTAAAGCCAGAACACTGGAGAAACAGATCCTGTCAGCTCTTGGGTTTCCTGTTTACAGAAATGTAGGAAAACCTCATGGGTAAGAGGTTAAGACTTTTATCTTCATTCAGAGAGAACATACACTTGTATATATGACAGTAAGTCTTGGATATTTAATGCATCGCTCTCAACTCTCATGTCTCCAAAAGCTTTTTTATAAGCTATTATAATTTATTTTTAAAAAGACATAATTTAAGAAAAACATTATCTTTTTATTTCAAATGTGCCAATTTTTTTATTCAACAGTTTCAAACCATTTTGTGAGGAGTTTATAGCATTTCAGTATTGAAAATGCTACAAAAATAACATTATTATTATTTGTGGTGGTAGTATTACTTAAGTATTATCTTTAGGAAACCTGAGACAAACTAATTTTTACTCAAACAAAATTACATCAACATCTTTGAAGCAGTTTGTGAAGATAAAGCTGAAAATTTCACTGAGGATTCTGCAGCCAATACTTGTTAGCCAGATATGTAAAAGCTCCTTCAAACCTCAAAGGCCACTGCTGTTATTGTCCGACACCTATCATTACTGTGTGGCACATGAACCCATGAGCACAAAGCTGTGAAACCTGAGAGAGGGAATGTCCACTAAATGCAAACATCTTTTCTAAACCTCCTGGGACTTCCAAAACTGGAGTTCCCACACTGTGTAGTTATGTAATCAGGAAGCTGTAACCGAGTTGAATCTAGGAGTTACATAAGTATCAGAGCAGCGTGCCTCAGTTTGCTGACAAAACAATCAAAATCCTTTGTAGAAAGAGCGGAAGAGTTGTAGTGTGCGTCCAGTTTGTTTTGGCTTGAATGAAAATTTGAAGGGCAGATCTAACTTCCTGGCATCTCTTGTCAGAACCTCTCTTTCAGAGATGTACGGAATAACCTTGGTGACACTTGCAGCGCTGCTCTGCTCCTCACCCCTGGTAAACGGAGGGAAGATCTTGGTGTTCCCTGTAGATGGAAGCCACTGGGTGAACATGAAAGTCATCATCGAGGAGCTTCACTCCAGAGGCCATGAAATCTCAGTGCTGCGGCCATCGGACACCTGGTACATCAAGCCAGAGTCCCCTCACTACAAGTCCATCACTATAAATTCCTCTGCTGGTTTCGATGAGCAACGCTTTGGAGCATTTATAACCACAATGCTGAACATGCGGCGGGAAGGTGCCTCGCTCTGGACTCGGATGTCCCTTGAGTACGAGCTGATGACCCAGTTCTATAAAATGCATAATGAGGTGCTTCAGATGGTGGGGGAAATGTTTGAGGATCCCCAAATGATGCAGAGCCTCACTGATGCCAAATATGATGTGTTGCTGACAGACCCAGCAATTGGTGGAGGGGTGCTTCTGAGTCACCGTTTGGGTCTTCCACTTGTCTATAATGTGAGGTGGACTGTTCAGGGCGAGGGGCACCAAGCAATTGCACCATCCCCACTGTCCTATGTCCCAATACCAGGGACAGAGCTGACTGACAAGATGACATTTAGCCAACGGATGAAGAACTTCCTTTACTATTTCTTTTCATGTTTTCAAATTTGGTACGTTACAGACTCAAACTACAAACCTTTTGTCCATCGTTACTTCGGCAGTGATGTACATTACATGGAGCTGTTCCAAGCAGCAGACATCTGGCTGATGAGAAATGATTTTACCTTTGAGTTCCCACGACCCACAATGCCTAACATCATCTACATGTCAGGATTTCAGTGTAAACCCTCCAAGCCCCTGTCCAAAGAACTAGAGGATTTTGTCCAAAGCTCTGGTGAACATGGCGTCATTGTTATGACACTGGGAACCCTGGTAGGAAAACTTCCAGAGGACATTACTGAGGACATTGCAGCTGCTTTCGCCCAACTACCTCAGAAGGTGATCTGGAGGCACCAAGGCAAAAGACCATCCACCCTTGGCAACAACACCTTACTCTTGGATTGGCTGCCTCAAAACGACCTCCTGGGTCACCCCAAGACTAGAGTGTTTGTGGCCCATGGAGGCACCAATGGAATACAGGAGGCCATCTACCACGGCGTCCCCCTGGTCGGCCTGCCCCTCATGTTTGACCAGCCTGACAACTTCTTCAGGATGAAAGTAAAAGGTGTGGCCAAAGTCCTGGACATTGCAACCGTGAACAAAGACATCTTCCTGGCGGCGCTCAAGGAGGTCCTCTATGAACCGAGCTACAGAGAGAAGATGAAGACGCTGTCCAACCTCCAAAGAGATCAGCCCATGAAACCACTGGATCGTGCCATTTTCTGGATTGAGTTTGTCATGAGGCACAAGGGAGCTCCACACCTCAAGACACAGTCTTACAAGATGTCCATGATCCAGTACCATTCGATTGATGTGGTGGCATTTCTGCTGGCAGTTACTTTGCTAGTATTTACTGTTTTTATCTCAGCAACAAAGTTTTTGTGGCGGAGAGTGTTTTCTAGAAGCAAAGTCAAAAAGGAATGATGAATGTGCGGTGATAGTTGTGTCACATCACATTTGTAAACTGTTGTATTCTGTATTTTGAGTCAGTCTTTTACTGGTATCCTAACATGCCTGAGTGCATAGCTGAATGCACCCACAAACATCCTATTGTGAAGGATTTTGAATATTTTTCTTATTCTCATTAACAAAATGCACGTACTTAAATGAAATCAAATAAATGGCAAATGTATCCTGTGATTGTCTATAACTAATGTTGGGCGATAATTAAATACTGTTGATCATCTTAATAATGGTTTTAAGAAATCTGCAAATAAAAACAAAATGATTTTTTGATATTTTTATGATTAGTTTGCTTTTTATGTACTTCATTACAGTGGAACTCAGTTCATGTATTTTTACATATATTTCAAGAATCTGAGGAATTTTTTACCAAGTGCCACTGCAAATACATAATAAAAAACACGTGTTCTAGCTGCAGTAATACATACACTGTGTCCCATATATAGTACTTATTTGCGCTTATTTTTACACTTATTATAATTTTTACACACAAAATTTTATTTGTTGTCTGAAACCACAGGCCACACAACTGTATGCGTCCACTAGACATCCAGAACATTTTGTGGAAATGCTTAATAATGGGTATTAAAAGGAATTAAAAAAATAAATGGTGACATATTAAATTACTCTATTATTCGGTCCCTTGAATAAGAACTACAAAAGGACGGCAGCTTATTGGTATCTTCTTACACTCGTTAAACACCTGAATTAATTTGCATGAGTTTTGTGGTATTGTAATCAGATAGCACTTGTGTGAGAAGTTTTGTTTAAGGCTGACAGCTTCTGTTTGTTTCTCACATTCACTTACTGTTTTACATCACAGCAGACTGATGTGCTATGACATATGAGCACAGAGTGCACAGAGACCCCCCCCATCCCAACCCCAATTTAGTTGTTTTAAAAGTATAATTCAAAACAACATATTTTTACAGCAAACATTTCCATATCATTTTTTATTATTATTATTATTATTATTATTATTATTATTATTATATATACATCCTCTTGATATAGATAGATATCAGTTTATAACATATATGAAATATCCAAAGTAGAATTTGTTGTACATTTGTTTAAAATCTTTATCATGAATTCTTATATTGTATGACATGCTGTGACCATATATGTTAATGATATATATTTAATTTATATATGAAAGTGGTCTCAGACTTCTGGATCTTACTGTATATATTATCAATATATACTGACAGGCTTTGGGAAAAGCATAAATACATAAACATACATATACATGTAATGGTAATATTTGTATGGTCTATGCATATATGTCAATATTTTAAATATATTAATTTCTAAAAGGTTTCATCAGAACACACATGAGAAAGACATTAGTTTGGTGTTAAACTCACTGTTGTTGCTGTATGGAGTCAAGAGAGAGGCTTCTCCTGCAGGCAGCAGAGTCTGCTCGTCCTGTTCTCTCTTCACATCTGCCTCCTTGTGGTGGAAAGAGGAAGGACTGAAAAGTAAAGAGAGAAAGAGAGAGAGAGATTGTAGATTGTTATCAGACGACAGGAAACAGTTGGTTTCATGTTTTCTTTTTCAGACTAATGAGACGATATGAGGGGGAAGTGTGTCAGTGCATCATGTTCCTTCAGGTTTTGCCAAACATCATTTAAAAAGAACTGCAACGGCGTATCTGGACTTCACACCCTGACTGAGACACTGCATTTAATTTATATTTGTTCAACTTTATTCCCTCTTATTTTGTGAACCTCTCTGCAAAGTTTTTTTTTTTTTTAAATTCAAGATTGCAAAGTGTAGGCATCACCTCATTGTGCATTTTCTTTTTGATGTTGCACTGTGCACACACAGATTTTTGCAGGTGACTGCATGATGACTGTTTGTAGTTGTATGATGCATGTTTCCGTTCAACTGTTTTCATTCAAAAACAAATAAAATAACGGACATTTCTAAGATCTGCTAGAGTTTTACTAAACGTCAGTGTATTACTGACCTACAACAGTTTATCTGGTAACCCGATGTGGTTTTACATTTTTCCTTTACGTGACCTGACCTGAATTCATACAGTTACAAACCCTAAACCTAAACCCTGAGGTACACCACCTGATCTTCTGTGCTCGGTTTTTCTAAGAGATTAAAGAGGTCACTCCAAACAGATAACTTGGAAATCAACTGGTCGAATAACAGAAAACTTATTTCCTATAATTCTGATGAATTGTTGAAGTGATTTATGAGGTAAAAGCTCCAGACATTCTCTGGTTCAAGCTTCTCAAATTTGAGGATTTCCTGATTTTCTCTGTTTTACATCATTATAAACTGAAAATGAAAAATCAGCAGTTTCGGAGAGTTTGTCCGAAAGAACAGGGTTCTGGGACATTTTTCACTGTTTTCTGACATTTTATAAACTAAGCAGGTAATGAATTTATCAAAAAAAACACAGATTAATCGGTAATGATCTTAATCATTAACAGCATCACTGGACATGATTTCTGCTCAGTGAAACCAGTGTGGTCTGGGTGGCGTCCTGATAACATCTGTGTGAAAACCTCTTGTTTCCTGACCATGTTTCCTGTCTGTCTGCAGTGAAGCTTCGACGAATAGCAAATTTATAATCTCTGAAAATAAAACATCGAGCAAATATTAATGTATTGCTTATGAGAAATCCCCTGTGAGTTGTTCTCCTCTGATGATTAAACCGCCCCTCTGTGAGGCCTCACCTCCTCAGACAGACCCTCTCCTCTACGATCTTCAGGCCTCGGTGGCAGGACGGCGGGCTGGCGGCGGTGCAGAAGGCCGTCTCCAGGTAGCTGAGCGGCAGCGTCCTGTTCACCGGCCGGTGAATCTGAGCTCCGCTCCACTGGCTCAGAGCCGCCCTGCTGCCCACATAGAAGTGAACGAGGGCCGGTATGGAGTCGAAGGCCTCGCCCTCCAGGCTGTACTGGACCCGAGTGTACGTATCGCCGGACTGAATCACCGTCTTCCTGATGAGGAAGTGAAGCGTTTTCTGCTCCCAGCGGCTGGTGAGGACGAAGTCGCCCCGACTGGACTGAGAGTCTCTGATGAGGAAGTCGCCGTGGTCCACCACCAGGCTCTCTGACACCTGAGGAGACATTTAAATTTTCTACTAGTTGACATTTTTATGGAAATACACTTGTTATCAGACTCCTGAGAACATTACAATAAAACAACTCAAATCATTAATCAAAGCAGAGATTTTTAAGGTTACATTTATCTTTTGTTTTTTTTATATATATAACTGTGTTTGAATCCGCATTTAATTGGAACAGGCTGCCATAAATTGAAGCTCTTCTTCTCTCTCGTGTGACTAAAGCCGTTCAAACGATTAATGAGATATATACATTTACACTGTCAGATCAGTCCAGAAGGTCCTGGCAGGTCTCTGTAATCCCACAGAGGATTCAGGTCTGTATGTGACTTAATGCTCATGTCAGTCTGGTGTATTTTAATATTCAGTCCATGCTTCAGATGCTTCGTCCGTCAGGTATCACAGGATGATTAAAGATGAATTAGATAATAAATAATGACTGTTTACTGTGTTATCACTGCTACCTAGATGAATCCTTCCTTTTTGTTTTTGTTTTTTCTTCTCCACATTTTATGAATCTGGATTTAATGAGCAACACTTTAAAGCCTTTAAAGCTGGTGGTTGTGCACAGCTCCCTCTTGTGGTTGAACTCTTGCATGACCCTGACTTCTGAGAATTTTAAAAGGGAAAATCCACAAAAAATTTGTGTGAAACTCAATCTGAATTAGAAGCTGTCCTTCATAAATAAAGCCAGTTTTATTTTGGATCCAGTGGTGAAAATACCTGGTCTCATTAAACTTATTTAGAAAAAAAGCAACATAAAGATCATTTAAGCAGTGAAAACATTTGGTGTAACTCCGAACAAAACAAGGCTGATTTTAGACGTTTGTGTGGCAAACAAGATGCAGCACTTACAACAAAAACACCAGACAAACATTTGAAAATTTGGGTTGTTCAGTTGTATGTGTAGTTGTGTTACAACGTGAAATGAAATGTGATCACTATGAGAGCTCACTTCACATTTGGGGACAAAAATCTAACTGTAAAACACTAAAATTTTAAATAGAGACTTGCATTTAAGTTTTTGGGTAAGATTAGCCACGATAAATCCTGTGTGTGTGTGTGTGTGTGTGTGTGTGTGTGCGTGTGTGTGTGTGAGACAGACCTCCCAGGGGACGTGTCCGTGGTACCAGGCGTGGCTCTTCAGGTTGGTGCCGCTCAGCTTCAGCTCCTCCTCCAGCTGCTTCCTCTGTTGCTCTGACGCCGGCTCCAGCCAGAACTTCCCTTTGGAGAACTTAAAGGGCATCACAGGCGCACAATCAGACACAAAACCCCGACAAAAGAACACAACAAAGCCACTTCAGACCGTCATGTAGCCTCTGCTAGCTTTGGGTTCAAATCCCATCAGAGGCATCGTCACAATCTGCTGCTTTTTTCCACTTTCCTGCATCTGGAGCAACAAACCAGACTCTTCTGTTTCCTCAGAAGAGCTGCTTGAAACGTTTGTCCGCCACGAAAACAAGCATTGTGGGTAAATCTTGTCAAACTGCAGCTCTGTTTTCGCGTGAAAGTGTGAGTGTGTGTTAATAGAGGACAGAGGGGTATGAGGAGGGAGCGAGGGAGGACGGACAGCTCTGGCATTCCCACACTGGCATCCACACTTGGCGGCACCAGGGGCCCAAGAACCCAGACTCATGCTGGAGTCTTGGCCTTGTCGCCATGGCAACATCATTGTGCGACGGGGTCATCACTCAGCGGAGCTTTGTCTGTCGCGTCTTTGTTCAAAAAAAAAAAAAAAATCCTACTGTATATCAAGAGTTTACACTGAGGACAGGCTGGGAATGCTTTTGTTTTGGAACACACACACACACACACACACACACACACACACACACACACACACCTCATTTACTGTTATACAGGTGGCCTCCTGCTTGGACAGAATGGTTTGTCCCACTCAACAGTTAATCAAGGGCTTGGCACCGGGCCAGAGCCACTTCCACAACAAAACAGGAGGGTGTGTGTGTGTGTGTTACGTCTGTCATAGGCTATTTTTGGGGACAAATTGGGGACAGCTTGTCCTGTTGCAGACAAAAGCTGTGTCCCCAATTGGAAAAAAGATATATTTTGGGTCAGTGGTCAGTGGTCAGGGTAGGTCTACAGGAAATGAATGTAAGTCAATGTAACGTCCCCAAAAGTGACCTATGACATCATGTGTGTGAGTTCTTGGGGGTGGGGGGGTAAAGACCTGGAAGCCCCTAATGAATAGCTTTAATTTCATTAACATTATCATTCATTGCCAGCTTGTCCCATTCAGACAAGTGTGTTTGTCAAGTATCCAATTATAAGTCAATGAACTGGAAATCCTCTCGCTCTCTGCACCTCTCTCCATCTTTTCCAGGCAGAGCTGCCGGCCGAATCGAGGCCGCCGCGGTCGCCGTTGGTAACCGGTGCAGCTTCAAAGTATTCCGCCGCAGAGGGCCACATTCCCAGAGGCTTTTCTGTGGGCCGCCCTGATTGAATTAGGACCTGAGTGCCGTGTGTAGAGGATCAGAAACAAGCTCTCAGTGAACCTTTACTGAAACTGGTGCCTCTGCTGGAAACAGAGAGTTTCTTGTCTGACAAAGGGAAGTGAGAAAATAGATTTGAGGTCGTGTTAAGAGCGAGCTTACCTTCACGTACTCTCCACTGCTGTCCGTCAAGTCATGGCGGCTGCAACACAAAAGAAACACAGGTATTAGAAGTTTACATTAAAGGCTTACCTGGCGAAATGCAGGCGTCCTCTCAGTGCTGATACATTCTGGACACTGTGTATCATTGGATCGCTAAGACAGGGAGGCCAGCTGGTCCTCCCTGACCTCCCGTACACTAAGGTACAGACACACACTTATTGTCTCTGGAGCTATTTGTGCAACCGCGTCTCTGCTAATTTATCCAGCAACACTGTCTGCAGCCATGATAGTGTCTCTGCGAGGCACAGCAATACTTTGAGCTATTTCAGAGAATAAGTGGAAGCTTTGACCTGCTGGTGGCGCTGGAGGAAAAAGTACTGATAGATGTGGAGATATTTCAGACTAGCGCTACAATCCCCAGAGCCGTTAGCATGGCTAAAAACATTTCCTTCTGGCAGCAGATGTTTTTGTGGTATGTTAGGATTTCATCAGGTTATTGTTTCAGATTGGTCTCATTTATATTTATGGGTTTAGCTCTTGGGTTGTTTTCAGGTGTTGTTAAATTGTTTCTACAGTGAAATTTTGATTAAATGATTGCATTAAACGTCCCATATTGTATAATGTGAGATCTCCATGTGTTTGTGATTATAAAGCAGGTCTAGGTTCTATGTTAATACTGTGAAAGTATCAAAGCCTCAGTCCACAGAGAAATGCACACAGCCTGTATTCAGAAACTGAGCCTTAAAACCAGCCATCAGGACTTCTGTAACTTTATGATGTCACAACAAAGCAGTCACTGCCCTCAGTCATGTCCCAAGCCCCGCCCACCTGGACCCACCATCCAACCTTGCAGGATTTGGTTTCTCTGAGTGTTTACCTGAAATCAGTTATATTTTTATTAGATCAGTCAGAAAACAAAGTCAGATCCTCTGTTCTGATAAAAACACAGGAAAAGTGTAAATTATGGGACCTTTAAGTCACATTTTCAGGCAGCAGGGGGCCGAGCTTGAAATTACTTATTGTGGAAGTACTTGATAGTTTCCAGTACTTGTTGTGACAGACACATTTTGGTTGTTAACATAAATACCCAGCCCTGGACACTGCAGTATCAGTAGTTGTAGCAGCAGTAGCAATAGCAGTAGGATTCCAGTGCCTCTTGTCTGTATGTCTGTCCTCTTGCACAACTCTCTGACAGCAGCAGTGAGTTAATGTGACACCGCCCAGCAACAGCTTGCAACACAACAAACTTCTCCAGGGAGGATGGGGAATATTCCTACTGCTGTGTGAAACCTCATATCTGCTAATAGTCTGTTTTTCAGGACTGAAGCAGAGGAAACTTCCTTTCTCCCCGATGTCCATCCCGTAATCACAGCAGCCGGCTTCTCACCAAGTCTGAAGGCTCTGGGAGGCTCCGCGGCACACAGACGACTACTGAGACTCTTCAACTGACATTAGAAAGAAGGGAAAACACCTAAAGTGCAGTTTCACGGTTTCTCCCTGACAGCAGCGATGCTTTGTGTCAGCGAAGCTGCACGATGGGAGGGTCACTCTGCTCTTCCTCTACATGCTGCATGTTTCCATGAGCAACGTCAAGGGAGGTGACCTTTTGTTCCCAAACACAAACTCTGGGAGCAGGCAGCAAACACACACACACACACACAAACAGATGTGACCACACAAGTAAAACATACCACATGAGAAGCTCCCTGACAGTCAAAAGCTACGTTCACAGCTGTTGATTACTTGTGCTGTTCCTGACTGTTTTAGACAATGAGGGTAGACACTGGGTAACTGAGGCTGGAGAGGACGTGCATGTTTCAGTGTATTCTGACATAACAACTTTTGTTTCCTGAGATTATGAAACAATTATTTCATCAGCAAAAGTAAAACAGAACATGAAACAATCAGAGTTAGAAGTTGTATGTGCTGAGTTCATGAAAAAACATCTGGCCTCATTACAAATCAACCACTGGTTCAACACCAAGTATTAGTTATGTGATAATGTTTTTTGCCAAATTGCTAAAGTTATGCTAATAGCTAACGTTACTCTATAGCTGCGTCTCAATTCGAGGCCCGCATCCTTCAGAGGCTGCATTTCAAGACTGGCTGCATCGCAGCAGCGCGACTCGGCTGTCCCAAAGGCCGAGATTCATTTTGCAGCGGTGATGAAAATCATCACAGAGGGAGAGAAAAAGAGGATTACACTTTTAAATCTAAATACTGAGTTTCAGCTCAGTTTCAGCTCAAACCTAACGATACAACTGTTAAAAAGTTTTTGTGAGAAAAGAATTGTATGTTGTTAAGGTTGCTAGGATCCTCTGAAGGATGTGGCCACTGAATTGTGACACAGTTTATTTTCTCGGAAACCAGTTCTTCAGTTTTAGAGCAGTGAAGAAGAGTTGATTTCCAGGAAACTGCTGTTTTATCCAGGTGTGAAACTATAGAGTTTTTTTTATGTAAATGATGTGGTATGAGATCGGTGCATAGACTCTCAGTTTCTGATTGAAACCAGTCTGTCAGTCTCTAAAGAGTCGTCACGGTCCAGAGAAACTCAGCTGCTCTCTGAACCCAGCAAGGGGAGACTCCCTCCACCTCGGGGCTGCGTTCCCCAAACCAGCATCAAGTTTTACAGCACTTCCTGCTCCTTTGAGCCAGCAGCTCTTACACCACTGCACCACACACACACTCTCTCACATACACACACACACACACACACAAAGACACCAGCTCCCATAATAACCCATAACAATAACCCTACTTTCATGTGTCCACACAGAGCAGAAGCTGTTCACAACAGACACAAACAGAAAGAGGAAAAAGTTGAGCTGTTTTATATGAAGGTGAACGTCAGCCTCATCACCACTTCTGCTCTGAATGATGTGTAAACTGGAAAACTGAAGTGAACTGAGATCAACTCTGGTAATGCAGCCTTTGCTCCTCCCAGCAAAGGCTGCATTACAAAAGCAAAACTACCCAAAAGCCTCTGTCATCATTTGGATTTTCATAGTTTGATTAATCACTAATTTGTTACTAATTTAATCAAGTACAATATCAACTCTGACTGGTCCATCACCCTCCATCATGTGGACCCGGTCTTGTAGAAGGAGCCATGAGTCTAACTTTAGCTTTCAGACCTGAACTGTTTGAGTTTATTGGAGTATTATTCCATCATGAGAGTACTGTGAGGCTGCTTTCATTGTCGACAGGTCTGACATCATTCCCTCAAGTCAACATATTCACGTGTTTGTTTATTTTTCTGAGCAAGTCAAAAGCTCAGAAATGTTGAGTTGAAAAACTGGGAAACTAATACATTTTGCAGAAGCTGGAACGGGTGAAGTTTTGGCATTTTTGCTTTAAAATGTTACTTTTCTGTCAACCCACTGATCAACTCGTCATTTTTTAGTATAGAGTACGTGTGGACGGAGCCTAGCTCATGTCTAAGACCAGTAGATCACAAAGAGGCCCACTGGTTGGGCGTGAAGGTATTGCAAGTGAGCCGACAAATCATTTGCAAAACATTACAATTTTAGTGAAAAGTTGTACACACACACACACAAACACACACACACACACACATACCCACAAGTACACCTTGCTAGTACCTGGTTGGAACCCTCTTGCCTTCAGAACTGCCTTCATTCTTCATGGTACAGATTCAACAAGGTGCCAGAAACATTCCTCAGAGATTTTGGTCCGTATAGAAATGACAGCATCACACAGTTGCTCCAGATTTGCCAAGAAAATACCCCTACACCATTACACCACCAGCAGCATGAACTACTGATGCAAAGCTGGATGGGTCCATGCTTTCACATTGTTGAAGCCAAATTCCGACCCTATACCATCCGAATGTCGCAGCAGAAATGGAATTGTGCGTTCAGAGATGCTCTACCTTGGTTGTGACGAGTGGTTATGTGAGTTACTGTTGCCTTGCTATCAGCTAGAAGCAGTCTGGTCATTCTCCCCTGACCTCTGGCATCAACAAGGCGTTTTCTCGCGGAGAACTGCTGCTCACTGAATATTTTCTCTTTTTCACACCGTTCTCTGTGAACCCTCGAGATGGTTGTGCAGGAAAACCCCAGTAGATCAGCAGTTTCTGAAACACTCAGATCAGCCCATCTGGCACCAACAACCGTGCCTCGTTCAAAGTCACTTAAATCACCGTTCTTTCCCGCTCTGATGCTCAGATTGAACTTCAGCAGGTCGTCTAGACCATGCCTACAAGCCTAAATGCATTAAGTAGCTGCCATGTGATTGGCTGATTAGATATTTATGTTAATGAGCAGCTGAACTTTGTGTTTTCCCCCTCTCATATTAAAGCCTATCACTGCAGTAAAACAGTGATAGAAACGTCTATGTTGTTGCTGGACCGACCACATCCTTTATTTGTTTACCATCTCTGTCTGATTACACACTAAAAGATTATATAGCGGTTAGCAACAGGAAGTAATAAAAGGAGAGAGAATCAAGAGACAGATAGTGAATCAACAAGTGATCCGTCCCCCAACAAACAAAAATGAAAAATTGAGCTTCCTCTGCTTTCAGTTCAGTCTGAATGTTTGATCATCATCATCATTATTATTATTATTAAAATGTATTTTTTGGACAATTTCTTGTTGTGGGGTCGGAGGTCGGCTGCAAACATTTTTGAGATTTTCAAGTATGAGTTGGAAAAGGTTGGGAACCACTGTTCTACAGTTTATATTTGAGAAACACTGAGACATTGAATTAAAGCTTCTCTAAAGCTTCTGACCAACAGTTTATATTTCATCTTTAATTAATTAGTACGTGTTTGCTCCCTTGTGTCGTCACAAGCAACAACACCTGCAGAGAACTTTAACCCACATGAGAAACACTGGACCACAAAACCACCATGACTGAGTATCTGCCAGCAGCTCCGGACATTCACTCGACTGGTTTATCAGTGTTATTGGCACAGTTACTCGTCTTCTGCAAACTCTGATCTCTTCATTTCCCACCACTACATAGAACGTCAATGAGCCAGCAGTGTCTCAGCTCCCTCACACCCGAGTGTGACGGCCTGCGGTCAAAGTCAGGTGTGAATCAGGTCAGACAGACAGGATGAAGGGAAACAGGCTGCTGCATCTCTGCCAAAAAGCCTTATCACTGTTCTGACTGAAGCCAGAGCAGGATCAAATTCCTCCTCTTATGTAACATACAGTCCAGTCCAGACTCAGGCTGGTGTAACACACACACACACACACACACAGAGAGAGAGAGAGAGAGAGAGAAATGACCAGCCTGGTAACTCACAGACTTCAAAGTCGACTAGTTGTAAATGTTTTACTGGTCAGGAGCTTCTCATGTTTTATGGCATCAGACTAACTTACACCAGGTGTCTGCTTCCGCTCTCAGTGCATCAACCACAGACCACATGCAGTCACCAAACCACCGACTGAAGTTCAAATGCAGACACGGCCCCAGCTGAAGATGAGTCCTGGGCAGGTCCACAGGTGACAGGTGACACTGACATGTTCTCTCACCTCCTCTCTCCCTCCCCGCAGCGGACCGACCCACGGATCCCGTCCCCGACTTCACACATGTTGTCCCGCACAGTCCGACGCGAGCTGCCGCTGAGTTTCCTCCAGCTGACTGAACCGCAGCGAGCAGGCGGGGAGGCACTGCGCATGTGCGCCGCGACAACCACTGGTGTCCAATGTAATTTGATGTAATTTAATCACGATTGTTAGGTGGTAATTAGAACATAATTGGGAGTATTACTCGTTTATTCTAATAGCATTATTGAAACATTCCCATTTTATAATGTGTTTTTGTAATATTACAACTTTAACGTTGAAAAGTGACTTTTTAATGAAGTTTTCTGTAAAGCACAACTTCATTCACACAATTACAATTTTTTTCGTAATAATTGTAATTTCAAACAGTAGTGGTAACACACAGGATCACATGAATAGCCTAATTAAATATAAGATATGAAAAAAAACAATTAAATTAATAGATTGTGACAGAATAAATTATTAAATTAATGCGTTTATTGTATTTTTATGTCAAATAAAAAAATATGAATTAATATAATGAATAGTTTTTGATTTGGTTTAATCAAATCTATTATTGAAAAACAAGAGTGTACATTAGAGTTTAAAAAAATAAAGGGTCTTTATTAGTGGCAGGAGCTCTAATTAGTGCAAATATGGACTAAAATTATTCTATTATTAATAACCATGTTGCTAGATGCAAATCTTTTTTGTCATTTCTTAAAAAAAATATTTTCCAGTGCATAACTTTTATGTCCTACAATACAAAGAGTTTTTTTTTACTGCAGCATTCTTTCTTATTCTGTTTTCTACAAGACACTGATATTCAGTTGCAATAGAAAAAGGTTGAAATAATCTCTCTGCAGCGACAAATTCTTAAGAAAATAAGATGTGAAAGTCAATATTGGACAACGATTTGACCGTAAGTTTACAAGAGGAGCTCAAAACCCAAACAACGGGCTATTTTTGGAACCATCACTACACCTTCTCAGAGTGCTGTTAAACACTTTCCTCACCTGTTAACATTCGTTACTTCCTGCAAGATGTTCAAAGGGTTTGTGGTTTCCTGTGTTTGCTGCCTCTCTTTTTGGTCGTCCACGTGGTTGCGAGCTGATTCAGCTATTGGGTCCATCGGCACGTACAGATCCTGCGAGGAAACCACTTTGGGACCATTATGTGGCATGTTTGACAGATTCTCTGCTGGTCTACCAGCTTCTAAATCATCCTTACTCCTTGACAAAGCTCCGTGGCTCTTAATGGAGTCTCCTGAAGAATCAAAGAAGACGCTTTCAGGTGCTGAGGCTAAAGGTGAAGCCCTGGTGGGTGATGGGGTGGTGGGCAGCAGCCAGGCCGGTGCAGAAACAGACAGATGCTGGTCCAGACTGGTCAAACTGAGGCTGGACAGGGCACTGAGCAGGGGGGAGTCTCGGACATGTTCCCCCGCCTTCCACTGGTTCTGCCCTCCAGTCACCCCCTCCTCCTCCTCCTCCTCCTCCTCCTCCTCCTCCTCTTTCTTCTTGTTCTTCTTTTTCTCCTTCAGCCCCCTGCAGCTCTTCTTCTGCTTATCACTGCGGGGCACAGTGCCCACATGTGTGTACATGTCGCTGGAGCGGGCGTAGCTGGGGCTGGGGAGGCAGGACTCCATGTCATCCACCAACTGGTCCCCCGCTGCTGCTGATTTGGCACCGAGGCTCCCATCATGCTCCGGGACTGTCTTGACGTTGGCTTTCTCTGGGGAGCGGCGGGTGGAGAGGTTGGTGAGGCTCCCAAACCACTTGAAACCTGGAGAGTTGGTGGCAGTTAATTAGGGTTTGTTGTTACAAACTTTGATTTTTCAGCATAATCCAAACACTTTTTTGTAATGACATCGAGTCTCAGTGTGTAAATGAACACAATGAATTCATTTAAAAAAGAATGAGCTGTAGATATTTCACACTGAACTCTTATTTCTCTCTACAGTTGATGGATTAATTGCCTTGATTGCCTTGAATCTGTTACCAGAGAACAGGCCAGCAAGGGGGGCCAGGGGGGCCCCAGGGAGCTGTCATGTCATGTCGTCCATCTTTGCATACAGTTATTGATGTTAACTAATAGAAAGTTGATCAAAGTGACACAAAACAACCACAAAGAAATGCAAAATGACCAAAGGCCTGTTATCACGCACTCTGTCCATGGCTGTAGGATATACTGTTATCATCTCACCAGCTGGCTCATTGGAAGTTTATGCAAAAACTAGCTGTCAAATCTGAACGTACAATAATAACCTTTGCAATTGGGTCAAAGTTTCTACTTCTCTAGTTCCTCAGTTCATGACCGAGTGCTTCTAAAATTAGCCTAATGGCTGGTGTACTTCTGCAAGTTAATGTGCTGACATGCTATATGTTAACATGCAGAACTGGGCCTGCCAGCCTCAGGACAAACTGGAGACTCGTTTTAGCAGATTTGTTAAAAAAATAACAGCCTCATGTGGCCGCTAGAGAGGCTGTGGACCTTGAGTCTATTTCCTGTTAAAGATAACACAGGGTTTTTAGAACCTTTCTGACCTTTGACTAGGTCTCCAAATTCTCATGAGTTTTCCTCTCGTCATGTGAGTTTAGCATTTTTTTGTATTCGGTAAAAGCACAAAGGGTCAAAATGGTTGATAAACAGATGATGTTACACAATATCTCAAAATGTATTTATCATTTAAATTGCCAAATACCTTATGCATAATATTTTATCTGTCTTACAAATCTCCTCTGACACATTTCAGGCCGCTACAGGTCCTGACTGTGATGTTGAGAGTGTCTGATCTGAGAATCTGAATGATGAACTGCAGGAAATGACTTACAGTTGGTGGAGGAAGATTTAATATCTGATATTTAAGTTCTACTAATCTGACTCGCTGTTCATCCAACCACTTGTTTATTCCTGCTCAGGGTCACGGCCTCAGTCAGGTAACAAATGATTCCCTCTGTGGCCTGCAGTCGTATATGTTTAAGGACAATTAAAGTATAATGTGGGGCCACATGGGACCAGCAGCTGCAAACGTTTAATTTTCACTTTGTCCTGTGAAAAAACAGAAATGTTGTCTTAGCGTTGGAGTCATCGGAGGAATGTTTTTGTGCCCTCATCAGTTCCAACTCTCATCGGTTTCTATTCTAACTGTAGCCCCTCAAGACCTCAGCCATGTTTGATTATGTTTCTGCTCCCGGGGGCCTGTTAGGCTCTGAACACACTGATGGGTATTTATTTCTTCAGCTAAATATAGACTAATGATTTTGAGAAGGAGAATGAAAGGAGATGCTGGAGGTGCAGATACAAAGAAGCTGCTTTTTTTTTTAATTATTATCTATTCTTGTAGCTTTTTAACTCTTTCAAAAGGAAAAATCAGGACAATGAAAATATTATTAATATTTCCACCACGAATCCAAAATCTATTTTACAAATGTTTGTGGTGCAAAAATGGTTTAAGCAACTAAACCTATTTGCTTCAAGACCCCATAAACGTATTTTTCTTCTTGTTTTAGCCATTTGACAGAAGAAATTTCAGTTGCGTTTTCTTTGCACAATTCTCATTTGGAAAAAGGTGATGTCACATACTTCCTGGCATCAATTACAATTAAACAGCATCTGAATCAGATTCTGGTGAAAGCTGATGACCAGTTTGGTCATTAGGTTTGGTCGTCTGTTCAAATGACACCCACAAAGTCCTGATGAAGCACATTAACTGAGCTGAACTCTTGATAGGCTCAAGAATAACCGACCTTTCTCCTGAAGTCATACATATTACATTTCATGAGAAATATGTAAGTTTTCAGAGGCAAATGATTGGGGTCATAGTTGATAGAAACTTGCACTGACTTTTATTGGGAAGCTGGATTTTTATGGGATGTAAAGGGACAGTATCATAAGATCCAGTTCAAGTGGACTTGGGGTTTGGACAAACTAAACAAAATCCATCAGACTAGTCTTGAGTAAAGAAAACAAAGAAGTCTTCAAGAGTTTTCTTTTCTCTTTTGATGGAGCTAGGCTAACACTTCCCCCCTGCTTCCAGTCTTTGAGCGAGACTTTTTAAAGCTACAGTATGCAAGTTTTGGAAATCAAGCTAGCACCAACATGAGAGTTGAAAACAAACTCTCCTCCCCCCTTGTTCCCATTAAACTTTTCCTCTGTGATAGTTTTTCATTGTCCAGTTTGAAGGTCTGAGGACAGACGGTGATGGATGCTGTATAGATTGTTAGGTCCTTTGAGGCAAATTTGTGATTTGTGATATCGAGCCAAATAAATAAAGCTCTCCCCGCCTCCACCTGCATCCTCATTGTGTCTCATCTGATGCAGGAATCAGAGGCTCGCTAGCTCGTGATACATCTTCCTGTAGCTTGTGCAAGAGGAGTAGTTTCCCCAGAATTGAGCTCATGTATTGATTAACAGCTGTGAGGTCCCACCTTGGCCTTCTGTGATTGGTTAGAAGGGCGAGGCTAGCTATCAACTAAGGAAATATCTCTGCACTGCTGCCAGGCTGCTCAACGAGCCTCTGACTGCACCTCTCCACATTAAGATATATTTTGAGGCTAATTCCAGTTTGCATGGTGATTTGTGATGTTTTTACTGTTTAAAGCTTTCGCCCGGTTTTCAGGCCTCACTGGACTGAATGAACGGCCTTCAGATGCAGCATGGGTGAGATTCAATAATGAAGAACTAACAGCAGAAAAAGAGAAGCACAGTGAGCTGCTGTCCTCTCTGCAGACATTCTCTGTCTTTTCTCTGCTCCACTCAGTAGCCGAGACACTGTCCATTCAAACTGCACAAAGACACGTCTATGCCTCATTTACAATGGACCACAAAACTGTTTGTAAGTGGAACAGCGGACAAAGAGCCGACACACACACACACACACACACACAAACACACTATCACACAGTGACACAAGTGTCAATAGATCACATTCTTTTATAGGATTATACAAACACACTTACATCAGCCTGTTTTCTCTGACTCATCATAAAAGATCTTCTCTGCTTTTGCTTGAATTCAGTTTCCAGTGGTGGAAAGTAACTGACAACATTTACACTACTGTATATTTCAGAGACAAATATACCACTGACCTCAGTAAAAGTACCCATAAAATACTCCATGACAAGTAAAAGTCCTTTCAAAATAAAGTATCATCAGCTAAATTTATTTAAAGTGTGTGTAAGTAACATTTCACTGCGGTAGAAGCTCAAGGTTGAGTTTGCTAGTTTAGTCCAGGGGCCCCCCAAAGGGTCTCCAGATACATCTGAGGGGTCATGAGACAATAAATGGGAGAGAAAAGAAGAGAAAAGAAGAGAAAAAAGTTCTTATGCACAAATGTGTGTTTATTTCTCAGACTTTTCCCTAAACTTTAATTATTATGCCTCTGTGCCGGTGACAGCAGGGCTGGAGGCATACTGTTTTCAGGTTGTCCCTCCGTCCTTCTGTCCCATTCTCGTGGACACAATATCTCAGTAAGGCCTTGAAGGATCTTCTTCAAATTTGGCAGAAATGTCCACTTGGACTCGAGGATGAACTGATTAGATTTTGGTGGTCAAAGGTCGAAGTCATGGTGACCTCACAAATGTGGTTTTGGCTTTTTGAATGTCGTATTAGTATGAGAATTTCTTCAAATTTGGTCCAAACATTCACTTGGAGCCAAGGACGAACAATGATTAAGAAAGGTCAAAGGTCAGTGTGACTTCACAAAACACTTTGGCCCTTATTCAAGACTCCACACAGCAATTATGACAAAATGTCACACAAATGGATAATATTTTATATGACTGTATAAACAGGGATGTAGATGTAATCAGAAACTAGTCACAGAGGTGTACAACCACAAGCCGTCCATCTACCTCCACCTCAGCCTGACGTGGATTTTATTGCTCTATATTGTACGTCACCGCACTTTCCTTTCTGGAGAACAGTCTCCCTTAACAGTGTGTTGTGTGAAAAAATGGAAAATACAAGTACTTCAAAATTGTACTTAAATAAAGTACTTGACTAAAGGTGCTGGACTAAACCGCCTAACTGTTAAATACAACTGAAGCATCAATGACTCAGAATCAGTCACGGAGGCATTTTACTGCAGAATGTGAACGTGTACTTTTGATACTTACAGTAAAATTTGCTTTTGATACTTATATGGTTTTGAATAAAGGAATTTCACATGTAATGTAGTATTTTGACATTAAAGTATTGGTACTTTTACCTCTGTAACTTTCTAGATCAACATATTTATCATCACAACAAACAAGCAAACAAACAGACAAACACAAAATGATAAATTATGCCTCTAAAATAAAGAAGTCCACTATCTGTTGTGTTGCCATATAGGGTCCTGTTATTCCTGTTATATAATAAGGACTCAATAGATGTGATATCATGTTTTACAAGGATGTCATGTTTCTCTAATTATAATTTTAGTAAAATCCCTCAAATGTCCAAAATATTTGGACAACAGCATCAGAAAACAAGCAACTTACTCAGTTTTCGTTTGCTCATGGTTCAGACGTTGAATGTGAAGCTTTGCTGATTTTCTTAGACATGAACTGGGTTCCTGCAGTGTGATAATGAGCCGCATGCTCCTCACCCCACAGAGTGAATCTGCTTCCTGTTTTCTCAACACAGCGGAAGTGCTGGTGTAAATTTCGAAGTTGTTTCATGTTATGTTGATGCAATCAGGTGACAAGTCATATTCTGACTACAACAGTGGAAACATGTGTCAGTCAGGGTCAAACGATCTGACCTGCTGCAACTGTGGATGATTCAGAGAAAAATCATGTTGACAGGGTTTAACTTTGAATTTGCACAGGTCAGAATAATCAAAGATTCTTCCCACACAAGAGAAGGAGAAATACTGAATCTAATGTTGGGACATTAAAGGGCCACATTTAACAAAAAACTCAGCTCTGAAGAACTGACACATTTAGTTTGACATGACACCAAATATGGTTAGAGGAAGTATTCACCACATTTCTGTCCTGCAGTCAACGTTTTACGGGAATAAGTCACATAAATGTATTAAAAAAAAAAGTCCAGATAAAATCTTTAAAAACACAGCAGCACTGCACAGAGAGCAAATCATTTTTCAACCCTCTGATACAATTCATAGGAGCGCAGCAGTACAAAAATGTATAAAAATGGACGGAGAATCCAGGTCTGAAAAGTGAAGCCAATGCTGAAGAGCGACTCCACTGGTTGTAAATAGAAGTCCAATTGTACTGAAGTCTATGGGAAAATGTTCCCACTTCTCACTTGATTTATTACCTCAGCTAATGAGTTTATGGTCTCAATCTCTAGTTTCAAGTCTTCTTCAATACAACATGATGATCTTCATTTTTTAAATCATGGTCCATTTAGAGGAAAATAGATGATAAAGCAGGGTATGCATTAGGGCGGGGCTACCGTGTGATTGACAGAGCAGGTCACAAACCAATGGGTGACAACATGGTGGGTGTCACTTGGGCGTGACTACCTAGCGTCACCATGGTTACTGTAATAACTGTCATAGCTGTTTTGGAAAAGATGATGGGTTAAAATAAGTACTTCCTCAACATTAGATGAACTTTGTTGTCATGGTTACAAACTTTGTGGAACAGTCTTGGATAATAGAAACAACATAAACTGCTGCTTTCACATGGGAATCGAACACCGCTCTCCTGTGTCATATTCATCCATCCACCCCAACCTCCTCCTGACGTGGACTTTGTCGCTCTATAAACTGCGTCACCGCACTTTTCCCTTTGCTCCTGTCATCATTACTACAACCACTACATGTCGCCTAGCAACAAAACATAACTATGGGTCATAATAAGGTGCTGCACAAACAACCTATGGGCTTGTTTGTTACAGGAGGACAGTCTCCAATTTAAGGAGGGAAGTGGAGGAGGGATAGGACACGATCAGCTCAGAGATGTGACCTTGGTGCAGTCCATGCCAGACCTTTGAAAACAAATAGAAGAGTCTTAACATCTGAGGCGCCATGGCTGTGAAGAGAGGCCAGTACAGGAGAGATGTGGTCTCTCTTCTGGGCCCTCGGGAGGAGTCTCTCTCTCTGCTCCATGTCGAACCAGCTGCAGGTGAGGCAGGGCTGACCGACTCCTACAGAGAGAGAAGTTAGAAGAAATACAGCGTGAACTGTAAAGAGCAAGAAGGAAAACGAGAGTCCGGATTCTGCAGCAGGATCCCTGTCAGAGAGCTTCACGCCTGACCACAGCTTCACACTCACATATCAGTCAGGGGGAAGAGCTACACATCTCCAGCTCTGGGGATTTTCCAGCTCTCAGATTGGTGAGAGGATTACATGATGATCATCTGAGGGCGGGGAAAACCTCTCAAACCTTGTATCGCTTCAAAACTCTTGTTTCATATGCAAAACAAAACAAACTGATATTTAAGAGAGAGACAAGATCTTTACCAGAAACACCTGCTTGTTTCATGTTGACTGACTTTCTAAAGTCAGTCAATATAGTCTCACTCCTCTTTAGAGGACTAAAGACTCAGAATTTTATTTTTGCATCTGTTTTTCCTTTTAGCTGCATATTTATTTGTAAAAAAATTGTCTCTGAAATGTTGTGGAGAAAGTCTATTAACACAGAAGTACTGTGCTTATTCTCATTTTGCACAGTCTGTTTAATTAAGTTGATCTTTTAGCACAAATTATTCCAGTGTTGGAAATGTGCTGCATTTCTTGTATTCTTTATTTTATAAAATAACAAGACAGATTTTTATAGGTTTATAGTTGTTTTATAGATAGATAGATAGATAGATAGATAGATAGATAGATAGATAGACACAAATAAGAGTCTTTTTTATGAGAGCCCAAACAAACAAGGAAAAAACAACAATTCAGAAACAAATCAGAAAGAGAAATAAGGAAAGATGTTAGAATTAAAATAAATTCAAGCCATGAAAAGACTCAACTTTTCCCAAACAAAAACTACACATTAGAGCAATTTCACTTCCTGTTTAAGTTTATAAAATCACTGGGTGGAGCTCAACCTCAGGTTCTGAGATTGCATATATTTTTAAAGTATATATTTTATTAATCACTGTATTTTTTTTATGCTCTATAATCTTGTACTTTTCCACATTTGAATAACATCACAATGACCCAATACATTTTCTTTGTGGGAATAAAAATGTGTCTTAAACTTGCATCTGTGAATCTGTGATCATGTTGTCAACCATGAACTGAATCTGTTTCTACTGTCTGGTAAGATATATTGAAATTAAAATTCAGTCATGTGACAGAGTCAGTTTCAGTTTTACTTTAAAAGGAAACTGCACGAGTCATCACACGGCATTAAAAACACAGAATCTATATGAATATCTAAAATAAGTAAATACAGACATACATATTTTTGCAGCACAGAGGGAACAGTAGTTGAACTAGTTGAACCCTTTCTGTTTTCCTCACTGTTTGGATGAATCACGCTCAGTGTGAGCCGGCTTCTTGCGACAGCAGGAGGCATTTACCCCTCTCCAGGCTCAGCGGGTGGAGGCACAGAGCTGTCGACATCTTGCGACACTTCCTGCCAACATTTCCTGAATCCCCGAACCAATTGAAGAGATTTGTGCAGTTGTCCAAACGTCTAAACTTCATTTTGTATGTAGTGTTGCTGAGATTTAAAATGTCACAC
Organism: Trachinotus anak; assembly: GCF_046630095.1. Taxonomy (NCBI): domain Eukaryota; kingdom Metazoa; phylum Chordata; class Actinopteri; order Carangiformes; family Carangidae; genus Trachinotus; species Trachinotus anak. The sequence continues at coordinate 26,277,087 of NW_027273859.1, read as the reverse complement.
CCGGAACAGCATCGTGGTACTGATGAACTGCATCAATGAGCAAAAACAATGAAGATTTTCTGTAAATTTGTCTTTTTTAAATTTCAAATTACTTTAAGAGTGTTTTAAGTTATTAATACACAGGAAACCTGGGCTGTATTATTCCATTAAAGAAGTACAAACAATTACCATCAATAGGTCTGACAGTTATTTCAATTCAAATTTCAGTGTTATTTTATTCGATTGATTATTTTAGTGTGTAAAAAGCCAAGTGTCGTTCCCTGGAGCCCAAACTTATTCAAATTGCTTCATTTTTCCCTGACCAACAGTCAAAAACCCAAATGTGTTGTAGATATTTACTTTTGAGATGCTGGTACCATTTAAAATACATTTTAATTTTTTTATCAAAATTGTTACCATTACCACTTCTGTTTAATTCTCTGTAAAACAGTAAACACATGAAGAAAAATAAATAACAGTATATCCAAGAAATAAACCACATGTCAGCAGAATGAGAACTCCTCACTGATTCCTCCTCATGTCTGACTTGTTTCATGACCTCTCACCCTGACACTGGCCAGCTCTCGGTGCTGAATCCAGCTGGCGGTTATGACTTTGCCGTTCTGTCTCAAACACACAACAGAGTTAATGTCGTGTGAACAAGGACGACTCAGAGCCGACACAGATGAGCGAAGGCTGTACCATGGAAGTCATGTTACTGTATGGAAACAAAAACCAGAGGAACTTCACGGCTCAAAGGAAATATTTACCAAATATGTACCAAAATAAAGGTCACGTTCTTCATCTGACATATGCAAACAGGAGCAAGAACTCAACCTTAACTGTGTTTCATAGAAAGAATTTGACCCCAAAAAATTGCATAAGTGAAATCTGGCCTAAAACTAAATGGTTTCAGCAACAACCAAAGTAACCTGACATAATATTAATCCAATATGAGACTGAAGTGGGACAAAAATGTTTTGTTTTGTAAAAGTTTTGTCTTAAATTATGACATTTGAGTAATTCTGCAGCAGCATGTCCACAGTGTTTCTCTAGAAACTGTAACCTTGTTACGCAGATGCTGCGCAGATGCTGTTGTGCAAATTTGAATGTGAAACCATTGCATCCATTGCAAGTTGTTACTTCCACTTTTATCAGCTGTTATTTTGTCACAGTGTTGGTTTCTATACGAACTGGCAATTGTTTATATCATTTGGTTCATGTGTGATTTGATTCGTTTGATTCATTCCCTTCACACGTGTCCAGATCTGTGCTGTGGCGTTTCCTTGAATATGAGGACAATCTGGTGTCATAAGAGTTTTACCAACATCTGAACTTGTGTATCTCGTATAAAATGTGTGTCTCAAACTAAAATCTGTCTTTTTTCAGGGTAGGAGGCCTATATGTGCTCATTCTTTCTTATGTTACAAATTTACCTATTCACCAGGACACAGTGAATAAACCAACTTTAACTAAAACTCAACAGTTTCTGCAGGATTTTCTTCCCCTGCAAAACTATTTTAAACTAATTCAACTGCGATGTTCTGTCTCCAGCTGCCTTTTAACAATGGACACAGTGTTGGCTGCAGAACCACTTTACAACATAAGTCTTGCTGTATTCAACCGCTGCACTTGCCAACTGCAAGTGACTGTGTCCCGGCTGCTACTCTGCTTTTGGCCACTGGGGGGCAGCAGAAGTCCTCACACAGCAGAGTGAGGCGTGCAAGAGAGAAAGACTGGGGTGAAAGTACTTCAAAGTTTTACTCAGGAAAGTGTAAGCAGGAAAATATATCAGGTCTCAAAAGTAAAGTAAAGCTGTTATTCTTAAAAAAAAAAAAAAATTCATGACAAAATATGTTGAAGCGGTACTGAGTTGAGTCGTGTGGAGCTGGACTAGTTCATTATGAACTACTGAAGTACCAACTAAAATACCTAAATGATTTCTCATGATCCATCTGATAATAGAATACATTCAGCATTTTAACATTTGAAGAAAGTTGGAAACATGAATAACTTTAAATCTTGTTGCGACTCTAATACACACTGTAAATCTAGGCCCTGTATTAATAAGATCCAGACTCAATAAACCTCATAATACTGAAAAATCGATGTATTTTTTACAATGTAAAAAAAAAATGCACAGACAAACAAAATAAAAAAGATGATCAGTAAAAAAAAAAAAAAAAGGAAAAAAAATCACACAAAAAAGATGCACAGTAAAACAAATGGAAAATAAAATCTTAGCCTTAACCCTGCTAAAGCTTCCCGGCCTGAATTATGTTAAATGTTAAAAGAAGCAAACACACATATACAGATATATACATGCATTGGTTCATCAGTTCATCAGGAACACAACAGGCAGCTTTTATTAGCATAGAGAAACAGGATACAGCAGCAATTAAAAAGCAGTAGAGGAACAGAATGAACATGTAGCTTTGGAGTCGGATTTACAGATTTGGGGATTTACAGAGCTGTGGTGAAACATATTGTCATTCATGACATCAAAGTGAAGCACTGTGTGGCCACTGGTCTCTATTTACAGCAGATGCAGACGTACTGAACCAGGATCAGTTTGGTCTCTTGCGTTTTGCTAAATGAGATTAGTTTCTACAACAACAAAAAAAAGAACAATTGTAAAATGTCATTTAATCTGCTACTGACTCATCAAATCTCATTTGTTCTCATGCAAGGAAAAAAAACACCAGCCTGCGTGGTGAGATAATCCTGTTTGTTTCCTTAATGAGTCAGTTCACAAGTTCTCCTTCTCAAATACTATGACTCATATCTCGGTCATAATAATAAGCAGAATCAATAATCTGAGTCTGAATCAATGAAGTGTCAAAATGTCATGTAGTGCGTTGGTCCAGCATCATCTCAGTGGCACTTACACTAAATGGATACAGGAGCACGAAATGAATTTTCTGCACCAGAGAGCTGACAGCAGCAGAGGGGACATCACAGTGCTCCAGGTCTGAAATCTGTTCAGAGAATCTCCCCTGATCCGGGAGCCAAGTCACCGGAGAGTCTCCCCCTAAAACATGGAAGTGTCCCTGAAAGTGCTCCGTGATTGCTGGAAGACTTCCTCGTCTCTACCATCTGCCGGTAAAGAAACATGACGTGTGACATGATGTTGTCAAGGTCTCTTCACCACAAATAAACATGAAGAATATGAGGACATCTGGTTAATCAAATTTAAATGTGTCCCTCAACTAACGGCGCCATCTGGCCCACTGAGCTGTAATTTATGATTTCTTTTTTTTTTTTTTCATTCGGCTCAAGTGAATAAATGCTAAATCACTGCACATTAATTAAACACACATTGTCACTTTGCTGTGGCAGTTGGCTGAAGTGATTCTGAATGAAAAGCAGGACCAGGTCCCGATCAATCACAGAGGATTATGGAGTGAAAAGAGCATTATTCATGGCCTGATTCCGTCCTGATCCACTCTCTCTCCTCTTGTTATTATCTAATGTGAAACACAGATACAACCTTCAAAAATTCATTTGCTTTTTCATTGCTCTCGCTTTTTTTTTCTTGTCTGTTCTACTCAGGAACCACTGCTGTAAGGATATTATTATTTTAAAGGAATAAGTCAGCAACACCAGCCTGGAACTTTGGATTTTTCATCACATTTTCTTTCATTAATCTAAAATATCTATGGACCATGAACAATTATTGTGTATATACAATTAAATTGGAAAAATCATAATGAATATGTATAAAGAGGTCCATCCTTCTTCTCATGTAATCCTTTATAGCGGGCTCGTATTTCCCCCTATCAAAGACTTCAGTGTTGTTTGAGCTCCATGTTCATCATGTCTTATCAAATTCAGAGGAGCTTTTTGAGAATGATTTCACAGTCTGACAGAGAAGATCCATCTGTTCCTCCTTTTGGAAGATATTCACCGCTGTTTTTCAGACATACTCGTTCATGTTCAAATACATGAAATTTCCAGGTACTTTTCGTAATCTTCATATTTAGTCATCAGAAACTCGCTCATGTTCAGCTGGGTGAAAAAAAAATATTTCTATTGTCCTTATTCTAAGGTACAGACATCGGACTTCATTTTTAAGAGCTTCACAGTTATGGATTTCACTGAATATGACCCTCAAGTTGTTGTTTTTTTGGGGGGTGGGGGGGTTTTGCCAGTCCCTTGGTTGTCATGGTTACAATAATAAACGCATTGACTGTACCAAGAGTGGCGTACGCTTCAGCGCCATGGTTACTATAATAATGGTCATGGTTTTGTTAGGTTTAGGAAAAGATGGCGATTTGGGTTAAAGTAAGTACTTCCTCAACATTAGACGGTCTTTGTTGTCATGGTAACAATAATAACAACAGAGAGACAAAGTGGTGAACTTTGTCAAACAGTCATGGATAATAGAAACAACATAAACTGCTCCTGTCACATGGGAATCGAACACCGCTCTCCTGTGTCATGTTCATCCATCCACCCCAACCTCCTCCTGACGTGGACTTTGTCGCTCTATAAACTACGTCACCGCACGTTTCCCTTTGCTCCTGTCATAATTACTACAGTCACTAGATGTCGCCTAGCAACAGAACATAGCTATGGGTCATAATAAGGTGCTGCACAGACAACCTATGGGCTCATTTTTTACAGGAGGTGGTCCAGCATTGGCAGAAGCTCTACCGAGTGTGTTTGAGGCTTTCTCCAGTAACCAGGGGGGGTGTAACAGAACAGTTTGGTTTGGTTTAGGTTGGTTTACCCACTACCTGGCACATGTGAAAATATTACCACATTAGATTTTAACCCTGCATGACAAGAAAATTCCCTGAAGATGAGACTGTTTTCCCTCCTCTGTCTGTGGCTCTCGGCCTTCAGCCCATTGATTCACACTGGAAATGTAAATCATTAAAACACCTTTGTTTTTTGACACAGCCTGTGTAACTTTCTAACTCTGTAGTTATTTCTCAAACAGGAGGAAACAGATTAATATTTTCTCCATTGATTACCCTCTTTATTTCTTTATGTCTCCTTTTGATCCTGTATTTTAATCCAATCAAGCACTTTAAGTTTGGACTTTATTGTGCTGTATATTGTGCTGTTAATGAACAGCAAAGATCTCATTGTGTATAATGACATAGAGACGTCGGCATAAAGCCACTGGCCTCCTTTTTTGTTATCACAGGCACTGAAATATTGATGAGCTTCCCTTGTCGCTGTAGCTGTCTCAGATATTTGCCTCTGACTGATGAACGCCGTTGTGTTTTTTCCTGCCAAACAACCAGGAGTGTTTACTGTTTAAAGCTGCGGTGCAGGCTGTGTTTTTAAAGAACCACGGGGGGAGGGGATGGGCAACCATCCTGCAATGTGAACAGTTTGTCACTATTTTCATCTCACTATGATCCATGCCCAGTGTGCTGCTTTATATACCGTCTTTTTTGCCTTCTGGATCCTGGAAGAAACAATGTTCTGCTGCTAATTTCATCCCTCTGCGCTTCGTTTGCTGCACACATCTCTACGGCTGTGATTTATCACCGCTCTGTGGCTTCCTGGGTAATTCCCAGGTGATACTACCTGTCTTAACAACTGCCCAAAATAGAAAACTTATCAGCCAGAAGTAGACTGCAGAGGATATACGACTCTCTCCTCTCCCCTGTTACCTGAGATGGTGTGTATGTCTGCAGTTTATTCCACTGAGACCTCTCATACACACACAAATGAGGACTCATAAATCAGTGAATTTGCAGCACATAATCCCATTTAGTGTGATATGAAAGACCAAATAATCATGTCAACTCAACACATTTATTTCTTAAAGGTCCCATAGTGTATAAAGGTAGATGTCCATGTGTTTGTGATTATAAAGCAGATCTAGGTTCTATATTAATACTGTGAAAGTATCAAAGCCTCAGTCCACAGAGAAATGCACACAGCCTGTATTCAGACACTGAGCCTTAAAACCAGCCGTCAGGACTTCTGTGACTTTTTGATGTCACAACAAAGCAGTCACCACCCTCAACCTTGCCCGAAGCCCCGCCCACCTGGACCCACCATCCAACCTTGCAGGATCTGGTTTCTGTGAGTGTTTACCTGAAATCTGCTGTATTTTTATTTGATCGCCCAGAAAACAGTCAGCCAATCAGAGGAGAGGCTCAGAGCCTCACACATTAAACAAAGAGGAAGTAGGTAAGCTACAGTAAGTGGGATGTGTCAATCCAAAGAGTGAATGTGACCAAACTGCTGTGTTTCTGCAGAGCTGATAGGGAGGGTTTAAAGAGCTCAAAGTGTTTACAGCCTAGAAGTGAGTGATCTTAAAGGTCCCTTATAGTATAAAATTAGATGTCCTTTTTTTTTTGTTTTGTTTTTTATTATATAGCAGGTCGAAGTTCTATATTAATACTGTGAAAATATCAAACCGCTTAGTCCACAGAGATTGATTCACCGATATGTTGTTACTAGAGCTCCAGAGAGAAGCCTGAAAGAGGAGATGTAAAACTTTTTGTTTCTGTCACTTAAAACAACAAATATATCTTCATTGAAACTTCAAATAAAACAATAAAATATGGCACCTTAAAAACAAGCGCTCAGAAATAAAGTTGAAAAAGAGGAAAGAGCAGTGATGGGACTACACACACAGGGTGGGGGTGGGTGTGGACACACACAAACTGGAGATTCTGTTAAGACCAGAGGGAACACACAACGAAAATTCAGGGATTTTTAACCTCCAATGATTCCCTGCTGGATTTGGAGTGTTCTGCTCCCTGGTTGCCAAATAAAAACCTTCCTTTAAAAGCTGATCTCTGCTCCTGCCGCTGTCAACCCAACGGTCCGAGCTGTATTTCCGCTCCCATCCATCAGCGAACATGCAGACTCGGTGTCAGTCTCACAGCAGATGGATGTGAGAGGCAGCGACGAGCACATAGCAGCACAGATGGACTGATCCAGGAGCAGCAGCAGCAGCAGCAGCAGCAGCAGCACAGAGACGTTTAGTGTGCTGCTATTTTCTCTGATCCTTCAGAGCTCTCTGAGCAGCTTTTAATTATAGATGAGTGAAGTATCAGCAACGCTTAAATGATGTATGAGAGCACAACATGTATTGATGAACTGATCAGGTATTTTTATAGAGTCCAGGCACAGAGGAGCTGCAGCTCCTGTGCACATGTCTGCCTGTAGGCATGTGGACGTCAGTGTTTTCTAATAGTTCTGACCAGTACGAGACATTCGTAGTGAGGGAATATTTAAAGACCGAAAACATTTTTAAAGTGGGGACAAGTCTTTGATGTCAGGGATGTTTGGAAAGTGGGAAATTAGGGCACAAGGATGTTTTTTTTAAACCTAGAGTGAGGGCAGAGAGAAAATGATGATATGTTTGGAAAAAGGAAAGAAAAGAGGACGAGTTTGATGAAGTGAGGACATTTTGGAAAGTATGGCCATTTTAAGGAGGTCAGTGAGGACATTTATTAATGAGGACTAAACATAAAATGATTTTTTTTTTCTTTAAAACATTTTGGAAAATGAAAAGAAGACATTTTTGCAAAGTGGAAAGTAAAGACGTAATGGATAAGTGAGGACATTTTTGGAAAAAGACAAATAGGACATTTTTAAAGGGGGGGGGCAATTTTGGAAATTGGAAATTTTTGGTTAAAAAAAATTTGGTAAAAAAATTACATTTGGAAGAGGATGTTTTTAAAAAGTGAGGACATAATTTGATCTGATTGTAGTCTGACTCATATTGCAAGTGAGGACATTTGTGAGAGTGAACATTTTTAGGGACATTTTTTTAAGTTGATTAATTTTTGGAAAGAAAGAATGCTTTGAAAAGCGAGGATATATTTCACAGCAAATTTTTGGAAAGTCAAGATATTTTTGGAGGTTTAAGATATTTTGTTTGACTCTGTCCTCTTCAAACTATTTCAAGGTTAGACCTGGTTTGAGGGTAAGAGGCATCAGAATATGTTGCTACAGCACAGTTCCTCTAAAGTATAGAAGCACAAATCTGTGTTCATGCAGCCATGTGTCAGTGTTTGTTTGTTCATGTTTGTGTCCACATTTCTCCAGATCCATATCCTTTCAGCATATGTATGTGCCTGTGTACATGCTTGTCATCGGCGTGTGTGTGTGTGTGTGTGTGTGTGTGTGTGTGTGAGACTGCAGAGTCTTCTGACCTTGGACGCCCGTGAAGCTGCTGGAAACACACAGCAGCTCATCAAATATTTACAGCTCCATCTAATTCAGGACTTCATGTGTTCTCTCTTCCTCTGAGAACGGAGGAAAACACATCTGCACTCAGGTCCAGACTCACCATGAACACATGAGAAGAGCCACTCACACTTCATCCCCTAATGAGCAGTTACACAAGTTCTGAAGGGTAAATTATCGTGAACGTGGGTCCGGTCTGATATCCAGACTAAAGACTGAAAATGGTGACGCAAAGTGATGCAAGTGATGCAAATAATAATTGACTAAGGTTATTTTTGCAGTCAATCAATTATTCATTTAATCTATGAAATGTCAAAGAAAAAATAAAAAGAAAGAAATTTAAATAAAAAATTGTCCCAGAACCCGAGGTGACCTCTTAAAACCAACAGTCCAAAGGTCTATTAGGTCAATTTACATGTATTTCACATTGTAGCCAACCTAGCGCTACGGCTAGAGGTGAGGATGTCAGTTGCCATCTGCAGGTTGTCTGTATGCTGTGCATGATTTTGCATTCAGTTTTATACAGACATCCATGATCCCCAGAGGATGAACCCTGTTGGTCCCTTTGGTGATCCCTGACACTTGGTTCAATAAATATTTGATGGATTGTTATGAAATCTGGTTCAGACAGTCATGTTCCCCTCAGGTTAAACTGTAATAACTTTGGTGATCCTTGGATTTTTTTCAATGTATCCGATACTTTATGACGAAATGCGCTACCACCTACCTTGACGTGATATTCCCATTAGAGTAAGCTGTGTTTTGTGTTTAGTGCTAAATGTTAGCATACTGACACCCTGACCTAAGGTGGTGATGAACTCCACTGTGTAGCCTTAACAATTCAATAAATCAATAAAATCTGATGGTGCCCAACTCTAGTGGAAGAAGCTTGTTTTTGTGCAACGGTTACAACCTTCTTAACTTTTATGAGACTGTTACAGGAAAAGTTTGTTCTGCTCACATCTAACATTTAGTTTAACCATCGTGTAATTAATGAATTATGCCCCCACACAGTTTGTTTTTGTCAAAAGCAGAGTTCAGGGCATAATTTAATATTCAGAGCTATTTATCCACAGCTAATTTAGCAAGGTCAGATTCTTACTTTGCATTAAAATTATGCTTCAGATATGTAGAAGGAGAAAATCACAGGGGTTTCCAGAGAAGAAAAAAGAAATCATTTGACTATAACAAGTTGTTTGTTATTTTTAAGTGCTGTTAAAGTTATGTGGGCCTGCAAGTCTTACTTTGCAAATCACTAATGTGGCAGATTTAGATGATTTACACATATCACATAATACAGGAAGGAAGTTCTGCGGGACAGCAGCGTTGTGTGGTGGTTAGAGAGACTGGTGGTGGGTTGTTATCCAGAGACACTTAAACTGGCTGAGAAAATGTGAGCAGATACAGAACAAGAAACTGTCTGCTTCCTAAACAAACACAGAGGACTGTGGTTGCACGGGGCAGCTGTGTGTTGCTGTGAAACAGTGTTCGTGCTCCACCTTCACTGGATAATTAAAGCATGAAAACAACATGAGGGTCCATGAAATGTGTTTTTCCTCAACAGGCTGAGCTCTCCTCCACCCACTCTGCTCCAAGTCAGTGTTAATGTGCTCTGACACTGTTTGTATCCAAATTCGAAGGTGTCATCATCACCTCTAGTTTTGGCAGATCACAGACTCAACCTGAGTCTGAATGACAGTGAGATGGAGATAAAAGCTGCTTCACACATTGGCAACTCCAACAGACAGAAATACAGTGAGGTGTTATGTGCTGGTTTATACCCAAAGTAACTGAGGGGATAAAAGAGGAAAAGATGAATCACCGGTGAGTTCAGATTTCACTCTTAGCCACATCAGCGGGCTAACTCTGGGGATGACTCCTGAGGGTCTACTTTGGTCCAGAGAAAAACACCTCAACAGTTACTGGATGGATGGATGGCGACAGTCATGGTCCACAGAGGATGAACCCCAACAGCTTTGGTGACTTTTCCAGCACCTTCATCATGCCAAACTCGGCTGTACTTTGAGATAAATGCTTACAAGGTAACTCTTATGATGTTAAAATACGATGCACAATTGGACAAAAATAAATGTTACTGTGAGCACCAGCATTTTAAATTCAAAACATCCTGTATGCAATCCACCAGTCGTGTGTGATCCCTCACCAGCTTCCCACACACAACCAATCCAAGCTTCAAAGAAAGATGCTTCCACCCACTAGCTATACATAAAATGAACAAGAAATTAGAGGTGGATGGTGTTTAGATCAATAAAACTACATCATTTTTAATTTGTGCAGTTTTATTTAGCACTAAAAGAGGAGAAAATGTCAAATGTCAAATGTCAAACCACAGAGAATGTCAGTGTTGCTTATAATCATAGACATAGAGTATCAAGAGCACAATCAGAGGCCTGATGACCAGCATGTGTGCGTCTGTTATCACACTGCAAAATCGCTTCTACTCCTCAAGAGACTCACACACACAAACACACACACACACACACACAGTATTGCTGTACTCAACTGTTCCTTCTCTTTTTTTCTGTCCTGATCCCTTGATTGTAATGCAGCTGTGGAGTTGAAGGACAAATGGAGGCGATGAATAGATCGGTGGCGAGGAAAAACAGAGGAAGAGGTTCCTTCAAGCGAAGGGAGTGATAAACAGCGAGGCTGAAGGTGACTCCAACAAAGGGGGAACTGGGAGAGTGTCAACATTTGTGCGTCAGTGGAAGTGAGAGCGTGAAAGGCAAAGGCAGAAGAGGGAGTAGATGAGGCACTCGCAGCTGTTAACATCATGTTTCTTTATGTGAGGACACAAAAGGTATGAGCTCAGGGATCGGCGCCGGACTGTGCTGATGCATAAATCTCAGGTTTATTTTGCTGTGTTGTGATCTTTGGATCAAATGCTAGCTCTGTTGCCTCAGCCACAGCTCAGTCAACACACTGGTGCTGCTATAACCCAATAACTTCTCGGAACTAAATGATTTTGTCTTGGTTAGATTCCCTGGTGCAAGTTGATTCAGAAAAAAACTTGGTGAGGTTTAAAGTTTTTAAGTTTTATCCAACATGTCCTCCAACCTCAACAACCACACAGGTCTTTTTTTTTTTTCAACCCTCTGATACGACCTATAAGAGTGTCTCCTGAAATAGCACCCCTATGGCAACAGGTGTACCGAACCTCCGTTGTCATGGTTGCGATAATAAACACGCAGACTGTACTGAGAGAGGCATACCTACCTTCATAGCCATGGTTACTATAATAATAGTCATGACTTGGTTGGTTTTAGGAAAAGGTCTGATTTTGGTTGAAATAAGTAATTCCTCAACTCAATTAGCCAATCTGTGTTGCCATGGTTACAATAATAACAATGTGCTTAATGTTGTCATATTCCTGTGTTTTGTTGACCCAACCATCCGCCCCCACCTCTACCTGACACAGACTTTGTTGCCATTGCTAAATTGGCACCCTTCATTGAACGAACTCAGACTTTGGTGAACGATGAACTGAACGAAACTGAAAAAAAACACCAGAGGAGGAAGAACAGTGTTTTTGTTTTACAACAGCAGGCAAGTGTTTATGGCACCTGGCGTGTGATGCGGAGCAGTATAGGGTAGAGAGTATCTTTGGTGTTGCGTAGTGCTGGCAACACAAACAGTGCAGCTACTGGTGCGGCTGAGGTCAGTTTGTATTAACATTTGAAAACTTTTATGAACATATCGCCGCAGATTCCAGCAGAAAAAATCTCACAGCTGGGTCTGAATGAACAGCCACATCGGTAACGAATCTGAAACAACACACTGAGTTGAAGCATCGGACCAGTCTATAAATATCTGGCAGTGAAGGATGATCACAAGAAATCATTAAGAAAGGGTCAGACCATGAACCAACAAAGATCCTCCTTCTGAGTCACTCACAGCGTATTCACAAAAGACATAAACTCACATTGGTTTTTCTTATCTTTTAAAAGTAATCACTGTCTGTGACTGTACAGCAGTAAACAGTAATTCATGTAGTTTGAATGATTTGAGGCTGGGGTGGATGGGTAGGATGAGGTTCTGCTGAAAAACAATTTTTAAAAAACAGAAGAAATTAATATGAAGTAGCTCCTTTTTTTGGACCGTGAACTAGTTCAAATCCAGAATTGTGAGCTATGAATGTAAACTAGTTCATCTTAACCTTTGTGAACTGAACTTTGAGCTACATCACCGCACTTTTCCTTTTGCTTCTGTCTTCATTACTACAACCAATAGATGTCGCCTAGCAACAAAATGTAACTATGGATCATAATAAGCTGCATAGACAACCTATGGGCTTCTTTTCTCATTTTCATGGCAGGGAACAAAATTATAGAATGAGCCATAACTGAAAAATGCAACATGCAAGTCAAGTGAAATGAAGCAAAATAAGTAAATGTGTAGATAAAATACATAAAAAATACATAAAATACATGAAAACACATAAAAACTAAGTTCATATAACCCCCTACATGTGCATGCAATGATTCAAGCATTAAGGTTTTCTTGTTCGCAGAGAGCAGCAGTTGAAACAGCAGAAAGCCTGGAAGTTTCAAACAAAAGAGACAGAAGTGCTGAAGGAGGTGTGAGCACGTCTGAGGTGGGGGGTTTTTTCATTGCAGCTCCTGCGACTGAACATGAGATTCATGGTGTTAACGGTAACTCATGACTAAAGTCAGCTGCCCAAGGCTGTGAAAGGATTACACCTGTGCTCCTGTATTAATCACTGGGCATCTGCACTAATCAAGTTGGAGGTGGGACATAATGAATAACAAGTGTAAATGAATAAACAATTAGTTTCAAGGACCAAATCGAACTAAATCATTACTCTTGTGAGGTTTCATAGGTGTGGAGAAATGACACTGTTGCACTGTAAACTCCGTCCTGATCTTTGTGCTCATCAAATGAAGACAAAATGCGAAGCTGCTCATTTGCATTTGAATTATCGGCCTTTTGTTTGTTTTCCATTTTTAAATTCAGTTAAGTCAAGTGTGTGTGTGTGTGTGTGTGTGTGTGTGTGTGCAGCTGACTTTGTTAGACACACTCTGATGTGTAATGGCACATTCATGTGTTCGGTAAAGACACCGGCGATTCGAGCCCTTCAGGGAGGCCATTCAGCACAGCTGGTCTCACTTGATCAGCCAATTGTTTAACATCATATAAAACCATTTAGTTCTCACTGAGGGAGCGCTGAGCCATGACTCAGCAGCTTTTATGTGCCGGCTGCAGGGGCTGCGCTGGGGTTCAACACTAAGCTTTTGAAGCCATCCATGTTACAGCTGTGTTACTTATTGATTGTGAGGCTGGTGAAAGTAGTGTCAGTTTCACCACAAACCTAACCAATGTCACTGCGCTAAAAATAGCTATATTTTATATCTTAAAGATATTATGTATGAATTATTCACATTGTGCCAGTTTATTCTGAAAAAGAAAATGTGCAACATTTCCATATCTGACACCTTAAAGGTCCTATATTTTTTACTTCTCCTGTGTTATCTGTGGTTTTAAAAAACCAAAAACCATCTCAATGTAGTTTCAGTATCGGCTCCAGACTCTGGTTTGGCGCCAGTGCCTGACTTTATGATTTGACCTGTAATGTAACATATCGCTGTGAGGCACTGGCTTCCATTTCTGCCGTAGTAAAGACATAAAAACACTGTTGATTTCTTGCTCGCTGCTCTAGCAGCACGACTCCAGGGATGGCACATTGGTCTGTTGGTCGATGAAGCTGAGCCAGGTTCACTCCGGTCCTGTCTGTCCTCTCTGCTCCTACCTCCCACTTAGTCTCATTTATCCAGTCACTGCGTGTGTTCTGTCCTTCCATCAGTTTCTTCCCATTCATAAACTGGCCCTTTTCCACGTTCTCTGTGGTGCTCAGCGGAGGGCTCAGGACTTCTTCCCGGGACAGATTCAGACAGACTCCTGCCAGGGTCTGCTCCGGCCTCAGTTATGCAGTCTATGGTGTTTGGGCTGTGCACCAAAATGTATAATAATAAATCATGTGCATCTCATATTCACATGTAGTGAAGTCTCTTCTAGTTCATTTGTTCATACTATACCTTTCACATACTGTATGTACTATTATATCTGGTATATGTGCACTCTGTATATGTCAGTTTATGTGCTACCTCCTCTTGCAGCAAATCCATCATTAGTAACCCGCTGTATGTCCATGTCGATCCTGTTTTTATGTCTCTCACCTCACCTGCAGACTGGACTCCACATACTCAGAGACACTGGTGCTGACCAGTGTGGACCATAGAGACCTCCACAGTCTTATATGCAGGTTTCAGTCTCCTGTGATCTTGTTTTTACCACAGCATGCAGCCAAAGAAACTGTGTATTGTTTGTGGAGTTTGTGGCATCAGTGAAGAATGAGACAGATCACCACCACAGATGATAATTAAGTGCACATGCCTAATGGCTACTTGCAGCATTTTATCATCAATAAATCATGAGTAACTTAATTTGCTGTAAACAAAAGAGTCCTTCACTGACAACACTGTCGGCACAGATTTGGACTAAATCTGATTTACAACTGAAAACATGATCAGGAATGAATTTTAATGCCCCAAATGCCTTCAGTTTTCAAATATTCCAGTGGACAGGATTTTTATGGATCAATTGAGTGTTAGAAGAAGTTAAACCAGACCAGTGCAACACATGATTAATAAGCTCTACAAACTGGAAATCAGATTCTTTAATCTCTTTAATCTGATACTGAGACTCAAGCATCTGAATTCTTCAAGTCCACAGCTTCTGACTCATCATGTGTCTCTGATCTCAGTATTTCTGCAGACATCAACACTGTTAGTGAGTGATGGCGGGGTCACCTTTGGCAACCCACCGTGACCTCACCTGGTGGTTTGTGAACTGTCGTTTTGAAGCCTCGAGTTTGTAATTTGGTCGTCGCCCTCTTGGTTTTTTGAAACCAGAAGAAACCATATTTGGATGAGCAGATGTAGCTGAGGAGGAGTGAGGGGTGGAGCTGACCTGCTCTGTACTCTGTTCTGATTGTCAGGCAGGTTGCTGTGTGGTTCCAGTCTGTCAATCACACAGTAGCCCCACCCAAATGCATACCCTGTTTTATGGTCTATTTTCCTCTAAATGGGACCGTAATTTTAAAAGTGAACATCATGTTGTATTGAAGAAGACTTGAAACTAGAGACTGAGACCATAAACTCATTAGGAAAAAGTTTACTGAGGTAATAAATCAAGAGAGAAGTAGAGACATTTTCCAATAGACTTCAATACAATCACACTTCTTTTAACAACCAATGGAGTCGCCCCCTGATGGTCATTAGATAGAATGCAGGTTTAAGGCTCTTCAGCATTGGCTTCACTCGTCAGACCTTGACTCTACGTCCATGTCATGGAAATCAATGAGAAGGCCGTTTTTTTTTTTTTTACATGCACCACCATTGCAAATCTGAACACAGTGTAAAAAAATAAGGCAAAGTCATATTGCATAATGTAATGCTAATCAAATGACCATTAGGTTTAAATATGAGGCCAGTTGCTCGACAGTTTTGCATTATTAAACTTCCATAGCTCCACAGGATCGTAATAAGTGTGAAACCAGACCAGCGATGCCAAGTGTGAAAACCATCAAAAGTTGTGGGTGTTTGTATGAAAACAGGCTGTGGGGCTGCTGCAGAGAGGGAGGCTCTCTCACTCTCCAGTCCACCTGCTGCTAAGTGAGGCAGACAGAGCTGACACACACACTCACACACATACGCTCACCCCTGTAACCCAGCACTTTGCTGATGCAGCACAACAACAGCCAGTGTGTCTCTCCATCTAAACAGGGTTACTTGAGCATGCAGAGCCACTGAGTGGTGCAACATGACAGATAAGCATCGCCCTCCTCGCTGCTTTAAGGGCTGAGACGGCTGGTGATGCACGGCGTTAAAGATAGACGTGGGGGATCTGACGTCTGTGGCGTGAAGCACATGCCAGATGGAGGGGAGGGCGTCAACGGTGTGTGTGTGTGTGTGTGTGTGTGTGTGTGTGTGTGTGTGAAAGAAAAACAGAGTTGATTTTGAATGTGACAAAAATAGACAGAGAGTAAGGGAAGAAAGGCAGATAAGAGTGATAGTACTATTTCTGTATTATAAAGGAATAACATGAGAGGTGTTGACAATAATGATAATGATGATGTACACACAGCTCAAACACCACAGGAGCCTAAATGATCAGCTGTCACATGTCATCTTCATCAGCACAGGCTCAACTTGCGTGTGATTATTCACCACAGTGTTTAATTAACAAGAAAAGCCAGCTAACTATGGAGATTGCTGCAATTACTGCGATTTTTGACATGACAGGGCATGAACTGATCTGAATACCCCGCCACTCTGCTCATTTGACAGATACGAGGTGTTGAATACGATGCACTTCTTAGTGCATTAATCTACACAGCGGTGGTGGTGACTCACCAGCAGGTTTACTTAGTGTTACCTGAATTGCCTTGGCTTCTGCTGGGGGACAGCTTTGTGTTTTTGCACCTTAGTGGAGTTAAAAAAGTAAGAGGTGTTACTCTGCTGTGGATTCTTGGACCCAAAAACAGCACTTAAGCCAATTATACACAGAACTCTCTCTCCCACAGGTATCTAATGTAAACTGAGGTTTTGACAAAACAATCTCACCACAATGTCCATTTAGTGTCTTTGATAGACATCTTCTTTGTGTATTTATAGATTTAAGGTTTATTCATGACCTTGGAAACAATAGTTGACAACAAAGCTGATTAGGAAAAATAGATAAATGAGCCAAATAAAAATATAGCAGATTTCAGAAAAAAAATATCTATATGATTATCTATAATCATAATTATCTATATGACCCATGATCCAACCTATTATATTAGGTTGGATCATGGGTCCAGGTGGGTGGATCTTGGGGCGTGGCTGAGAAAGGTGACTGCTTTGTTGTGACATCACAAAGTTCCAGAAGTCCTGACAGCTCGTTTTAAGGCTCAGTTTCTGAATACAGGTTGTGTTGCATTTCTCTGTGGACTGAGGCTTTGATACTTTCCCAGTATTCACATAGAACCTATATATAGAACCTTTATAATCAAAAGAGACATGGACATCTACCTTTTTGCTACTATATGGGACCTTTAATGTAATGTGTGCATTTTTCTACTATTGTATATTTAATTTGCAACAGCAGATTAAAGTTTATTCTTGACCTTGAAGGAAGAAAAAAAATCCAAGGGTCCACATGTATATTTTGATCAACCACATATCAACTTTTGCATCACATATACCAACTCAATCTGCCAAGGAAATCGAGGAAGATGATGAAGACAAAGAAGACTGTGTGATACAGTTGAAACCTGAGTAAAACATGGTGACCTTACTGTAACTTGATTTATGGTCAAACAATAAACAGTCACACTTTTCAGGTCATATTATTCTTCCATGACACAATTTTCCAAAGTAAACTTTTTAAAAAAAAAATTTTATTTAGCAGCAGCTAATCAACAAAGGCCTGCAATAGAAATAAAACTATAAAACTCACTATGGAAATAAAACTTCACAGTCTTCACACATTGACTGTGAATTTTCACACATTCCCGCTGTCGTTTCCCTGTATTCAAATGAGCTTCACATTACAGAGAACTGAGCAACTGTGAAGTTCTTCTTCCACAGCTTTCTGATGACTGCAGGATTACTGCAGCACGGTGGAAACCTGAGCTGGGAGCTCTTCAATTATTACTGCATTGCTTCAACATGCAGTCTCTTACTGTTACATACAGTTAAGGCTCTGTCTTACTTTGGCATTAATACTCTTTGTGATAAATGTAGGGGATATTTAAAAAGCTGGTTCAGTGTTTTTTTCTTTAAAATCATTACTATGCACAGTATATGCATGTTAAGCACTCCTGAGAAAAAGGATCTTGACAGTACATGCTGACCCTAAAACCTACACATTTTATGGCATTAGTTGACAATAATGACAATATTTAGAATATTGCACAGGGGCTACGGGGTCAATGAGGTGGTCCAAACACACATGCTTAGGTTGTTCATACAGACAAATTGAATTATCCTCAAAACAAGATTGTTCCAATAAAACTTTGCCCTTCAAATCCTGCGTCCTCAAAATTACTTTCATATAACCATTACAGCACAGAATACATTTTCAAAGAAACAGGCTAAAGCTGTCCTGTTTATGTTTTTTTTTAACACCAGCATAGAAACAAATGTTTATACTGAACCTTTAAGTGATTTTTTAACAGTCATTGACAACATATTTAATTTAATTTATCTGCTTGGAGGTATTTTAATTGTTGTGTTGATTAAAGTCGGGGAAATGAAAAAGTCCTGTTGAAAAAGTCAACAGGACATTCTTACTTTTCCAAATTGAAATTTTCCCAAACCTTTACCAAAGTATTTTGTAGCTGAAACCTTATCACATGCTGGAAGAACATAATCTAATTTTTAGTAGACACAGTTGTCTAGTTACATCACTTATCTCATACATTTTAATGAGATGTGGCAGTCACAGTGGGACATTGCAAAAATGGATTTGCAAGGTAGAAAATAATGTTGCTGTATGGGAGGCTCGGGGTGCCAACATGTAAATATGCAGCATTGCAGAAATTATGCCAGAGAAAAATGATGGTGCTTTCAAAGTTGATTCTTAGTTTGTGGAAACATGGAGCGCCCAGCCATGTCATGTTTCCAGTGGATAATCTTGCATATTTTAACTTCAAACAATAATTATGGGCAGTGACTGACTTTGTTCGTTGTGGGCTACAGTAAAAAAAAAAAATGTCTGAAGATCCTGTGTTGTGTGCTGGACTAAACCATGAGCTACAAGCAGTCTGAGGTGCACACAGCCACAGTGGTCTGAGCTGTCATTTGACAGCGGCCTTGGCTTCAGTTTCTAAATTAGAGGCTGCAGATGGAACATACTTGTCTGTTCTGCTGCCTTCACATGGCTGCAGGGATTTACTCTGAGGGCGAAGAAGGCTTGAAGCAAAAATTATTGTTGTTATTACCTTTGAGCTTAGTAGAGATGTTACTGGCATTCTTGATATTATGGACTGATTATGAGAAATTTGGTACAGACAGGTAAAAGGTCCCAACCCCTCATATATATAAATAATCAAACTTCTCAAAATGTTATGTTATTAGAAAATCAATCTTAAAGTGTATGGAGGTTTGGCACATTGCTGCTTATCAACATGAATATGACACATTGACAGTTGTCGACACTCAAACACCGGATTTGTGACTGAGTGAAAGCATCTTGTTACCAGACGATCTTTGTTTCGCAGTAGCAAGTCAGTGGGCGCATGCGCGGCCGCAGCCTCCGCACCCCCCTCCCGCCCCCCGCCCCCCTCCCGTGCTGAGCGTTGACAGCGGGCTGACCGGAGACCGACCGTTGCCGCTGCCGCTGCCGCTGCCGCGGTTGTTGTTGCCGCCGCTGTCCGGCTACGAAGTGACCCCGGAACGGGACTTAATTTCTGTCGCGGGAAACAACAACAACAACAACAACAACAACAACAAAGTGCTCCCGGAGGCTGTGGACACGCGGACCGCCGAGCTCTCCTCCTCCTCCTCCTCCTCCTCCTCCTCCCGGCGGTCAACGGACAGTCGCTGGAGGTAAGTGTCGGCTTTTGGTGACAGTTTTCGGCGCGGAGGAGGAACTGGCCGCTGTAACTTCAGCCCAGCTTCGCGGCCGTCTCTGGGTTAAAACAGTCCACGTTAATTCATGGAGGTGTTCGCTTGTTGACCGGAATAACGGCAAGTTTCCGTCCGGCCGCCGGTTAACCGTCCGGCCGCCGGTTAACCGTCCGCGCCGACCGCCCTGGACGTGGCATCGTGGCCGCTGAAGGGAGACGCTTTCTGCCGCTTGCTGAAAGACAACATAACGCAGGTAGCAGGTAGCAGGTAGCCCAGGACACTTCCTGTTACCCAAATTTAACTTTCAATCGCCTATTTTTGTTGTTGTTGTTGTTGTTTTTCTTTTGTGGCAGGGGAGCACCTGTTTGTCATCCTGAAGCACAGGTGCGCCCACACACTGCTGCACCTGTGCGCCGGATGATTGATGATTGGTGATTGTACATTTCCACTGAACATAATCAATACTTTGAAGCTTTAAAATTCTCAGGCTCAGTCGAGGTCTGGTTTGAGTCTCAGCTCGGGTGCACTGCCTTCCTTTGCTGCTGTAAACATCCATCTCTTTGCTGTATGAGGCCACTGAAAGCCTGTGGATGTATGTGTTTGATGGGATTTAATGGTGTTTTCAGGAGGATATTTACACACCGGACATGTGAGGGGGGGGGGGGGGGACCACCAGACTCTGTTGTTGAATTCCTTTAGTTTAGTTTGATAAGCTTGAATTGTAGTGTGACTGAGGTGAATTGCAGCCTTTTAAATGCCCCTCACTGTTTATACTTGCTTTAAAGAGAGCCTTTCTCAGTGTGACTTCACTGTGACTGTTAACTTCATCTGATGGTAATGTGAAGCTCCAGCAGTCTGAGTTGGTGAATACCTTGTGAAATTAGTCTTTTCTTAAATGCAGCTTTGCACAGACGGGACTGTGGATTTTGTCCCCAACTCCCCCCAATGGATCTTTTCACAGCCAGTATGAACAGAGGAAATTACCACAGCTACTAGTAACTATTTCAGTCTGTACATGGACATATGAGCATTGTATTGTGTTAAGGTAGCCTTAAAAATTAGAATCTATCCTTTAAGACCAGGAACATTAATGATATGAAGGGATTTATGATATTATATAATGTTTTAGATGTTACCAACCTGGCAAAGTGGGCACTGGCGTAGTTTAATAAACATCATTTGGGTATTTATAATGGGATTAATTTGTTAGAAATGAGCAGAATATCACCTTGTCTTAATCTCATAGAGTCAAAATTTAGTTTTAAGACCTTTTATTGTTTTAATTTATATTGAGCGCATTTGTTGTACAGTTGTGTTTTATCAAATTGTGTTAAGTTTTTCTGTCTGAAAACCTTGTGTAAGTTCATATAATTCCATCTAAGGAGAACTGTGAGCCTGCAAACAACAGTTAATTTCATCATCAGTGTATCTAACAAATGTCTACCTCATTAATTCACCCATTGATTGTTCATTGTATAAAATGCCAGGAAAAAGTCATTCACAAGACCGTTATTCCCTGAAGCCCAGCGGTCAAAACCCCCAAAATGTTGAGTTTACCATCATAATAAAATAAGGAAATTTGCAAATACTCACATCTGAGAAACTGGTATCAGTGAGTTTTTAGCATTTTTGCTTAAAAATGACATAAAACATTGTTATCAAAATAGTTGCCAGTTAATTTTCTGTCAGTTGTCTCATTGACTAATCATTTGATCACTTCTGCTTTAGAGTAGTGGTTGGTTTCTGGGTGCCCAGGGGCCCCACAAGCAATGTGGGCCTCCAGGCATGAACCTGACTAGTCCTGAATGAAGTTTGAGTTTCAAATATTGACTTTAATTTCACTTTAAAAAATGGCTCTCAGCCTCTCTTCTGATTGGCTGACTGTCTGTGATCTAATAAAAATATAGCAGATTTCAGGTAAACACTCAGAGAAACCAAACCCTGCAAGGTTGGATGGTGAGTCCAGGTGGGTGGGGGTTGGTGAATAGCTGAGAGCAGTGACTGCTATGTTGTGACATCACAAAGTTCCAGAAGTCCTGACAGCTCGTTTTAAGGCTCAGTGTCTGAATACATGTGTGTGCATTTCTCTGTGGACTGAGGCTTTGATACTTTCCCAGTTTCACAGTGCTTTATAATAATAATAATAATAATAATAATAATAAAAAAAGACATGGCCATCTCCTTTTTACAATATGGGACCTTTAAATGAAAAAAGGTGATGTAAGAAAAGGTGTTCACATTCCTTAAAGTAAGAAAAGAAGAAAACAATTAGCTTCATTTAGCCAAGCAGTGCGTTCACATCAGTTGTTTCTTTGTTTGGGTGGGGGATTATTTGTTGTTTTTTTTTTGTGTGAGTGATCTTAGCTGCTGATTTTCAGTTGACACAGGACCTGTTAACTGTACCCGATAAGAGTTGTTGTTTCTGTAAGTGGACTCCCAACAGCTTTTACAGCTGTGTTAATCTCATCCACACTCGTTGCCATTTTTGTGGCAACTTTCCTGTTGCTGTTGTTTGTAGATGGAGCTTAGAACTGCTGATCGGATCAGAGAGGTGGACAGGGATTCAGAGATCTGGAACCAGGAGAGTTTGTCAGACATGTAGTGAAAATTGATTCCAAAAGATACCAAGCTCCAATCACCAAGTCAGAATGATCAGTGGTCAAAATGGTTCAGACCAACTGGTAACGACTTAAGTCTCAGTCAGTTCTGATGTTTCTCCGTGTTTACGTGACAGTTGGAGTCAAATGAGGATTAAATGAAAGTAAATCTGAGGGTGCAGCAGTTAGAGGCTCGCCTGCTCAGGTTTTACAGCTTTATAGACATGGCTGGTTGGCACACAGGCAAGATGGTTCAAGAGACTGTCCCATAAAATAACTGTGTCCACTGCTTAAGTTTCATCAGGTGTCATTAAGACCCTCCCACCCTTACCTGCTCCTATAAACTGCTCTGTGGAAGTATTTCTGTGTGGAAACAAAGGGCAGCTCTGTGCCGTCACTGCATTAAAGCTGCTTCTCCATTTGCATTTCCCACATTTGCCTGAACCTGATAAACAATCTGCTGTACGTCACCGGTTCAGGTTTCAGCCGTGGCCTGCTGTGCTCGGTAAGCAGAGCCAGCAACGGCTGGAGCAGGTGGCTCCTCCGAGCCTGAGGAATGTAAATAGAGACAGTAACTGGAGCCTAATGTTGGAGCGCGGTCACCTCAGGACCGGCTGCAGCTAAAAGTGTTGACGAGGATGCAGTGCTGCTCTTGTAAATGAAGATCAAGTGTGTGTGTGACATTTTGTTTTCAATTAGAGTTGTCCTGTGCTGTGTGTAAGGAATACACAAATGTTGTCTTAACAGTAAATCCTCAGTACGGACACTGAGAGAGGTCTGACCAGTGTGTCGAGGCTCAGCAGACGTCCAGTCTGTCTTTGTTGAGCTCATCAGTCAGGCCTCAGCTGAACTCTTGGTGCTCTGGTTATCAGTAGCCTCAGGTTGTGATACCTTCTCCGTTTTCTTTTTTTGCCATAGGATGTAATCTGTGTCAAACATACAATACACAATAAAAAGAGAGGTAAAAAACAGGCTTAGTGTGCATATAACTATACACATACATGTATGATAGTGGAATTTTGTTTTGGGCCTATGTCTAACCTGTACTTATATAACTGGCACTTGACAATGTGATGGTGCCAGGGAGTCTAGCAGATATGCAAGAAGATACTGATTTACGGTAGTCAGGAGTTGTATGGTAAGGTATAGTGTTAGAGCACATGATACAACCTATATAAGATCTGTGTTCAAGAGTTGCTCTTTGTCAATATTTCCTGAACGCATGTTTGCTGATTATTGCCCCGTTGATCATCGATAATAAAATGTTCACCTGAGCTTCAACCTTCCAGTATGTACTATATTAATCCATATCTGTCAAATTCTCCGCCCTCCAATAAGTTCTTCTCATCTTCTCAAGAAATCATCCTCACAATGTAAGTAAAATTTCATGAAAGAAAATCAAAGTTACCTAAATTTACCAAACCTGTGTAAAACACAACTTTATACTTTAAGATATCGTTATCCTCCAGAAATGGTGAAAAAATAAATAAATAAATAAAATCACATCTTTTCAAATTCTTTAGATTATTGCTGTAATACACATGTTAATTTTTCCATACATAGTGAGCATGAAAGTCCTTTGAGCCGCTGGCTAAGATATGGCTTTTTAATGGATTTTTCCAGAACACAGCAATTGTATATTTGGTGTAAAGCTGCATGCAGATCGTTTTCTTATATGTAACATACAAGTTACACAAAAACAGAAACACATAACTTGGGGCAGAAAGGAAGATCCTAATTAATAATATGAGAAACATAAAATAACATGTCCAAATCTTTGAGAACAGGACATTCCCATAAAACAGTGATATAGTGTCCCTTTAACTTTTCTGATGAGTCCTGGAAGTGACACAGCAACAGTAATTTAATGGTAGATATTTGGTGATTGACTTTAGTTTTTTTCAATTTTTTCCTTTTCTTTGTTTCTTATTGACAATACAGTTACTTGAATAAATTCTCCCTTTGTCTGGTCAGCATGAGTGAGGAGTTTCCTGTTGTGTATAATTTTAACTTTCTGTTTTTCTCCTTTGTCTTTTAAAGATGCTTCCTTTCAACAAATGAAAAAATATAAAAGTTTTATGTAGAGCTGAATCTATTACTGTATTAGCAACTTGACAGAAAAAGAATTGGCAGTTATTTTGATTATTGAATAATAGTTTCTTTAGCAAAATGTCCCAAATTCCCTGGTTCCAGCTTCTTAAAAGGGTTGAAGAAATTTCGAGGCAAGACAAGGTTAGGAAAAGTTCATAGCCTGACATGATGTTATCACATCTTGCTGTACAATGACAAAGGGTGTGGTAGGGGAGGAGGGGGGTCAGATGCTTTCACTGAGTGCTGCCACTGTTAATTTGAATTGCGTATGTTTAAAGAACAGCTTTAATGAGTAAAAGACTTCCTGTCAAAATAAGATGTGTTGAGCTCAGTGGCTTCCTAACAAAGAAACATCCCATCTTTCCACGTAATATCCACAGCAGTTAATGCTAACTCAGATAACTGTAGTGCCAGAGCACTTACTTGATTAATCTATCTGTCACTTGACATAAAATTAATCAATGGCTATTTTGATGATTGATTAATCATTTAAGTCAGGGGGCGACAGATGTTTGCCAGCTGTGAGAGGTGACAGCAAATGACAGTTGGACAGTGAAAACTTAATTTCATCACCGTAATATGATCTATATCTGGCATATGGTGCAGAATGAGACACTATGTCAGTTTGTGTGCATCTCTCCAGTATTGATTAGGCTAGATGGAGATCTAAGGCCATTTATAAATGTAAAGTCACATCAGTGTGATTGTTGTAACTGTAGATTTATCAAATAGACTGAAAAGTTTTGACTTGGCCTGAAAACAGGGAACTTTTTAGGTGGAGGGGCAGATTTTTGCTGCTGTTTGCTAACTCCGAGTTTCAAATTTCCCGGCGGACGAACCCTACTGACTTTTCCTCTATTGCCATCACAATGCTGACTCTTTTTTTTGACTGTTGAATGGATTGCCAGTAAAACAATAAGCCCAACAACACAAAATTGATGGTCATTGTTATTGACAATTTTGATCATCAATTAATCAACAGAAAATTGATGGCCATTATTATTGGCAATTTTGATCATCAATTAATTAGTTTAAGTTTAAAATTATCTGGTTCCATCTTCTTGAATGGGAATATTTTGTGGTCTCCTTTGTCTTTTACAGTTGTAAAATTTTGACTTTTGGATATTTGAAGTTGTCACCTTGGTGAGCATTATTTTCCTTTCCTGACATTTTATTGACCAAACGATTAATCTGTTCAATTCAAGAAAATTAATCAATGATGAAAATAATAGTTAGTTGCAGCCCTAGTGCAGATATTTATGGTTCCCAGAGGATGAACTGTAACCACCTCTGGTATTTCCTCTTGAAAATCCTTGAGAAACTAATGACATTCCCATCAGCCTCGGCTGTGCTTGGTGTTTATTGCTAATTAATATATGTGACCATGCTGAAACACTCAACATTACACCTGCTTAGGATCAACACATAAGCATTGTCATTAGCCGTGTTTTCATTGCAGCTTTGCACAAAATAGAAGTATTTTTTTCTTCTTAAATGCGGAAAAGGGGTCTTAATTTCACTTTTGTGAAATTTTGCTTTGTCTAACAGTCTGAAAAACCACATCATGCAAGTGTATACATTTTTTTGCAACGTTTGAGACTTTTTTCTGAAATATTCCATTACACTTTCCATTACTTGTTTTTTAATTTGCAATTTCAAATTGCGCATTAAGCAGGTTAAAGGAAATGCACCTATTGTGAGCGTGTGCAGCCTCACACAGCTGCTAGCCTGACAAAATATCTTTCTACAAAACTCACAATGTAGTTTACAGCCAGTGACGTTTCTCTACACGCTGTAATTTGTCCCGTTGAAGACTTTCATGCTGCCTCTGACGTCATCTAAAAAAGCTGTACAGTTCTGTACCCTCCACTTCCTCTTTTTCCAACATGTCCGCTATGATGAGCTGCTCTGGAGCACCATCACATAGCTGTTTTAGATGAACACCCAGCTGCTGTGTATCACTTTTGCCTCTGCAGCCAATGCAGTGAGAGCTGTGATGCTGTCCTTTTGATTCGCCCTCTCAGCAGTATCACAGCGTATTCATGGCAGAGCTATCTCCTCAAAGTGAATATCTCAGGGTGTTTGATATTCTCTGTTGATACGCTTACATTTTCACAATGGTTAAACATGTCTTTGAGCCTCTATTCACATTTTCTATATTTTCAGCATAGAGAGCCTCTGAAAACACCTTCAGAAGGTAAAAAGAATGGTAAAAATTACCTCTCCATAGTAACCAGACTTAATTAAGTGTATTTCAGTGTTTATATCCATAAGAAGATATATTTTTGGGTTTAAGTACCAAAACCATCACAGTGTGGTTTTACATCTCCTCTCTCAGGCTTTTCTCTGGAGCTTTGGTAACAACAGGTCTGTGAGGTAAACACTCAGAGCCAATCAGAAGAGAGGCTCTTATCATGTCTGAGAGTGGTGACTGCTTTGTTGTGACATCACAAAGTTACAGAAGTCCTGACGGCTTGTTTTAAAGCTGAGTTTCTGAATAAGGGCTATGTGTGTTTCTCTATATTGGTTATTCCAAACTGTTCATGAGCAAGCTGTTATATCAGCTGCATGGATTTGCTCCCATTCAGCTCCAGCAGCATTAGTGAGGTGTAGCATTGATGTAGGGGGTGACAAGGTCTGGCTCAACGTCCCACTCCATCCCAAAGGTGTTGGATAGGTTTGAAGTCGGGGCTCTGTGCAGACAAGTCAATTTCTTCAACAACCGACTGTGAAAACCCTTTTTTTATGGAGCTGCTTTGTGCTCAGGGGCATTGTCATGTTGAAACATGAAAGGCACAAACATAGATTTCCCCCTCGGACTGAAATAATTCGTTGATGAATTGAGAAGTTGAATGACAGAAGATGAATCATCAATGAAATCATCAACATCAATTCTGATAATCAATTCATTGTTTAAGTCACTTGTCAAGAAAAAAGCCAAACATTCACTGTTTCCTGATTCTCATGTGAGGATTTGCTGCTTTTCTTGGTTTTCCATCATAGTAAATGAAATATGTGATGGTCTGTGTTAGGAGACTGAATGTAATGTTGTCAGCAGATAACTGAGCAGAAGGACAGAGCTCACAGATGGCCACTTAGTAGACGTTAATAGGTCTATCTGATACCAGTATTTTTAAATTCTGGCCTGTATGACACGTCCAGATTTTGCACCAGGTTTCTTTATCTTTAAATTTGACCATTTTCTGCCTCTGACGCAGCATTAAATCACTGTAGTCTAAATTTCCGTACTGGTATCAGCCTGATGAATATTTGTAGCATCAGCAATTTTTTAATTTTTTTTTTTTTAAACAGATTGACCCACATAGAGCAGGTCAATACTGGTGCCAAAATGATGCCTGAAGTTCGCTCCAAACACTGTGTTTGGGGAACATGAACTTTTTTATATCAGACAATATGGCAAACACCATAAGGTATATGGAAAAACAACAATGAAATTAACAAATAAAACATGCAAACAAAACTGATAAATGTTCATGTGTGCAGCTGTAGTCATTGAGGAATTTCCACCACCAGTAGCTGACCATATAACTGCACAGTATCGACCCTACATGAGCCACATTAATTATGGATTGATATTAATATTTAGTGATAACTACATATTGTTTACTCATCCTGCTGCCAACTGAGCATCAGACTCCAGTTCCTTCTCACATGTTGGCTCTGCTGCAGAAGCTGCATCTCTTCAGAGTAACTGAAGGTCTGCTGAGGTAAAACAGTGAAACCTGAGCAGAGAGGTTCCTGCTGCCATCAGCTCCATCTCCTCTTATTTCAGCTCGTCTTTCCCCCGTATTTCACCATCCCATAGAGCCCAGAGAGCTCAACCCTGCACCATAAACCTCAGAAAGCAGCAGTTTTAGAGCCCTGATGATGACTGAAGAGACGGAATCTGATCTGAAGCGGCTCTCTCTCTCTCTCTCTCTCTCTCTCTCTCTCTCTCTCTCTCTCTCTCTCTCTCTCTCTCTCTCTCTCTCTCTCTCTCTCTCTCTCTCTCTCTTTGCCAGGCTGAAATAAATACCTCATCATGCAGGGCACAGTGTTTTTTTTTTTTTTATGAGAGTCCCTGAGGACGTCTCTTCTCCTGAGCTGTTTGATGTGCTCTGAAAACAAAAATCCTGCAGCACTCAGGATGTTTGAGTTGCAGTAGCTGCCAGTCAGCTGCTTCTGCAGCACCGGGACTCTTACACCAAATCCCACATGGACCTCCATCATAGGGCCACATGTTACATGTACTGTTTATGACATGTTCAGTGAACACATATGTACAAGGTGCGACCACAGAACACACTTACATTCCTAAACGCTTTCCTTTCTTATTTGATTAAAAACAAAAAACTCACTTTGTGATAGTTTGTTTACTGAATGAATTCCAAGAATAAATCACCACAAGAAAAGGTTACAACCAGTTTAAAGTGCTGCACCCATGCAGCTGGTAAAAGAATAGTGTTATTATTGAGAGTTTTGTTTAAGAATACCTTATTTTTATCCTACTTATTTCAACTTATTCTCCGCAGAGATCAATTCAATCATTTAACCTTTGTAATGTGTAGACCTTCACCTGTGAAATGCCTTGGAATCATTTTTATTAAAAAATAGATTAGGTCAGGAATAACTGTGGCAATAGTTGGTGGTAAGCTTTGACTTTGTCTCTGTTCTGTGAAACTGGGCAGGTGGTGTGCAGGGGATTTTTAGAGTTGCTGCAGTGAGAGTGAACCAGAATGAGCTGAAAAACCAAAACACTGAGCTAAAAAAGGCTAAAATGCTCCTAGAGCTGAAAGAAACTGCAGAGTTGGTGATAATTCTCTGTGAGTTGGTAACTGACCTAAGTGCAGTTGTGTTGCATTTAATGTTCAGTGAGACAGGCTAGTGGAAATCCAATGAAACATTCAAGGCAAATAAAATTTTCAGAGGTTGCTGTGGCAGAGATTGAAATACAAAAACATCAAGCACAAGGCAGATGGTGCTCTTACCACCAACATTGCATTACACATTTTACATTGATTCATTTGTAACATAGTGTGCAGTGTGCATGTGTGCAGCTTTAAAGTCCCCCTCTGATGAAAATCAAGCTTTTAACATTGTTAACATGTCCGTATGATGTGTTTTATATAATAGAAGACATATCATGAGCAAAATAATCAGTCAACGCCATGACTGAGGATTGCCACCTTGAAATGCAGTGAACCAATGACACTCTCATAAAAACAGATTCAGACAGCCAGAGATTCATATGTCATAGAACCTAAGGAAACAATCCTGTCAACTTGTGGGGCCGGTCTAAATAAACCTGAAACCTTGTCAATACAGAGAGCCAGAGTTAGCGTTAGCACAACCACTAACACTGTGTCAGCCATTGTTAGTTACAAGCTAACAAACAACATAAACAAATAAAAGATGCTAACTACACTAAATGTTCTGATACGTCTGCTAGTCTCTGATTCTGGTCTCAAATGACTCCTCATCTGAGTCTGGGTCTGACTGGGGCTCACACATGTGGCTGAGTCTCTCTGATGTTTCCTCCTCTAACCGTCTTGATGCTCTCTGCTCTTTCACCTGGACACCTGGAGCAAGCAGGTGGTGGAGGGGGCACATGGCTTGATCCAGAATTTCTTATTCAAGAAATAAGACTAGATGTGCTTTCAGTCTCAGTTTCCATTTTTTTCACTTTTGATGTGGTAAAACCATGTAAAACAAAATATCAGTCATAGAGTATTTTTGCACAGTTCAGAACTTGTCTGGAGAGGAACTCTAAGAGTCAGCAGTAGCCCCAGACACACAGAGGCAGGAGTTTCTATGCCCCTAATGTTGTGTTTTAATGATAAATGAAGGTGTGTTAGTCTGTACAGTTGCAGCTCAGGTAATTTCTTTTAAACTCAGTATGTGCTGACCTTGCACCCACACTGAGCACACTAACATATACCATATTAAGTTTTTGCATTTTAGACTTCTGTGTGTTGCCTCCTGATCCATGCAGCTAGTTGTGGCTCAAGGAGGTCCACATGAGTCAGTATCAAGTCCTGTTGTGATGCGTTTAATTTTCAGTGAAACAGGCTAGTGGAAATCCAATGAAACATTCAGGGCAAATAAAATTTTCATACAGAGGTTGCTGCAGCAGTGGCTGAAAAGCAAAAACAGCAGCAGAAGATGTTGCTCTTACCACCAACCAGAAACACAGGAAGTAACAACTAAACAGACAACAAACACCCTAGTTTTAGTAAACTTTAGTAAAGTTTAGTTTTTTAAAGTATTTAAAATTCTGTAATCCTACTGTGGTTTTAAATGTGAGGTTTCAGTTATGCCCAGAGTCAGTGTATCTCATGTTAAAGCTGTGAGCTCAGTTCAGTGTATTTTTCAGACCTCAACTGTGGCTCTATCATTGTCTTTCCACTCAAGACGATCAGACCCACCTGAATGTTGTCAGCCCAGAGACGAACCACCCCACCAGGAGCCGTCACTCACCTTAAGATCTCCTCACATATCTTAAAGTGCCGGTCGGCTTGTGGAGGACAAGCAGCACTCATTTGAGGCTCGCTGAAAAAGACCCACAGAGAAACAGAGCTCTTTGCCAGCAATTTCACAGGGACTGAAATATTCACGCAGGCATTTCTGCTCTGGCAGCATGAAAGGACGGTCTTCACGTCCTCCTCTGTCTTGGCATATTCAGCCTGCCCCCCAGGTGAAGGACAGAATTCGTATGCAAGTCTGAATAAGCATTCAAAATGGATTTCAGGGTCAGACGGATATTTTGAGTCAAATTTGGTCTTTTTTCCAAATCAGTTCGTCTGCTGCTAGTTCTCCCCAAACACAACATGTACAAACCTGCAATGAATTTTCTGTTAATTTCACTGCTCAGCAGTATGGTTTGTCAATTATTTATTTAGACAAATGTGTCAGAGTTTTCCTCCTCATTAGTAGATTAACGGGATTAACAGTGGCAAACCCTTAGCACATGTTTTTTGGAAAATTGGTAATTCAGTTCAGAAGGTGTTTATACTACACTACTACATTTAAAAGTTCCTTGGCAACAAAGGCTCGGATGGGTGGAACCTTTATGGCCCAACCTATCCCAAAATTCATTGTGAGCTGGTCATGAAGATGATATGGCAGCAAACAACACTGACAGAGAGCCTGAGGATTACACTTCTGGTAAATGGACTGCATTTATATAGTGCTGTTCTAGTCTTAATGACCACTCGATACGCTTTAAACCAGGGTCACATTCACTTATTCAAACACACATTCATGCAATGCTTGTTCTATAGTGCACGCACACACAGACTGGAGGAGCCCAGGATCGAACTGCCGGCCTTCAGTACACGACCTGCTCTGCCTCCTGAGCCTCAGTCGCCCCTAAATGGTCTAAAAGAATCTGTGAGGTTGACGTTTTCCTCATGGTTCATACTGTCATGTTTCCCAGCCCCAGTTAGAAAACCTCATGTGAGCTTTTAATCTAAAAATATCAGTCCTGGCTACTGTTGGTCCCTAAAAGGATTTGATCTGAGGTCTTTACTACACATTACTTGGACACGTTTCAGGCTTTTCTCCTTCATCTTCTGGATCGTTGAGAGTCTCAACATTAAAATGACTTGTGGCTGTGACATGTACACAAAGTCAACACTGAGGTGCTTCAGGTCACGAGGTGATGCTGTGTGGTGAATCAGGATTGCTGTAAAGCTGTCATTAGCTGTGAGTGTGATGAGGTGGAGTCGAGGAAGAGTGCTGCGCATCTATCACTGCACTAATGAAAGCCATTAGCGGACTGTGCTGCCTCAGACAGGGCTCTCCTGCTGCTTCACCTGAGCTCAGTGGAGTCTGGGAATTGCATCATGACCCACAAAAGCTGCCAGGGTTTGAGCTGAGGAGATAAAAGCTTAACTGTCTTTGTGTTTTTCATGGTGTATTTAGATTCTGACACTGAGGGACTCAGGCTGTGTTTTGGGTCATGTTGGTGGCTCAGATGGCTTAGATTACATCCACACAAAGCTGGCCATATCTGAACATGCTCTTTACAATATATATGAGTATGCTTATGCAGTCTCACATTATTGTGTAGTTTATTAGTCAGCTAAAAATGTCATGCGTTTTGTCATAGATCCAGTTGTTTTTTTTTTAGTTGTTTAGTGTTGTTTTTATCATGAAAAAAATGTTTGGTACAGTTTCCGTTGACCAAATTAAGACTGGTGGGCATGAGGCCAGAGAAAAGGATGCTTTGTCAGATGTTTCCTGTGAAGTGTGAATGTGGCTTAAAGAGTGACTTCACACCAGATTTTACAGGATCTAAGGTGGAAGAACAAAGCTGCACTGGCCTCTCTGGGCTAAAAGGTGAACATCTCTTGAACCTAACCCAATATCACAGCCAGGTGCAGTCAGCTATGGACTTCCTTCTTCAAAAACCTAGCGTGGAGTTGCTCTTTAAAGACACAATGCAATGGCACCTTTACTTCTTTAAAGGTCACATATTTTATGTCTATATATTTGTGGTTTTAAGAACCAAAAACCACCTCAATGTAGTTTACATCTCCTCTCTCAGGCTTTACGCTAGAGATCTAGTAACAAGAGGTTACTCTGAGCCTCTCTTCTGATTAGCTTACTGGGTGATCACAGTGATCACATAAAAATATAGCGGATTTCAGGTCATTTCAGGGTGATTTCTGGGCTTTAGGCGTGGCTGAGGATGATGGCTGCATTGTTGTGATATCACAAAGTTACAGAAGTCCTGATGGCTCAGTTTCTGAATACAGGCTGTGTGCATTTCTCTGTGGACTGAGGCTTTGAAACTTTCACAGTATTAATATAGAACCTAGACCGGCCTTAAAATCAAAACACATGGACGTCTCACTTTATACTATATGGGACTTTTAATAAGATAAAACAGGTAGGTAGGGAGTGAGGGAGGATTTTCAACTGCTGCCAATTTTTTAAGATGGTGACGTTCTGCAAGCTTTATGAAAACGCACTGGGAGACTTTTTAATGCGTAATACAATTAAATCCTTGCAATATCAGCTTAGAAAAAAGCTGTTTGATGTAATGCGAGGGACCACCGAGTGGAATTGCTTCAAAGTCTTGTCTTCTGCCTCGTCTATTTTCTGTCTCTGTTGTTATCTGCTAAGTAAAGGCTGTAACTCCCAGAGATAATCTGTAAAGGAAAATTAGTAGCTTTTACATGTAGCGGCAGCTGAATTGCAGAGAGTGTGCTGACTCGTGAACTATTAAGCTGCTTTGGTCTTTGTATTCAGCCCAAAGCACATGAAAACACACTTCTTTCTGTGAGTTGTGGTGTAAACTGAAAGGGTTTCAGAGCAAAAAGCACAGCAGGGCAAGGGCTGCTGAGGTTTGTCGGACAGTAGCTTTACTTGCAATATAAAAATCCATCTTTGTTCTTGTGTTTTTGGATGCTGCAATTAGCATTTTACATTGAATTTTCTCTCATAATAGAATGCAGCATCATTGAATACATGAAATTTGAAAAACTTTGGTTTTAGCTCGACAGCCATGGATGTTGTGTTTATCTAGACAGGGTTTTTTAAGTTTTACATGAGCACAACAGGATGTGGTGAACTTTCTCACTCCAAAAAGTAATGTGTTAAATATTTCCCATCACATTAAATTAAAAACAAAATACCTAAACTGCGAGTTGAAAGGTTTTCACATTACACTATCAATAGACAAAGCCCAGTGAGCCTGATGCCAAACGCTGGCAAACATTAAAATGTAATATTATGTTACAGTATAGCACCTAGTGTTGGGAGAATTAAAGGTCCCATATTTTACAGCCAATCAGAAGAGAGGCTCTGAGTCTCTTCTGATTGTCTGACTGTTTTCTGAGTGATTGAATAAAATATAGCAGATTTCAGGTAAACACTCAGAGAAACCAAATCCTGCAAGGTTGATGGTGGGTCCAGGTGGGCGGGGCTTGGGATATGACTGAGGGTGATGACTGCTTTGTTGTGACATCACAAAGTTACAGAAGTCCTGACGGATCATTTTAAGGCTGTTTCTGAATATAGGCTGTGTGCATTTCTCTGTGGACTGAGGCTTTGATTCTTTCACAGTATTAATTTAGAACCTAGACCTGCTTTATAATCAGAAAAGACATTAAAATCTACCTTTATAAAATATGGGACCTTTAATATTTAATGATGAGTCAGCTTCCAATCACTCATATATTTCAGAATACAAAGATAGAAGCAGCCTGTACCACAGTGTAGGCTGTTGGTTCATCCCTCCGCCTGCCTCTGCCAGTCTGACTGCTCCAGAACTTTGTAAGTGGATTTGGAAGTGCAGTTCACAGCTTTAAGTGATACCTCAGGTGTCACAGCAGCAGGTCTGCTGGAGAAGTGCGTCATGAACTGGTGCTGTGATAACTCTCCCAGGCTGTGGATTGTATGAGATGAATGGATGTAGTGAATTGGCCTCAGCCCATGAAGCCTGCCTGGACTGATGCCCAATACTACGCTGCTGGATATTATAATTAGCTTCTTATACTGGGACTTTTTCAGGCTCCCAAGAAAGTCTGGGAAAGGAATTTCATTCTTTCCACGTTCTCAAAAATACAACTGTACTAAAGAAGAATGGGAGTCCTATGAAAGAAAGGGGAAAAAACAGGATTTGGTATGAGACATTACTTAACAAATACTTGTTTCCACTTTCTCAAATGTGAGAGTTGGTAGATTTTCTCTTTTGATTATTGTAAATTGAGTGTCTTTGGGTATTGGAGCATTTGTTGACCAACACAAGACATTTGAGGATGTCATTTTGAGCTCTGGGGACTCAGACGGACATTTTGCACTTTCTTTTTTATTAAAATTTTATTGAGTTATCATTCAAGTAATTGTTAGTCAGAGCCCTAAAAGGCAGCTCTCCTCTGGAGGTTTGTCAAAGTCCATCACTATTACAACCTTTCTACACCAAAATTAGCAAGTCTAAAGCTAAAAAAAAAAAGGTGATTAGCACCTTTTACACTGCCAGACGAGTTTGCCTTTCTGTTTCGACTGAGGACACAACTGCGGGAAGCTATGTCATCGCATGCATTTACAGAGCACACAGACAGGAGAGAAAGAGGAAGCTAACAGCTTGCAAAGAGCGAGCTGTTAGCTTCCATGCAGAGTCTCATCCCTGGGTTTGTGATTAAATCAATGTCGATTGGAGGCAGAGGCGCTAAATACCCTCGTCTACTGCAGAGTCATTTGAACCAGGAGTGAATGCCAACTGTAACCTTTTCCATTGTAGACAAAAGCCAGATGTTAGCGAGTATTATTGGGTTTTTTGACCAGTGGAAAAGTGGTTCAAGTTGTAATGTTAAGTTTGCATTCAAGCATCTGGTCATAAAGAAAACCTCTGTAGTTGTTGCACGACACTGCTGTAAAGTCTAAAAACTGTCCCCCCAAATGTCAGGTTTCTACTGTAAAGAACAGAAAGGTGGTTTCACATGGAAATGTATTGTTAGTGTTTCTGTCCAGGTTTACTCTTCTCAGCGCTGAGCTCCGAGCAGTCAGGCGTGCACGGCCACATGATGTCTTCATTACCTGGCTGAGAGACTGACACACACTGCCTGCCTCTCTGCACGTCCAAACACACACACACACACACACACACACACACACACACACACACACACACACAGACACACACCACCTGCTGCTTGCAGACAGGCAGCTTGCTTCATGTGTCGCTCTGTTGTGATTGGTTGTGTGCAGCAGAGGTGATTTGCAGTTGCACAGATATTAAAGTCTCCTCACTGCCTTGTCTGTTATTGTTTATTGAGTCAGCAGTGATGATTGTCACCACTGGATGTTCATTGTAACTAACTGTATTTCCCATATTATCAGTTTTATTCAGCATCCAAGATCCAGTTGGATCATAAAGCTGATCCTTAACACACAGCTGACGGCATATTGACAATTCAGGTGAACGTTATGGAGCAAAAAGCTTGTTTCACTGGTTGCTCAGGGAATGAATGGACTTCTGGCTGATGTTGTTGATCCTCAGAATAAATAGTAAATCACAGATCAGTAGGTGGTTATCACTGAACGTAAGACTTGAGTTTTCAGCAATCCCTCAAAAAGCACGATTGACCTTTTAATATTTATCAGTAACATAATTTTACAGGTTTGTAAATTCTTAATAATTTCTCATCAAACAAAGAACTCTGTAATAATGAATAAAAAAGCAGGGGTTTGTAATTTCATTTAAATCATTCCAGTTAACTGCTAAACTTTTGTAAGCTTATGTTAACTTAACTTACAAAACATTCAACATAGTAAGAATAAAGTTTGTAATAATAAAGGAAAGATGATCAGATACTTGGGTTTAAATAGAGCATTTTTTCCACAAAATTCATCCTGAAATCAACAACTGGTTAACATAACAAACTAAGCTAACAATAATTAAGTTTTAAATCAAGAAATGATTAGGCACTTGTTAAAACTGAACCTTTTCTCTTTGATCACACATCTTTTATAGATAGTTTTAGCCCATTTTTTATAGATCAGTAAACTTAACATCACATCTTTAAACCATGTTTATTTTAGATACATTTTATTTTCCTGCTCTGGGCAGTCAGTGGTTTCTGTTAATTTCCATACAATATGAAATTCTATTAGCAATCTTCACTCTGATAGATTACACATCTCAACCAAGTTCCTGAAGTCTCCTAACAGCTAAACCAGTGGCTGGAGCTGTAGCAGAACTGGATCCAAAACTGAAAAACTATAACATGCAAAACTTATATGATTTGTAGTTAAACTTGGTGTGGTCCTTTAAAACAGAATAGGTCTTAGTGGTGGGTAGGGACCATCTTACTGTCAGCAAACATACACAGTGAAAATTACCTTGCTTCATTTTCTACAACAGTTCACACTGACACACACTTGTAAACAGAAACACACCCACATGCATGAAATGTAAACTTAATCTGCTGTATATAAAAGTTTCCTCGGCAGAGCCCAAAGTGCTTTACAAACAATATAAGGATAGTACAGCAAGCAATAAAAATGCAAGACAAGCTTGTTTCTGTGGACTGGAATAATATAGCAGGTCGGGAGGGAGCTGCAGCTCTCTCAACTCTCTGCTCTTTCTCATAATTTCCTGGCAGAGATCTTCCTTCGAGCCTCTGTTGATACAGAGTTGGTTTTATCTGAGAGACGCTGCAACCGCTGCTTACATTTTACTTTATGACATTATGACTTTCACAGTATAACTTAGGGAGTCATTAGCGAGTGACATATCTGCATATGCATTTCAATGCAACACTGGTGCCACAAGGTTGCAGATGCATTAAGTGAGACATATTTATAATGTGAAAGTGCACATATATAACTATTTAAAGCATATTAAATTTAGAGTTTTTAAATGATACAGTAACAAAATACAGTGCTGTGCAGATGTTTAAGGCATTAATAGTAAAGTCTGAATGTTTTCAAAAATGAAGCCATAGACAGTTTCAATTTATCAGTTAACCTCACACAAAGTGCTGTAAACAGTAAAAACCTAAAGCAGATCAGTATTTGCTGTGACCCCCCTTTGCCTTTAAACCTACACCAGTTCTCTTCAGTGCACCTCCACACAGGTCTTCAGGTACTCAGCAGATAGGTTATTCCAGCATCTTGGAGAAATTGCCGTAGT
The DNA here is from genome assembly GCF_046630095.1 of Trachinotus anak. NCBI lineage: Eukaryota > Metazoa > Chordata > Actinopteri > Carangiformes > Carangidae > Trachinotus > Trachinotus anak. The sequence continues at coordinate 26,238,955 of NW_027273859.1, read as the reverse complement.
TGTTCTGTGGATTTAGTCTGAGTGTCTCCTGTCTCTTCATCTGATCCCAGACTGACTCCATGATGTTGAGATCAGGTTTCTGTGGGTTTCAGACCATCTGCTACAGGACTCCTTGTTCTTCTTGTTTCTGAAGATAGTTGTTTATGACTGGCGGTGCGTTTGGACTTGTCGTCCTGCTGCAGAGTGAATCTGGAACCAATCAGACGCCTGCTGATGGAGAAGAATCCAAACATCTGAAGTGCCTAAAACTTTTGCACAGCACTGTATGTTCAGGACGTATGACAAAAGGAAAGGAATATGATGGAACACAAACAGAAGAAAACAGCTGCCAGACATTTGAGCTGATAATATAACTAGGCCATCTACAAGCTCACATCCCAGGAGCACAGGCAAACAAGCTGAATAATATGTTGTTTCATACAACCACACAGGCACTGACATTGCCTAGTGTATCATGAATGTGGAGTTATCTAGCACTGAGCCAAGGAAGACCCCCATATTGTCTCAGATTGTATCTCTGTGTTGTGTCTTTCTGTTTGTACAGTGAATAACGTCCCCTGTGTCTGTGAAGTAGTAGCCCTCACCGACACAGGAGCTGTGGCAGTGGTTCCATGTAGTTATCAACATTTTCCATTACAGTCAAACAGAAATGCCAGTTTCAGTTAGCTCACAACGACCTGTAAACCCTCGTCAGTCTGAGATTGGCATCGGCAGTTTTTCTGTCACTGTTTTTCTGGCACTGGCACGGAAAGATGACATCCTCATTTTTAATCCCGCCTACAAAGCTCTGATTGGCTCAGCTGTTTTTCTAATCAGGGGAACAGTTGTATTTTAGCACAACAGAAATACTGAAAAACCTGTGATGTGGATGTCTATTAGAGGTCTGGACCCAGTCTCGCTCAGTGGCCAACAGATGAATCGTGTAGTCGTAGTGAATGATTCCACCTATGATACAATTCTGTTTGATTCTGTTTACAAATGATATGTACACAACGTTAAAAACACGTCCAAACAAATTTTGATGAACTGATCGCTGGCATGAAAGTGCAAAGTGCCATTGTTGTGTATAAGTGTGGAGTTCAGCTTTGTTGAAATCTTTGGTCACACTTTGAAGTTTGTGTTGTTTATCATTCTGAGCTGAAGCCACCAGCAGACAACAGTTCCCCCCAGAGTGACACATGCCTGATACACAAAAACCGACTTCAGTGGAAAAAATTGTCCTTAAGTTAACACGCACACACACATATGTCGTCACAGAAATACAAACACTGGTCTCATGCATTCTCAGGCGTCCTACCCCAACCTTAACCATCACATCTGAAAAGTAACTGTAACCCTAAAACCAAGACTTAACCTTGGTCCCCACAAAGCTGTCAGAGCCCACAAGTACAGTGGGCTCTTGGTTTTTGGACCCCATGAGTATAGTTAAAGGCCACACAAACATACAGACACACACTGCTGCTGCTTTTAGAATTAGACAGGGACGAGAGTGTTGTGCTTGCTTGGATGTTTTAAGGCCTACAGCACAGCACTGATCCATTAATGCATTAATGAAGGCCTAATCCTCTGCAGAAAAAAATAAAACCACTGAAGCTGCTGTTTCATAACAAAGCAGCTGTGGTTCCTGAGCCTTCTGTGTGGGCGTCAGTCAGCTGGCTCTGTGTAAACTCTCTTCAGGGCCAGTCCAACCTTTACCTCCACTGCAGCTTCCTCCAGAGACCCCCTGACTGCAGGTGAACACAGGGAGCGGGCCCAGGCTGCTGGTGAAGCTGCTGGTTATGATGGGAGGTTAACCAGTGTGTGGAGAGGCCTGGCACAGTGTGATCACTGGGTGGAAACATGCCACCTGTCCCCAGCCAAAAGTTTTATGTCGATTTGGCAGTTTGTCTGTTCCCCTTATCGGAACCCTTACTCTTTTTGTATACTGAAACTGGAAAAATTAAATTTATTCACTTATGCACCCCCTGTCTCCAGCTTTAAACCCTCTGTGCCTCAGTGACGCATATTGCATCAGAAATTACATCCGTATTTCACTTCCTGCCTCTGTCAAATCAAAACACAAAGCTGATGCACAACTCACTCAATATCAATATCTCGATATAAATCACCTTTACAAAATCATATAGAAAGTCACTCCTTATAACTTCACACCTGGTCTTGTATCATAGAATTTCTCTAGTGTCATGCTGGGACCCTGAGTCTGTGAATGAAGAGAGTGAAACCTGTGGTGCAGGTGCTTAGTTGATCTATGTTTAAACTGTTAAAGTGTGAAAGCAGACGTCAGGATTGTTGCCCCGCACTGCCTGCTTCACTTCACCCACGATGGCGCCTGATGTTAGGAGCCGTCAGTGTCCCAATTATCACTTCTCCTGAAACTCTGATCTTGATCCTGTTTCTCATCTTAGAACAAACACGTAGAAAATGTGCAGCCGGAGACAGAGGATAACAGCTTCCTAACGAAGATGTCAGTAGTTGCAGAAACTTGAGCGAGCCGAGCGGGTGTTAATTACATTCTTACATATTTTGATGATATTTCACACGTTATTTTCACTTACCTCAACTGTCTACGTTTTTTTTTTAAGCCCTTTCCCTCAAACTAAATAACATCTTTCTGTCACATCTCCTTTTTTTCTGCTTGTACTTTGATTCAACACTTCCCCTGCTCTTTCTGTTGTCTGGTTGACATGACTCTGACCCTTCTTTTAAATGCTGCTTGACTTGCTAATAATGTAAGAATCTCATCTTTAGAGAGTCGCTGAAACGTAGAGAATTTAATGCACGATTCAAATTCTGTTTTTCACACTCTGGTCTCAGAATCTTTTGATCATCCACTCCTCGTCTCCTGCTCAGGATCAGGCTGTAAATTCAGTGCATGCTGGGAGATTACTATGGTATTTTTAAAGGTAAACACAACATCGTCCTTCTGAGCACCGGCCCCCCTGTCTGAGATGTGTGTGTCTGAGCGTTGTTTTCCCTGCAGCCCACCCCCCCACCAACAGCCGTGACTCACTTGTGTAACATTTGTAGTCGGTTTTATTGGCTCTGCAGCAGAGTCGGACATCTCCGGCTCTGCAAGGAGATCACAGAGAATCTGTGCAGCGAATGAAATGTGTTCTCCACTGTGAGGAGTCATAAAGTTCAGGGTCACAGTACCTGCACCGAAATACATTATGATCTCCTCACTGTTCTGCAGTGCTGGTGAGAGCAACCTGTGTGTGAGAAGAAAGATGGAGAGAATGGGTCTGTCCTGAGGTTAGCAGGTCAGGACTCACGTTGTTCATGAAATAAAGTGTTCAAGATGCAGTTCTCATGTTCCTGACCTACATTCACATCCTGCACATTTCACCATAGCTGCGCCCGAGACTAAAAACCTGCAACCCTCCTCAGACAGACCCAAATCTCTTACACTGTCAGAGCCAGTAGTTGGATTTGAAGTCACCTGGACACACATAGAGAGTTTGCACAAACTGGTGCACAGCCTCATTCAACCCTCCCCCCCGTTCAGTACACTGTTGGCTACATGTAATGCTGCGCGTGGCAGGTTGTTTTCACTTCCACACTGGTCTGACCAACTGGATGTAGGCTGTAAGTATAAACCTGCCATTGGGCGCATTTTCCAGGCAGCATTCTCCTCCCTTACCACTTCCCTTACCTCTGTATCACGCAATCACATTTTCAAAGTATGTCTTTGCTGTTTTTTGAGACACTATTGTAATTGGTTTAAAGAAACGCAAACAAGCCAGAGCATGTAGCACCGTTCTCCAGCTTTGACACAGCGCTGTGATAGGTCTGGCTCTGCGAGCCCACGTCCACAGATTCTCTGTCCTCACAGTGACAGAGGATCTTAGATCATGACTCTGGGAAACATTTATTTAACACAGTCAGTAGTGAGAACACATTTAAATAATGAAGTTTCATGTCACGATGCAGACCAGCCAAAATAGCGCAATAACTCAGCTTATATTGCACAGTAAGGTAAAAAGTACAGTAAGCAAAGCAGGGAAATGAGGGTTGGACTTTTTTTTTCTTTCAGTTATGAAAAGGATTGTGTGTGGTGGGGATTATTGCAACATTCAACTTGGATGAAAATCAGCCCAAACCTGCTGTAAAACATTATGGATGAGTTACAGATATGCTGCAAGAAAACTTTGTATGTTTGGTTCACACTAAACTTAAATCAGCTGTAGGTGTGATACATTCACATTATACCTCGCCTACACTGAGCACACACACACACACAGTGTGACACACATCCTGCTCTGCAGCATCACAATCTAATTTACTGAGATTCGCTCACACAATGGAACACGCTCCCTGCCGGTAACGTTCAGACGGACCAGTGTTCATGTTTCTGTACATCATCACGTAGAGCCTTAATGTGTGAGCGTCACGCTGCAAATAAATCAGGTCATTTACAAAAATGTGTGTCCATTTTAGGGGAAGATCTCATCACCTGAAGGTCATTCTGCTTTATCTGTCAAACAGAGAATCTCCTCTCACCTACGTCCAACTTAAGAGTTTTGACTTATTGCTGCCAGGACATCATGACTTGGATTTTAATTAGTTCTGGAGTTTGCAGCATTTGTTGTACTTGGATATATCATTTCACAGCAAGTCCAAGTGTTGGAACATGTGTGATGCCAGCACTTGGAATATTACGAGAGAGTCTGTGTTGGTTTTTGTGGTCAGATCAAATGTTAGTCACAAACGCTTTGTGTGAGAGAACAAGGCTTTTATTTATTTTTTTTTATTACTTCCCATCCTGCCTGGTTCAGACTCGCAGAATTGCAGAGGACATTATTTGAAGTCTTGTATGAACATAAAAGCCTGCTCATAAAAGTTCCCTGCAGTGAAAACGACCTAAATAAACACAGCCCTAAAATAAAGCCCTCCCCAGGTTCATCTAACGTTGCCTAAAATGGAGGCCGGGGACAGGAGAGGCTGGAGGAGGCATTAGGGAGATAATACCTGAGGATGGGGTGGTTTGGAGTGGCATAGCACAGCCATTCAGTGGATGTTTTCTGTCCAGTGTGCATTACAGCAGCATGAGTGGTTGCATTTTTAGCAAGGCTGTAGTGTGCTCTTTGACTGGTAGTGTTACAGCCCCACAGGGAATGGAACAAATAACCCTTAAGCCTTCAGTGGCGATTCTAGAGTCCGGTGTGGCCCTAGGCAAAAAATTGCCAAAGGGCCCCTCCAACAGTGTTCATCTTTAAAATATAAATATTATTATAAATAACTAAATAGCTTTATTATAAGACCAGTGCTCATCAACACATAAGGAGTTTTCCTACTGAGCGGTGAGGTTATTGAGCATTTTTCTCACTGATTTGACAACTTTTAAACCCTTTAGCTACTTTTGTTCATGCAAGCAGCTGGAGACATATCTAGAGACCTGATCTCCTCTCCTTCTCAGTGCAGAAGCTCTGATGTGGCTCTGAACTGATGGTGTTCAGTGGACAGAGTAGCAGTATGTTCAGTCAACCAATCACCAGCCAGACAAAGACATAAATGAGCTGTGGATGGATGTACCTAATGACTAATCACTAATCCCCACTGCTTTTAATATAAATGGGGCCTCTTTAGGGAGGTTTCCCACTAAGAAGTCAGTGCAAATCATTCATTGGTTGTTCAAAGGGGAGAGAGCTGCATTTGAAGACATTACTGTGAGGTAAAGTTTGTCAGCCCTCAGGGGGCCCCTAATAGCCTGGGGCCCCAAGCAGTTGCCTGCCTTACCTGTTCAGAGGCTGCGCCTCTATGTGCCTCCCTGTGCGCTACAGTTAAGGCTGTCAGAGTAAATTTATACATAGTACATACATATTTTTTGCCCAAAAGCATCATTCATAGCTTAGCAAACTCTCTGCTACTCTTGCAATACTGACAGTCTCTTACGTTGTCTTTTAGCCTGCCGGTTGTGCTTCCAACCTCCAGCCTGACAACAGGCGTACTGCTCCTCCTCACTTCTCCTGCAGGTATTTGGTTCCTTTCAGTATCAGGTCGTACTGAGCTGAACGCAAACTCAAACACTTGAAGAATTTGACCTCAGATTTTGAAAATACTACAGAATCAGATGATAAATCATCTGTATCTTACATCCTACTTTCTTGTGTCGTTTTATCTAAATTTGCATGTACATTTAAATGTTGCTTTATTTTAAGTTTTTCAACTCAGGTTGATATCAGGACTAGGCATGAACAAATAATAAGACACGAAGCCCCTGGCCACAGTTGTATGAAAACCCTCCTCTACCTGTCTTTCACTGAGCCAGAACCCTGCCACTCGCACTTAATTTGCATCTTTTTAGCATCATTGTGAAAGTCACTTAAGTCACTGCTGTGTGTGGAGCACTGCTCCTGAATACTGAACTTCAGTATTTCTTTTCCAAAGCTTTCTGCTGCAGCAGACCCACAGTTAAACCTCCTCTCTGTGGTGCCTCTGTGGTGCAGAGGTCAAGACTACGAAGCACAACGTCCACAGGAGACATTTATAGCATCTCTCACTATCTCTTTCTAAGAAACAAAACTGCTTTTCCATAGAAATAATACAAAATACTGTTGAACATCATAAAAATATTATAGGAAACCATCAGAGTGAAGGTTATAATTTGGGTATGGGTATGTTTTTCTGCTGTACATCCATTGTAATTTCTTTATTAATAATTAATTTTAATGTAGACTTACTCTAATGTTGGTTTGCACTTTGCAGCTGTATTATATTGGGAAAAAATTTACAAAAATATAATAAATTTATTATTTATCATTTGTTGGCAGATACTCAATATAAAAAAAAAAAGACTCGGATCAGGATTAGAATATTAAAACATTTGTAACCAAACAAACCATCACCTGATCCTTTACCAGTAGCAGAGTTTCTGCCTGGCTCACTCCTCTTCAGTTATAAATAACCAGTCTTCAAGGTTATTTGTACTCCACGCACAGCAAGCAGTACATTTGTATCACGTCACTACACTGTGGTGCACCTAATTTTATTTTCATTGCTTAATTGCGCAAACATTTGTCTTGGACTGGAGCTTAATAGAGTTAATTGCTGTTTGGTGAAATAAAATGAAAAGCTCTTGCAGGGTTTTTGTTCTGACTGAAGATCGGAGGTTTGGAGTGTGTCATTTTCATTTATTGTCTCATAATGTGGGTGTTGTGAGGACCTTTGAGACGGTAACTGTGATTAAGGGCTATGCAAATAAACTTGACTCACAGGGAGTAGATGCACCCAGTGTTTATATCCTTCACTGTACTGGCTTTTATTTATGTAAAACAGATCAGAGCTGTGTGGAAAGTCTATTTTTATTTAGAGGAAAAAAACCCCCTTTTGCTCATTTGTTCTCACTTCTCACTCTCTCGCCTTTTTTGTTTTTTTTCTGTTTTTAAATTAGCATTGTCTTTTTGTCACATGCTGAGCTCGCCATCTGCCACTACTGCAGCACCGTCAACGTCCTTAAAAAGTCATTGCTGTATTCTTAATTATCTTCGTTTAATCACCTCCCCTCTTCAGGGAGATGAAAGGTTATTAGAAAAAGAGCCCACATGGAGAATGTATTAAAAGTGCAGCAGAATACTGTATGCTGCTACACAGAGATGTGGATGGTACTGTAGGTCCCGTTGTCCTTGTGCCATGTGTTTCAGGATTTGATGTTTTTTTATGGTATTCTGGCTCAATTCCTTCACTGCATCCATGTACTCAGCTGTCAGGTGTTGTGCAAGTCTTCCTTACTTTTTGACGTCCCATATTTTATACTTTTCCGATGATTTATTTGAGGTGTTGAGATCTATGAGAAGACGTATTTGAGGTTTTAAGAACCAAAAACCATCTCAATACAGTTTAACAACTCCTCTCTCAGGCTTCTCTCTGGAGCTCTAGTAACAACAGGTCAATGAGCCAATCAGAAGAGAGCATCCAAGCCTCTCCTCTGATTGGCAGTGAGGGCAGTGACTGCTTTGTTGTGACATCACAAAGTTACAGAAGTCCTGACGGCTGGTTTTAAGGTTCAGTGTCTGAATACAGGCTGTGAGCATTTCTCTGTGGACTGAGGCTTTGATACTTTCACAGTATTAACGTAGAACCTAGACCTGCTTTATAATCGAAAACCCCTGGGAATCTCACTTTATACAATATAATAAAAACAGAGGTAACATTACACATTGTCTGACGGTCTCTCCAGAAAGACATTCATAGTGTTGCACTCAACTACGCATGTGATATGTGCCATAAATAGTTTAAATAAACAATGAAAAAAGCCAGAAGGAGAAGTACAATCCTTGGCTCCTCTCACCTCCACACAGCTGACTGGAAAGATGTGGGTGGAGGGGGTTTCTAACATTGTCCTACAATCCTCCAACATGCAGTTCAGATAGACAATATATCCTACTTAAAACAGAAAATGAGGATTTAATGAAGAATAATTAAAATCAAAATAATTTCATAGAGCAGGGAATAGCTTTGTTTTATTTTTATTTTTCTGCCTTGATGACAGTCATGGCCAGAGGCATTATGTTTTCAGATTGTCGGCCCATTCGTGTGGACACAATAGCTCAGTAATGTCCTAAAGGAACTTCCTCAAATTTGGCACAAATATTCCATTGGACTCGAAGGTGAACTCATTTAGATTTTGGTTTTCAAAGGTGAAAGTTCATGATGATCTCACATTCTTGTGAATGAAATATATCAGAGTAAATTTCATTACATATGTTACAAACATTCACTTGGACTCAAGGATGAACTAATTTAAATTTGGTGGTCATAGGTCAAAGGTCACTGTGAGCTCACAAAACAGGAGATTGTGACCATATTTCCTGTAATTTGGCTGGTTGGCGGAGGGATATGTCATGTTGTAACAGCTGAAGACAGCCCAGAGCTTTACAGCTGAAAAACAGCCATCGGTCTCTTAAAACTGGACAAAATGTTATGACATGCTTCCATTTTTATAGTAAATATAACCTTGACTCCATCCCACTATCTGTATGTTCAACATGTATCAGGCTCTACAGGATCTCTTGCACACATTTATTGGTAAAAGCAGTTTGGAAAGTTAAAATCTTCACATACACAATAGTGATACTGGGTCTGTTTATGTGTGAGATGCCTCAATGTTTTCTTCTACAGCTACAACAATTAGTCTATAAACATTTGATAACAGTGAATGAAAATTAGACTCATGAATGATTTTGTATTTAATCTTTAATTGGTGTAAAGTAATCCATGACCTGTCACCCTCTGTCTGCCACCTTCGTCTCTCTTCATCCTCCTCAGCCTCAGTAATCTGTCATTGACAGTCAATTAAGTCACATTTTCTCATCAGAGCCTCATGAACCAGATTAGAGCAGAGATGCAGCAGAAATGTGAAGTGAAGATAAGTGAGTCCTGAGGCAGAAGCACTGGTCTGTCCTCTCTCTCTCAGAGTGAGAACAAGGCTTGTTAGCATTCATGTGTTGCGTTCCTGGTCTCTCACACGTAGCAACGTCCTCCATTATTGAGCAGTTGTAAATGCTTTGAAGTTCCGCTGTTTGGAGAGTTTTTGTACCAAAACAAGAGTGGGAACGGGAATGCTCGGCTTTGAAAGGCAGAAATCTCAGCAGATGGCTCAGTAATTGTTGTGTCACATCGATCTTCCTTTTTCCTGATACTTCTCTGCAAACAGTTGCTCTGTGTGTTTATTTTACTGGATTGTTGAAAGGATTGTGCAAACAGAGCAGAGAAGAATTATGTGGAATAAGGCAGAGTGGTTGCAGCGAACACCGTCAGCCTGCTCCACTCCGTCATTGAAAACAAGGTCAAGGTGACGGAGAATCTAATTGACACTCAGCTCGACCCCACTGATTCCCCTGGGATGTTCTACAGCTCTCTCCTCCACCAGCACCACATGGTTACACCACAGGCTCCGGCTCACGTCTCATTAGCATGTGACCGTGTGCGCGAAGCTGCAGCTTCATCTAATGTATTTAATAGTGAGAATATATTTGAAGTAATTTAATTAATGTGTTGGTGCAAGCCTGTGGCTGGATAACATTAAAGGTCCCATATTGTATAAAGTGAGTGGCTCACAGTCTCTCTTCTGATTGGCTGACTGACCTGTTGTTACTAGAGCTCGAGAGAGAAGCCTGAGAGAGGAGATGTAAAACTATATTGAGAAGGTTTTTGGTTTTTAAACCCACAAATATATCTTCTGATGGAGATCAACACTTCAAATAAAACACAGGAAAAGTGTAAAAATATGGGTCTTTTAAAACGCAAACAGCAGCAGAATCGCAGTAGTTTGTATTGTTAGCGGCCAGTTTATTTTTTTATTTTTTTATCATAATAAGAAATTTTTGAAATGTCCCATATTAACTGTGAAGTATCTGTTCAGTAAAAACCATTGTCTCATAACAAAAGAATATGAGCAAACATCTTTACATTAATGTGGCTGAATGAGTTAGTGTGATACGACATGTGGCTATAGATCCACGTTAATGGAGCCAGTATAGAAGAGGTGATAGGGAAGTTTCAAGTATCAATAAATTCACAGCCTTTATTAGACGCGTGTTCGGGAGGGTCAGAGGATAATTTGTGCTGTAAATGACACAAAGACAGTTAAACATAATTGGAAAACAGCTTTTGACAGCTGTGACTTATATTATGTTATTACACCCTGATTATACACATGATGTTTGTTGGGTGAACAAATGAATATATTAAAAAAACACTTTGACTCTGCAGTTATGAAGTTTACATATCAAACAGTCAACAAATACATTTAATGTTAAAAGTTGGTATATCCACATGTTCCTCCCCAAGTCTCCCAGACAATAGAGTCCAATACAGTGTTTGTTTTTTTATAAAATGTATGAGTCTTTTTTCTTTTATTCATCTAATTAATTAGTCATTTTTATTCATTCATCCTTTCTCAAACCAACAGCCCAAAAGCCAAATATATTCAATTAACAATTAAATAAAACAAAGCAGCAAACCTTTATTTTTTAAAGACTGGAACCAAATAATTTGCTTCATATTTGACTGAAATAATTAATTGAATATACATTTTTTTATGTTGAGTTGATTATTAATTATTTTTATTGGCATTCAGCATCCACTAGACATTTCCATACAATATATTTCAGATTTCAAACTAAATGTATATGTCATATTTATTCTTCATATCTTTACTTTATTTTATACATAATACAGCTGCGCTGTGCGTACGTAATAGTGACGTACTACAGTAAACTATCAGTGAATTAGTAAAGTAATTTAAATGTTTGCCGGCCAAATGACTCAACGATAAAATGATACAGCTGCATCACGACTTTTCTTTTTCTTGTGATATTTTGTACGGTGTTCACAGACTTTTGCCTGGGACTGTTCTTCCTGCTTTTGGCTCTTTAATTCCAGTGAAGCATACAGTTACATTACAGTTACCAGACCCGATCACCCAGCAACAGTGATACTGTTGCAGCTGTTGGGATCAAATCCCTGTAGCAGGAAGGTTCCAACAGAATTTAAAGGAAGAAACTCTTCAGCAGCTTCTCCACAATGAAGCCAGAATATACAAAATGTGCTTCTGAAGCTTTGATGGTTTTTATTTCTTGTCTTTTACATCAAATGCAGTTTAGCAGATGTTCTGGAAAGAAATGTTTGTGTTTGATTGTTGTGACATATGAAGCACAGTGGAAATCTGACATTTGGGATTATTATATCAGCCTTGTGATGCAGCCCCACATTTGAAGGATTTAGCTGATGCTCATTCAGAGCAGCTTAGAATAAGCTTTAAATCCTGCATCACTCGCATTATAAGTAACAAATAGTACAAATACAAAGGTTAAAGCAAATATCAACAAGACGACAAATAACCTTGTGTCGTCTAATGGTTTGTGTATAACAGAAAAATATGAGGGTAAGACAAATTCATTGATCTTCTTCTTCTTCTTCCTCTTCTTCTTCCTGCAGTAAGAGTCTGACCAAGAGGCCAACAGCTGAGAGACAACTGACTGCATGAAGAGGCCGAGTGATTGGACCTTGGTCCTCACCTAGACCCCTCCCACGACCCCCCCCCCCCCCCACTGCCTGGACATGGTGAGCCTCCTGTACATCTTTAAGCTGTGTGCTTTTTAGCCTTCAGTAGAGTCCAGACTAAGTCTTATTTGGTGACTGATGAGGTGACACAAACTATAGTGATGTTTGGACTGTGATGGTTTCTCATAGGATTCCTCACCATTTTCAGGGACGGGTGAGAATTATACGGTGGCCCTCAGAGCTCAACACACAGCATCTTAAGACAACACATGCAAACAGCCAAACCAAATACAAATACACATACATGCTGCAAATACTCACAACACAAACAAATGCATAAACATGCTCCAAGTAGCAAAGACGACAACATAAGTGTTTCCAGGGGACATATTAAAGTGACGAACTGGCTGGGACACAGCTGTAGTTCAAAGCTTTGTGACTTTTTAAGTTAAAAGCATTAAACAACAAGCACGTCCCAGTCGGTTCATCACTTTTTCATGTCCCCTGGAAACACTTCGCTGTCATGAGTATTTGCAGCAGGTGTTGTCACATTGATGAAGATGTTTTCTGAATTTGCATGTGTTTTTTTAAGTTGCAGTGTATTGAGCTCTCAGGGCCACCGTAGTATAAACCTGTGGTCACAGTTATTAGTGTTGCACCACAACACAGACAAAGGATCTACAACATAACAAAACAATAAAAGATAAAAACAGTAGAGCTTCTGTCAGTCCATCAGGTGAAGGACAATCAAAACCAATGGAGCGAGACCCACAGCGACAAGACCTACGTCATTTAATCTAAAGGTCGTCTTAGATTTGATGAATCCTTATTGTCCTATGTGAATATGGCGCTGTACTTTTCAAAACAGCAGAATTGTAATTTATATAAAAACTAATTTCAACATATAAAAATGTTTTAAATCAAACTCCACATTCTTCCACAGATGCTGCCAAAATTTAATTTAGTCCTTCTGGACACATTTGGAGAAATTGTTGAATATTTATTGAAAATGGTGATAATCAAAGTATAATCAAAACACAGCACTCATAAAAACACAAGTGATTACTTACTTATTTATACTGACTTATTTTACCTTCTTGTGAACTACAAGTGAAGATTTGGAAACATGATCACATGGCTTCTTTTTTCATGTGTATATAATGATTTAGAAAATCTCATTTTGAAGTCTCTTTCTGTGCCGTTTCTCCGCTGGTTTCACAGATGCTCCGTTCCCTTCATATGCATTAAACCAGGCTGGTTTCACGTCATAAGAACCTGTATGTGTCAGGTATCATCCTCCCGAGTGATGTTAGAAAGAAAAGAAAATGTTAAAGGAATCATTTCTGATGTGTGTGTCAGATTTAAGTAAATTGCATCCACCGACAAACCCTGCAGTGCAATTAATTAAAGCAGTGAATGTCATTATCTTGTAATTGCAGCGCGAGCTTGAACTCCCAGCTGTCTTGTAGGTAACAAATAAAAGGAACCAGCCGGATACGGAGCTGGGCTGGGATCCAGAATCAGTGTTGATGCCGTGAAAGTCTTAAATCTTTCATTTAGATCTTGTTAATGTTTGTGTGTACGTTTGTGCGCTGTGGTTGTTGACGCTGCCCACACTTACTCGCTTACACAGCCTCAAATGCCCCCGGCAGTTCAGCGAGAGATTAGCTAGGTCGTGATGAATGACCCTCGCAACTCCTGCACAAGCCCCCAAGACTCATGGCCATGAATTATTAAAGCCACATCATAAATAACTCACCGTAATGAGGGGCGCTTACACGCTGCAGGCGGGGAGAGAGGCAGGAGAGGAAAACGGGGCAAAGAGAGGATGGGAGCTGAAGAGGAAGCGATGATTGAGAGGGATGGCAGTTTGACCTTGGACTGAAAGATTGGCACGATGCTCATCCAGCAGACCGATGCACTCAGGCTTGTAAAACAGAGCATTGAGCTAATTTTGCGCCTCAGCCATTTTCTTCTCTCTCCCTTCAGAGAGATGGGCTCTATCCCTAAGTGTATGTCATAAATGTTGATGTAAGTAACGCCGCCTGTATCTAGGCCATGCGCAGACTGGCAGCAGCACAGGTTGCTTCAGGTACTGCTGTCATCGGGCTGACTGTGACGAGTGTCTCTGACGCCAAAAAACAAGCTCCTGCATTTGCAGCAGCTTTTCTGAGGAGGAAGTCGAGGGAAAAAAACCCAGGCGTCGAATTTAAAACGGCAGCATTCAAGTTCAAAGGAGTTTCAGATTGGTTTCTATGTAATTATCCAGAGCAAGCACAGCTTTGATGATAGGTGTTTGATGATAGATGACAATAATGATAATCCTTCTTTTACCCATAATATCAGGAACTGATCATTCAGGACTGACGACCTTTAAAACATGACACCCTGCTGAGCCTGTTGGTAGCCAGAAAAGAAGAAGCTTGATATGTGTAAAATTTCTTTTTGAGACTGGATATCAAGCATGTCGAGAAAATTGGCATTTCAGTATATGGCTAAAAGTATGTGGTCACCTGAGCACGGCACACATAAGGTACAGCTCTTTCCAAAATAGGCATTAATGCAATAACAGCATCCACTGTTCTGGGGAGGCTCTCCTCTAAAGGTCTGCCATATCATATTGTTCATGATTATTATACCAGTATAAATAGTAATTTGATAAAAATGTGTCATGTCACAGTATCAAGGGGCCATATGTAAGTTTTTTCAGCTGTAATCCTCAACCTAGACCCACATTCTGTACAAATACACTATGTGGACAGACATGTCCTACATCAGGTAGTGTGGTGATGATTATTTATGTATTTATATGGCCTCAAGGAAACATGACATGTCCAACATTAGCTGTGACGGCTGCGAGCGCCGGCGATGACCATGTCAGTGACGTTTCTTAGCAGGAGCTAGTCTTGTTGAAGTAATGCTTTGTGAAATATTCTTTACAGTTATGACCATCATGCCCTTTTATATTCGGGAGTTTCTCCTCACTCTGCCAGTGAGCTGCTACTTTTAGCTTTAAGATGTTTTGTGACTGCGTCTTCAGAGTCAAGAAATCTGATGACAGTTGTTGAGTTGTTTGTTTATGTTGCAAGGAAAAGCCACTGTCACTGTCATTACCCCTGTCAATCAAATATGATCAAATATGATCAAACCACAGTCACACAGTCCCAGAAAACAGGCAAGTGGCATTTTGACATGATGAACTCTAATTTATTTATAACAAAGAATGTTTATTTTTTGTATTCGTAACTGTAACTTTGATTAGAGAAGTAGAAATACTCCATGTTTTCAGACACTTCACTGTAAGACGCATCCGGCTCGTTTCATTTATGAAGCCAGTGCATGCTCACTGACTGACTGACAATCACCTGCATTTCCACAGATGACATTTATGATGATTAGTGATAATGATGAGGCAGATGCATGATCTCAAAGGTCATGAGTTGTAAAGGCCACAGGTTTGATTTCTACAGAAGGCCATTGAAGTCCATCAGTGGATGTGGTTCCTCCCTGAACATCCTTTATCTTCACTCTGAACCTGAAATCTGCTCACTCTGTGTGATTCAGTCTAGGTACGAGCATCAAATGTCCCTACAGTAAAACCGATAATCTCTGCCTCTTTCCCCTCGTCTGAACCCAGAGGTCGTTCCGATCGTTTGCAAACGACGACCGCCATGTCATGGCCAAGCACGCCAGCATCTATCCGGCCCCGGAGGAGCTGGAGGCCGTGCAGACGCTGGTGTCCACCGTGGAGGGAGCCCTCAAGAAAGTCTCTGATTGGATGGACGGCCTCAATAAATCCTCAGGGAAGACCTCCACCAGTAACGAGGCAGAGGACACCGCGGTGGAGGAGGATGCTGCTGAGACAAAGTACGTCCCACTGTCTGTGCTCTTGTTTTAGGTGATGATTAACTATCAGTCACACTGTTCTATCCTGAGAACATCTCTACATCTACATTATTTTATCACATTTTATCACCGCTGAGTGTGAGTGTTTGCAGAGTAAGATGAAGTAATTTATTGTTTGTTCCACTTGATTTCTGTACCATGAGCCGTTTCCTCAGCACAGTGCCTCATAAAACTGTGTTCTGCTGTAAATCTGAAATTTACATTTCTGCTGTAAACATGATGATTGGATGATTAAACAAGCTCAACAAACCATCATAAATTCTCTACATGTGGCCTGTGGCTTTAACATCCACACAGAGGTTCTGTATCACAAAACATCTCTGTGGACGAACTGTAGGGAAACACAACCAGGACCAGGGTGCAGGTCAATTTAGTAATAATGTTCCACAGAGAAGAGTCAGCTCAAAAACCTGAGCAAACTGTGGGTAAAAAAAAACAATCTGCAAACAAACCAGTCTGCAAACAAACCAGTCTGGAAACAGACTAGTCTGCAAACAAACCAGTCTGGAAACAGAGCAGTCTGCACACTCTTTCACCAAAGAAGGTAGTGTTAGAGGATTGGTTCACACCAAATTACTAAAAATATCTATTTTCTCAATTTCAAATAAAACAGGCGTCTGCAAAAAGCATTTCATCGTCTGCCTAAAACCAAAACTATCTGCATGGCTGGACACTAGAGCCTGGCCAGTATTTTCAGACTATGAGTTTTTCACAGCTACATCACATCAGTGAGAAGAAAAGTCAAGTGTGTTCAGGTTAATCTGGAAACAGTGTCTCCAGTAGTTTGTTTTCCACGTATTTTACTTTTTACACTGTAATTTTTCCTTACCAGACTGAGGGGATGGTTATGTTTAGTTATTATTATGTTATGGGATTATGTGAAAGGAAGAGTCAGAGCCGCAGCTGGAGACATTATGTTTTCTGTCCGTCTCTCGTGAACATCGATACGTCACTAACTTCCTGAGGGAATTTCTTCAAATTTGGTGAAAACGTTCACTTGGACTCAAGAATGAAGTGATTAGTTTTTGGCGGTAGAAGGTCAGAGGTCAATGTGACCCCACAAAACATGATTTTTGGCCATAACTCAAGAATAATAGTAATAATACACTTTATACTGGCTGTCACCCTTCTGCCCTCAGGCCGGATGCTACATCAGTGCTGTGCGGGGTGACGCGTGTCAGCCTGGTGGCCAAAGGCCTGCTGATCAAAGGGGACATGGACCTGGAACTGGTGCTGATGTGCAGGGAGAAACCCACCAAACTGCTGCTGTACACCATCAGCGCCAACCTCCCGCTGCAGATCCAGGTACACACAGCCAACACCTCCAGCACTGCGGTATCGAGCACTGCATCCAAAGTGAGCCATAAAAGCACAGCCGAGGACGCAACCTTGTGGTGGGGAGGCTTTAAAAAGACGTCTTTGTGATCTGAACTTCAGTGGAAACACTCGTCCACTGAGAACAAACTGAAAGTTTTTCATGTGTGATAAAAGGAGTTTGTTTTGGTGACATTGGAGAGGAGACATGCTGACACCATGAACAGTAGCAGGACATGATGATAGCAAAAATAATATAAAGAAGCTCAGATACTTCATTCACAGTAGTATACAAACAGTATTTCAGTTAAATACAAAAAAATTAAATAGAGTGTAAAATACATTAAAGGACCAGTGTGTAGGAGTTAGTGAGGTTGCAGATTGTAACCGTGTAGTAGAACCTACTGTGACCTTCAGGTAACATAAACACGCAAAAGGCCCTCTCTAGAGCCAGTGTTTGTCCATTCTGAGCTACTGTAGAAACTAGGCTACTAGAAATCATCATGTATATCTGTACATATAAAAGTAAACATCTGTATACTTTTATATACAGCTAGAAATACCAGAGGGTAAATACCAAATTCAAAGAAAAAACATCTTCTGTCAGCTTTGATGTGCAGGTTTATTGTTACAATTTATATCACTACATATTTATACAGTTTATGTGTATGTGATATGTGTCCATATACTTCTCTACAAAATTAATTTAAGCAGATATTTTTAAATCAGAACAATATAAATTCCATCAGATTTGCACAGAACAACATTGTCCAACATTCAATTCAACTCAAGAAACTCTTTGTCCTCGAGGGGTAATTTAAATGGCACATAGGGAAGACATTAAAAATACAGATACACTGAAATGAACACACAACCAGAGCAAGACAAATTGTACTCATTAAGAAAAACAAAAAAACAAAAAACAATCACCAACAGTGCAAAATAAAAACTATAATATTATAATGAGAATGACAATAACATGGGGGAATGACTTTACTAGTGTAAATAAATGTGCACATAAATAAACTGACTGTACATATATTTGATAAAAAAGGAGCTATATGAGAAGTAATCTTAGTGTAATAAAAAAAACTATGTTAGATAAATACAGTATAGGTTCTGGAGAATCCCACCCACTGCTCTCAGCGTTTGCTGCTCACAGAGTGTGGAGAAAGCTCTGACAGGGAGTCCAGTAATTTTGGAGCAGACTGTGACTGTACTCTGCAAGCGGTCTCTGTGTCTGTTCATGCTTTAGATTATTTTAGGTTTTAACAAATGTTTAGACAAAATATGAGGATGAAATGCCCAAAGGATGAAACCACCAAATTATTACTAATATAAAATGAACCTGTGTGCAGCGTATGTGTAGTTTGTTAAACAGATTCAAAACATTTAGCAATGTTGAATAGAAAGTTGTTCACTAAGAAAACCAAAGGTACACTAATATAGACTTACACATCTATAACCAAGCTCCTTCTTTCAAAAGAAGACCGACAGAGGACGATAGATTCATTTCACCAGCTTCATACTGTGGAAATACAAACTCATGGATCCCAAGTCCTGTGTCACAAGCTCAACAGCTCCGCAGCCCCAGCAATTTACTTCAGCAACTGTGTCTTTAAAGAGTTCATGGCATCAACAGAAAATTACCCACTCAAGTAAAATTAAAATTTTGAGCCACCTCTTTATCTCAAAGTGTGAGTTTTTGGGTCTAAATCTGTCGTCCTCGCTCTGTCTCTCCCAGTAGGTGGCAGCTCTTAATGAGAAGTTATTAACTCGTGACCAGCAGCAGTGGTAGAGTAAAGATATGATGCTCGCAATTATTTCAAGCAGTCAGGTCAGTCAGCATGAGATTAAAATGAGCTTTACTAATTTGAAAACACCAGTGAAGTCGACTGTTTCATCTCCTACAAAACAATAGAAAATATATCATTTTATTGACATTTCAAACCAACCTAATTAAAGAAGGATACTTCAGTGAAGGAACAAGGGTTTGTCATCATTTGATCCTCTAATCCTTCATTTGTCGTTGGCGTAACAGCAGAACAAGTTGAAATCATTAACAGCAGGAAGCAGCGGAGAACAGAGAAAATCATCCTTCTGTCTCCAGAATATTAAAGAGATGAAATAAATAATTTCGCAAGGGGAAAATGTTTCTTATTCTTAAAACAGATGAAAGGATTCCTTTTAGGAAGAGAGGATAGAGAAGGAAGTGGCCTGAGAGCCCGTTTGATTTATCTCTGTCATTCAGTTTCCTTGAGATGTCTAAAGCCCAGACGTATAATCTTGCCCCCAAACTCTGGACCACTGGGACCCCCTCCTCACAGCTCCGACTGGCCCTGAGATCCCACACCCCACATCAGCATTCCAAATCCTGAGCCCCAGAATTGCACAAATAATTGTAATTTAACATCCCCATCGTCAGATGGGTTTCCATAGTGGCCCCACCCCCCTCCATGCATCCGCTAACAAAACGGCGCAGAAGCAACACAGAGCCTGGATGTGCTTCCTGTGCCCCCATCTCAGTTAATTACCTGCCATAGCTGCCGTGTGTGCTTCATCATCAAGGGAGGAAGCCATTTGAAGCTCTCATTTCCTGGGCCAAACACAGAGAGATTGACGGGCGGAGGGGTGATGGATGGTGTCATTTCTCACAGAGACGAGATAGAGAGAATGCACTTGAAAACATGTCATTGAAGGTAACACAACTCCTGAGGAAAAACAAACCAGTTTGGCAATAACAACACAGCTGGGTGAAATGTGGAGGAGATTGGCCTCCATGATACTGAGCAAAAATGTAGTTTTAAGTCACTTTCTTTTCTAGTTAAGCACTTTAATATCATCATTTAGTATTTACACTGTAAACCCTCAAATAAGAGCCAGTGTCCAAACAATAGATTCCAGGGGTACAACAGAGTAACACAATAGTAATCGTTATAATCCACCATCAAAACTGCTATATAGAGCTGATTACTGAATATAAATATATTGAATGGCTGTTGCAGAATAACATGCATAAAGAGATAAATAATAAAAAATGTAATTTATGTAAAAACATAAGTCTTTTAACAAACTTTCTTAAAACTTTTTTTCATAGAATTTAAAGGATTATAATTTTGAGATACTTTCAATAAACTTACATTTGAATTTCTTGCTTAGGTGTCCACATTACTGATCAATACTCAGTTAATCACTAATAATTTGTCTAACACAGTGTTTTTCTTCCATAATGAACAGCCCTATGTTCCCTCCAAAACCAGAGAGATAACAGATTAAAATTTAATATGAAGAGTTTTGCCTGCACTGTGTGGGGATAAATTATTTTTATGTCTCTAACAACATAAAACTGGCTCCTTCTCAGTGTTTCCTGGTTTGCTTATTTACTTTCTTTGAGCATTAGAGACTATATTTACATTTTGATGAAGATGTGTCTTTTATTTCTCTCTCTCTAATGTTGCAGCCTTTACAGTATTCAGGTCCGTCAGTCAGACTGCCATTGTGACTTGCATAAAATTAACAAACGTTCTTATTCAAACATGTAAAGTCTCACTGAATATATTTGAAAATTGATAGCATGTCCGTGCATAGGGAACTGATGCTTAGTGTTAATATGTATTTGATCTGTCGGCCAGTGATCGTGCACCTTGTTCAGGGAGCTCATCCTAAACACATTTCCAAACAATGCAGTGCAGCAGCAGCTTGTGCTTTTCAAACAGCAGGAGTCAATGTTGCCACTGTGATATTCGATTTTGAATTAATGGTGAAGCCCTTCCTTGCAGACAATGACGGAGGACAAATATGAGGTGCGGTCGTGTGTTCCTGAGGCAGCTATCCGGGTCTGCAGCACCAACAACCCTCAACTGACGCTGAAGATCACCCTCTCCTCCTTAGCCATGAGGGAGGAACACAGCACCACAGAAGAAGGTATTGACTCCTCCTCATCCTCCTTGGTCCCCTAACATCCCCTTCTTCCTGAGCCTCCTGTTCAAGAGGATGCTTCCCTTTTTTATTTGACCTTTACATGGAAACAGAGGGCTGATAGAGTGGGGAAGGGGGAGGAAGAGGGGGGAGACTTACAGGAATTTATGAAGGTATAATGTACGAAACCTGAGATAGAAATAGGAAATGATCTGGGTAAGATTTGGAAGGATGATACATGGAGAGGACTGAAAACTGAGAGGTGAACAGGGAAAAAAGAAGAAGGGGCGATTTGGGTCTGGGTGAAGAGTGTTGGACACAGCAGATGGCTGGTGAAGGATGATTTCCACAGGGGATGTGTTGGGTTCGGGTTGGCGAAAAAGGAGATGTCTGTCTCAGGTGTCCTCTTGTATCATCCTGCATCTCTGAAGAGGAAGGATTCAGTGATCCTGATTCAGATTCAGATCAGTGAGGTTGTTCCTGTTAGACAGCTTTATTTAAGGCTAGAAACAGATATATCCTTGGGAACTAATCCAAAGAAAAGGATGTGGTTGTTCCAGTGAAGTAATCCCTCACACCAACAAGGCAATTCATCTCCAGTAGCTGTGAAACAATGACCAAAACCTGAAGGGAAACTTCTCTCCTGGTTCTGTCAGGTGTCTGTACTGTTGGTCAAGAGCTGACATTTGGCGTCAGTGCTTTCACTCTGTGTTGTCTCCCACAAATAAAAGTGAAATGTAAAATGAATGACAGGCGAGTTCAGAAGTGCAGAGCTACTATTTTAGAGCAGCGAGTCGCATTGTGGTTCCTGCTTCCTGTGGTAAAGACTGAGTCAAGCCACCACAAAAGGTAGAGAAATGGATTCTGGCAGACACGAGAGAGGCAGCTCTGAAGCACTGCTGTTGAGTCACAATGAGGAGAAAACCGATTTTCCTCCTGGCACCACAAACAAGGACAGTGTCTCATCTGGGTTTGTTACACTGTGAAATCCCATCAACAAGACTATCACTGTACCCCTCCTGTTTACACAGAAACCAGAGCTCACTATCCTCACAAGGTTTCCTACATTTAAGTAGCGTATTCAGGCCAGTGGTCAGCAATTGGCGGCTTGTGGGCCAAAACTGGTCCGCCGGCAATAATTTGTGGCCCCACATTATTTTGACAATAATAATAATAATAATAATAATAATATTAATAAAAGAATATCCTGAAACAGTAGGTTGACACTAAGTGCAGAATGTGCAGCAAGCCGAGGAGACCATCAGCCATATCATGGCCGGCTGCACAGAGTACATACACAGGCACAACAGGACAGCCAGATATCTGCACTGGTCAATCTACAAGGAACTTGGTGGTCAAGTGCCTGAGAATTGACACGAGCACTTGCCTGAAAAGGTTGTAAACACTGGTGAGACTACGATAATGTGGGTCATGGCATTGCAAACCAATTGTACCATTTCTGCAAATCGTCCTGACATTGTGCTCCACGGAAAAAGGAGAGGCGATGTCTGCTGGTAGATGTAACGGTCCGGGATGAACTAAACATCATGGTAAAAGAAGCCTGAAAGCTCAGCAAATATAAAGATCTTGAGATCGAAGTCAGCAGAATGGGGAGGACAAAAAAGCCAGAATTGTGCCAGCGGTGGTCGGAGCTCTTGGTACCATCAAGAAAGGGTTCGAGAAGAATCTTCGAGAGCTCCCAGGCCATCACAATACAGAGATGCAGAAGATTGCACGCATGGGGACCGCGCACATCCTTAGAAAAGTTTGTTCTTGGTTAGGACATGGCTAGCCCAAAGCCCACAGCAAAAGCAGAGATATATAATAACAATACATTTTTTCATCTTTCAATATCACACTGACAGTCCCACATGTACTTAAACAGTCCAAATAGAGACTCTACCTCCACCTGAAGATGCTTTTTGTATTTTTATCCATGTTGAGAGTGAATGATAGACTCAGTCACATCAGGCCACAGGCTGCACTGTAGTCAGAGCACAGCGCCTGCTGCTAAAATCCATCAACGCAGTTGCCCACAGAATCACTTCCTCTTTAGCAATTTTGCAATTTCAAAAAAAATGACATCAGTTCGGTAAATCAGATTTGTTACAGAAAAACACAATACTCTGTAACACCAGTGTGTAATTGTGAGTGAACTGTGTTTTTGTAGTTTTAAAAAAACATAACGGTGACAAGTCTTTTGTCAACGCTGTTTGTGCTAAAGAACCTGTTGAGGGATATTTTTCTTGGTGAGTGACCTTAAACAGTCTAACTTCTTCCCTGTGGCCCTCAGATGACCCCTGGTTTTTAACGTGTACTTCCTGTAGCTGGCCTCTGCTCACTGACTGTTGGTTTTGTTGCCGTAGCTCCACAGGTCGGCGCGCTGAGTGGATTGACACTTCTCTGCGACCCCCGCTGCTGATGAGGCGTCCCCCCCACCCAGCAGCAGGAAACCCTGGGTACAAGGGCTTCCCCGACAACCAAATCAAACCAACCCACTCACTCTCTGCCTCAAACATGATCCTCTACCCCCCTCCCCCTCTCCCCGCTCCCTCTGTTGACTGGACTTCTCTCTGGGTCACCATGAAATTCTGGTTCATGTCTACTACCAAGCACACACACTAAAAGGACAAAATGACTACATTACCCAGCAGCCCAGATTCCAGATATGTTCTTCTTTGCTTTAATTACTGGGACTGACCCCCCTCTATTGATCAATTTCTATTGGCTCAGAATGACATCCCATAATTTCATGTTGTAAAAACGGTGTTAATTGAATTAATCTGATGTTATGGTCACTAATCAAAAGTCCCCTAAGCTGATGATGTCAAGGAGAATTTAATGGGGGTTGCCCGTATCTGTATGTGGTCTTGACCTGTGAGTGATGGTTCCTTCATGGCCTGCCTCTGGGAAACCCTCCCCACGATACATCTGCTCACCAGGGGAAAAAAGAATGAAGGGAGTCAATGACAGTAAGATACAAGTCTCCAAAGTAAATAAACATATAAATAGGTAAAAAAAAAAAATTCTTCAGTTACAGTAAAATCAACCTGTTTTTCATGTATTTTTAGTCCACAGTTGTAAACTGTTGTTTCTATAGAGTCTTGAGTTTGCCCCCAGAATAAGTGTGTGTAATTACTGACTGGCTGGCCGGTCAGAGTCGTGTTATTGCTGTAAATTGGATCTAATTTATTTTGCACTCTGTTTTGCATGCATTTAGATTAAAAATAACCATCACTAAATGAAAGCTAATCAGAAACTGGAAACCAAATGTCAAAGCAGGAGACAAATCAGTTGTGAGATAGAATATGATAGGCAGACACTAAATGTAAGCAAGTATGTAAATTAGGTCTGAAATAATGAATCTATTATTTTAATAGCCAGGAAATTGATTGCAGAGAATCATTTATCACCCATTTAAATTTATACAATGTACAGATGCCAAAATGTGCCAAATGTTGGATCAGCATTTCTGTGGAAGCCCAGGATTTATGTTAAATGATGTTTCGACCTGGGCCCTGTGGACAATGTTATAATTTCATAATGATAATCATTGTAACATCGTGACTGATATTTGGTTGTTTTTTTTTGACACTTTATGACAAAATTGATAAATCAAAAAGAGTAATTGACAGAATAGTCAAGAATATCAATAATTATAGATGTTACACTAAATTAAAAGGAGTTTTAAAAGAATTTGGAATTCCTTTTTTCAAATTCAAGTAAGTGGTGTTTGTTTATTCTTTATTCAATTTTAAATGTCAAAATAATTAAATACTATTTTTAAATGGCAAATGTAATAATTTTTATACAAAGATACATTTATAATTTTATTAATTTATTCTAATTGAGTATTGAAAAGGTCTGTATTTCATCCTAGTGGCACATTTGAGACTCCATAGAATTCAGTAACAGATTGGTGTTTTCTGATTCCTGACAGTTTTTAAATGATTAGTTGAGTCCAGTCCAGAATTTAATTGGTGACGGTGCAATAGAAATACTCAACCTTACATTTTCAGAGTTCATCGTGTAGCATCAGTGGCACTGAAGACCATCATCCTAAGTGATCCTAAGAACCATTTCTGTTCTTTAGTTTCTTGCCACAAAGTATTTTTAAAGAGAGAAAAGTCATTTAATGGCTTTTTGTTGGGTTTCAGTTCAGTTCCCAATTTCATTTGTTTTCCAGGTCTCGAGGTGCCCCAAGTAAGCAAAACTTGAAGCGTGCACCTAAAAGTGCTAGATTAAAAAAGTTTACTCTTCCAGCTTACTTTGGCAATCCGTGCCACTGCCTACAGATTTCCTTTCAGAGTGCTACATTACATTACCCAGAAATCCCAGGGGCAGAACACAGACGGTCCTCATTCCTGGTCTTGGAGGAGGAGTGACACGGGACGAAACCTGTGTCTCTCATCGGCTCCTTCATTTGTCTTCCACCTCTTCCATCCTGTTCAGCTTTCACTGCGGTCTCTACAGCAACAGACTGCTAAACCACACACATCGCTCCTCAGCTCACACGAAGAATCGCATGCAGACAAAGGAATTGGAATCTGAATCCTGTAGATTTTGGAAATAGAGACTACACTGTTACCTCCTCTCTATGAGCAGGAGCTTTTTTTTTTCCCAAAGCTCTGTGTCAGCATTACTGTCAGCTTAATAGAAAAGAGCCATTATTTAAGTGATGCTGGCTATTGCTCATTGGAAGAGATCTTTGAACCATAATTGCAGTGGTTTCAGTGTGATGGGACATTTATCAAGATCTAATATTTGCAACTTGGCAAGCTGAAGTATAATGAAAGATAATGTTTCAAGTTGCAGAGAGGTTGCCATCCTAGATTTCCTGGAGGAGATGATTGATAACCTGTGATCCCTCAGCGTGGAGCCCTGCAGTGTGGTCTGCAGTCTGTTCCCCCTTTTGTTCGTCTGCTTGACTGTCCCACAGTGGGCACCCCTTAGCTGCTCCCGAGAACAAACAGCCTTCACTTTCTTTCCAGGGTGGCGTTCTCACTCTCAGATGTTTATGTTGTCGTTGTCATCTGCTGTCACTCTTCTTCTGCTGTCGTTCTCCCATGGCTCGGCCTCCAGCCATGGCAGGAGTGCTCCCCACAGGAACCCGGTGTGGAGAGACTGTTTCAGTCAAACATAAACATCTGACCGACCCCGCAAGAGTGAAAATACTAGCATGGCACCACAGAAAACTGTAGAGCAGGCTGCCTTTAAAGCAGAGTGACTTTCCTCTCTTCAAGTAGACTAGCTAATGTGTCTGCACTGTGCTCTCCCTTTCCCTGCTCTCAGATATTCCTGAGCCAGTATTTTCTGAATCCATCCTTGTTCTAAAGTGTTATTTTAATCTTTAATCTGGCCTTTGGTCCTGAATTGTTGCCATGCTCTCATTTTCGTCCTGCGTCGTAATTGATAACACACTAATCTGGCGTGTTCCATCGCCTTCAGCCACTGATCTGCATCTAGAGTGAGACTCCGGCCGGGCAGCAAGACGCATGCGCTCACATCTACTCCGGTTCCTCTTGTCAATGTTATGAAAAATCCTGCCTTGTGCATGAGAAACCCCCCTCTCCCAGAAAATCACAGAATCTCTCAAATCTCCCCCGCCCTCCCTAGCTCATTCGGTCAGATCAGTGGGTTTGCCTAATAATTAGCTGTCCAACCCTGCTGCCTGCGTGTCTGTGTGTGAGTGTGGAGGTCACTGGGTCACGCTCAGTCTGTGCTTTCATCCTGTCCCTCTCTCCAGAGGAGGGCGATCAGGACGTCGATAAGGAGAAGCAGGAGGACAAGGAGGAGGAGGAGAAAGAGGAGGACGATGTCCTGGACAGGCATAAGTGCCAGGCTGCGCTGGCTTCGCTCCGACGCGCCAAATGGTTCCAGGTGAGCACAGCTGGACTGACGACACAATCTTTATCTGTTGCCAGTCTTATCCTGAAAGCCTTGCACTTAATAGGCTTCTGTTTTTTATCAACATAATCGGTACACAATTTTGATTAAGCGTAGCCTTAGTTCAGGAAGAGCCCTGCAGCTGGAGGGACCTCTGGAGTCCTCTCAACAGGATCCTTGTAGCTGCTCAGATTCTTATCAAGCAGAGCCTTTTCCTGCCAAATTTAACTGTAAAACCATTCACAAGAAATGATCAGCCCCTTGATGCCAGCATTTCTGCCTGAAATGAACAAAGCAGCAAAAATGTTCACCCCTAATGTGTCTGCAAATGTTTTTCATTTTCATCTTCCTACAGTATCAACTGCTGATGGCCAAAGCACGATGAATGTTTTTATGATTATGTTCAGGCACTTTTTAAGGTTTGGGAAAGATTGTGGACATGGTTAGATATGAAAAAAGTGAGGGTTAGTGTTAGTTGTGATGAATCAAAGTGACTTCAGGCAGAAGACAAGATGTTTTTTTAAATATGTGACAAACAACAAACTTTATACAAAAACACTTGTTTCATAGTCATAGTCACTTTTGGAATAACTCACAGTAAGTGTCTCCATCTTTCTATTTCTATGCACATTTTCAATTATCTCATAAAAGTCTCAGTGAAAAATTAAAAAAAAAAAATTACAAATCAATAAACACAAAGCAACAAAGTTCAATGAAAATAAATTTTAAAGATCCCATATTGCATAAAGGTAGATGTCCATGTCCCTTTTGATTATAAAGCAGGTCTAGGTTCTATATTAATACTGTGAAAGTATCAAAGCCTCAGTCCACAGACAAATGCACACAGCCTGTATTCAGAAACTGAGCCTTAAAATGAGCCATCAGGACATCTGTAACTTTGTGATGTCACAACAAAGCGGTCACCGCTCTCAGCCATGCCCTAAGCCCCGCCCACCATCCAACCTTGCAAGACTGATAAACGTCTTGTTTCCATCATGTTTTCTACACCATTTTTGTTTGTTTAGCTCAATGCAGCCAGCTCCTAATATTCACTTAACATTATTGGATATGTGCGTTAAGCATTTTCTTTTGCTGATTTTTTTGAAGTTTGGTTAAAATTTGCTCCACATTTGAATCTGAACCTGATCAATGAGTCCAACAGTGGAGGAACACAATTAGTCAACATTACAATTATCCACCAATTAGGTTTACAAAGACGGAAAGAGCATAATATAAGTGTTATAATGATTTGTAGAGAATTGTGGAGAAACATCATGGAAATGGTAGCGTTGAGGAAGAACATGACGGGAACATAACGGGATATAACGCTGAAGGATACAGGGTCATGAAGGGTCGCATCAGGTTGGAGATGAGCTGCAGATTTGCTGCCCAGACTGAGCTGAGAGTTATTCCACCACAGAGGGGGCAGAGGGAACAGGAAGTCAAGGTCAAGCGAAGCAGTGAGCAGCTTCCCCGAGGGAAGGAGAGCTAAATGCTAAGTAGAGTGAGGGGCTGCACGGTGGACTGCAGGTGTGGTAGAGCAAGGACAATCTTGTTTCATTATATTCAGACAGGGCTAATATGACCCAGGGACCGCCGCTGGTTTGTTATAACTGCAGGTACAATTAGTGACGTTGGCCTCATTCTCCTTTCACCATGTCTGTAAGGTTTAAATGAAAGCACCTGGATTCAGCTGCCTACTTTATTTTCTGAATAGTCATCCTGTGCAAATTGAAGCATCAGTAATTCCCAGCATAATTTGTTTTTGGTGTTAATGTCATCATCTTCTTCTGTGGCTTTCGGTTACTATTCTCCTTCTGCATTCTTCAAGCACTTCCTTTAAGTTTTGGTTGAGCACATTCATTTCATTTCACTAAATGCAGGGGTGTCCAGTCTAACATTTGTCACAAGCTCATATGTTTGCTTGTTTGTAGTTTTACAAAAATTTCAGATGCAAGAATAAAGCTAAAATCAAAGAAGTAAAATCAACATACTGTGTTTTATTCTTTAATCTCTGTCTAGTTCTGACAAAACTGGATGTTTTCACTGTTACTCAAAAAGGTCCCATATTAGATAAAGGTAGATGGACATGTCTTTTTTGATAATAAAGCAGGCCTAGGTTCTATATTAATACTGTGAAAGTATCAAAGCCTCAGTCCACACAGAAATGCACACAGCCTGTATTCAGAAACTGAGCCTTAAAACCAGCCGTCAGGACTTCTGGAACTTTGTGACGTCACAACAAAGCAGTCAACACTCTCAGCCATGCCCCAAGCCCCGCCTTCCTGGACCCACCATCCAACCTTGCAGGATTTGGTTTGTTTACCTGAAATCTGCCATATTTTTATTGGATTAAAAAATAGCCTCTTGGCTAAACAACAAATGAAATAAAACTAAAATCACTTCAGCTATTCCACACTGCATGCTGGTACCCCTGCCAGCAGATCATTTTCTTTTCAAAGAACTGAACATGGTCAAGTTAGATATGTATAATTCAGTCTCTTACATTGGTTTTAGCACCATATTGAAATTTCAGGATGCATGAAAATGCCTGGACGCCCCTATGTGAGAGCGTGGAATGGAGTTTGTGCTGCTCAGCCAGACTGCAGTCTTGTTGAAATGCTCCTCATGCTGTCAGTAAGTTTTCGTCTGTCTGTCCCCTCAGGCCAGAGTCACAGATCTCAAGTCCTGCGTCATCATCTTGAGGGTCCTCAGAGACATGTGCAACAGACTGCCTGTGTGGCAGCCTCTAAAAGGATGGGTAAGTGACAACCACAGAATCAGAATGGCTTCTTGCACAGGAGCGTAAAGATCTCACATGCAGTAAAAGATAGAATTAAGTAATGTATAAATTAAATCAACGCTCCAGCGTTCACTCACAGACAGAATGGAAAGGGTTAGGGTTAGGGTTAATGTCTCAGTATGCCTGGTGTGTATGTGCAGGATGTGTAGTAAACTCTGTGTCCCAGCACCAGAATCATGACTCGAATTGATTTATTTTATGCTATGTTGAGCATCTTGTCTCTGTCTGTACTCTGCAGCCTCTGGAGCTGATCTGTGAAAAGGCCATAGCAACCTGTAACCGGCCTCTGGGTCCAGGTGAGGCCCTGCGCCGTGCCATGGAGTGCATCGCCTCAGGGATTCTCCTGCCAGGTCAGCAATCGCTCCTTCACTGCAGATCCTGAGCTCTGTGTTGTTTACATGTCTTTGTCTTTTTAAAGCTCTGGGCTACAAATAGTTTAACACAGTTCGTGAAGCCTGGGATCACTGCCCATAAAAAACAGTTGCAAAATTGGTGTAAATGAAATTTAGAGGCAGCACATACACGTG
The DNA here is from genome assembly GCF_046630095.1 of Trachinotus anak. Lineage (NCBI taxonomy): Eukaryota > Metazoa > Chordata > Actinopteri > Carangiformes > Carangidae > Trachinotus > Trachinotus anak. The sequence goes on along the minus strand of NW_027273859.1, from coordinate 26,208,598 downwards.
CAGAGATTACAGAGAGTCATGGACAAAAGACTGTGTTCACCTCAAGTTGTAGGACTCTTTCTCGGTAATGAAGGAAGACAGGGAGGAAAAAGGAAAGACTGGTTGAAACAAAGAGAAACACATTTCCACAGTGTCCTCTCTGGCTGTTTGTGTCTAGGAGACATTGACTGTACAGACACCTCAGTAGTCGGATTTTTGCCAATGACTGGCTGACCTCAAAGAAATTCTGGCAAATTGTCAGATGACTCAGGGAGAGGAGGCCACAATTAGCAGGGGAGCTAACTTTTATCTTATTGTGGCACATGAACAAGGTTGTGTGAGGGCAGTGTATGATATTATCTATGTTCAATACATTAAACCATTTTAATCTTGTAAAAGATTAAAGTTATTCTGACAGAAATTAATATATTTGAGCCGTCAGTGGTGAGACTGTAGTGAACGCCTCTCAGCTCAGAGCAGCGAAATGAAATTACAAAATTTGGCACTGAAATTAAAATCAGCAAGGACGCTTGAAGAACGACGTGGAACCTTCTGTTTAGATAAGAAGAAAAATGTTTAATTGAATCTGATTGAGCAGAACTGCAGGCTTGTAGTTTTACCACACACAGTATTTAAAATGATGACCCAATGTTTGTGATCACGGACTGATTGATCACTAATAGCTCGTTTCCAAAGGGACTTGGCGTACAGCATAACTGATGTACCTGAGGTGCAGTGGCAGCAGTTGTCTGTCAAAGCTGAAGGCTTAAAGAAAACTGGCTCAGTGTTTCCTCAGCTTTCACAACATTCATGGTTCCAGGACGTTGTATCCCACTGACTGTGGAGGTCTCCTGCCTTTCCTCTAGCACCACCAGGATATTCACAGTGGCTACTGGATGGATTCCCATTAAATCTAGTTTAGACCTAAATGTTCCCTCAGTGTGTATTATAAAAAATTTGATCATCCTCTTATTTTTCATCAAGCACCAACATCGTGACTACAGCATGGCTATAGACTCTACGGACCCCATCTTACACCTGGCACAAAGCACAGCAATAGTGTCTTTGCTAGTTCAGACAGACACAGTCATCATTTTCCTGTCCAGCGCCCACCTTGTTTAAACAGCAATTACACTTGCATCCATCTTCAATTGAGGTGTGGTCAGGTGCATTGTTGGTGCGTTGCTATCTAGAGGCAACAGAAAGTGATTGCGTGATTGACCAACAAAAAGCTGGTCTTAAGTCAGTGGCTCAGTATTTCAGTGTAATGTGAGAGTAATATGTATCTATATAGGTGTAGCAAAAGTGATATGGATATGGAATCAGTTGGACCACACACTTCAGACCGTGCATTTTAGGCTGTTAAAATAGAGCCATTAGTCTTGTTAGTGGATGTTTTGCACTCCCAGTCAGTTCCATTGTTTTTCTGATAATATTTGGAAAAGTGCAGTAAATGCTTCCTGACATCCAGTTGCACAACTTTACTGTTAACTTGTGAAACAATGCAGAACAATACAGAAGCTCTTTAAAAAAGCGGCTTGTCTGTCACTCGAAGGAAACTTCAGGCATCTCTGCTCCCTGTTCCACGTTCCCCATGGTAACAAATAAAAATCATATGTAGAGTTAAAAAAAGAAATCAGCCCAGGGACTGAAAACAAGGTTTTAAAGTAAACAAGCAAATAAACTAAGAAGCCGACATGCAGTGAACAGCTTTTTACTCTCAGGAGACACATGAAGAAAAATCTGTAATGAATGTGTTTTAGGATAACTGTGGTGTCTGGCTATAACCTCGTTACTCACAGGGTGTCAACAGTGATGCAGTGTAGTATCTGCTACTCTACAGTGCCGTAATGATTTCCAAATTGGGGTACAGGTTCCCTTAGGCCTCCTCTGGATTCACAGGAAGATGAAAGATGGTCTAGTTTAACTTCACTTTCATTGAGAAAAAGTTGGTGCAGGGATTGAACACAGTGTACACTGTTATTTCTTTCTACATCATGTAAACATTTATCTTCTGAGATCCCACAGACAAATCTTCATCCGACATCACCTCATGTGAAAAATGTTTCTTATTCAGCTCTAATTTGATGGAAAGTTGTTCTCAGCCCTTCTCTCTCTCTCTGATCCTTGATCTGGGAAACCTTTGTGCATCATTGCAGAGCTGCGAGTTTGTGGCTGTGACGATGTGACTGGATTTTTAAAATCTGGTTCAGGGTTTCCCTCAGCAGTGAAATGGCAAGTTGCTCCCTGGCTCTTTGGTGAATTACTGCTGTGTTATCTTGGTGTGCAGGTGCTTCTCCAGTCAGAGTCAGAGCCCGGTGTGGAAGCACTGACGTGGTCTTTCTTTTACAGGAGGCCCAGGAGTTCACGACCCCTGTGAGAGGGAACCTACAGACGTCCTGTCTGACCTCAGCGCCCAGCAGGCCGACGCCATCACACACAGCGCACAGGTCAGTGCATCTACAGAGCAACTCAGTTTACCCATTAGTCACTTTTACTGCTTACAGCATCGCCCTCTTCTTCTGCAGTGATGAGTTTTTCACAGTAAAATCTTAAACTTGAAGAAATATAATCAGCATTTCTTTCTTCTATGAGCATTTACATCAGCAGTGTTTCTGACACTAGTGGTTCTACATCATAATATGGCTGCAACTAATGATTATTTTCCAAATTAGCTACTCTGCAGATTATTTCTCAATTAATTATTTGCTCTGAAATGTCTGAAAATGGTGAAAAAAGTCCATCACTATTTCCCAGAGCCGAATGAGACGTCTTTAAATGTCTTGTTTTCTAAAAACCCAGAGATATTTTATTTATTATGATGTAAGACATGGAAATGTTGAATTTGTGAAGCTGGAACCATCCAAAGTTTGACATTTATGCTGGAAAAATGAACTAATAATCAAAATAGCTGCTGAATAGTTGTCTGTTGATGACTAATCGATTAACTGACTAATCGTTTCAGCTCTACATTATACAGTCTTCAGTCTGACTTCAGTCAACAGTACTGCCTGGAAGTGTCGTGTTTCTACAGTTTGTGTATTTTCATGCATTGACATCATCAGCATTACACTGTAGTGAGTAACACATGTTGGTTGCTGGTGTGTATTTCAGCTTTTTTAAAGGATGATTCATGTAAACATCAGCCTTTGACGCAATCTCCTGGGGACGTGGGTGGGAAGCCAGTGGAGGATCGTGCCCTTGTCGAGCACCAATGACTTCTGCTTATTGCCAGGGCTGCGTATCATTTCAAGTTTAACACTCAACAAAAGATGCCAAACTTCAAACTGCTATAAATTTCATTTAAAACTAAGCAGCAGAACCAGAATTTTGCTCTGGAAACAAATTTAGATTTAAATCAGGAGCTATCTGATCAAAGAAAAAGTGAAAAGCATAAAAACTAAACAAGCTTTTGATGCCAACTTGCAGATACTTAACAGTGTGTGACACTGTGCTACAGACACATTTCAGGTGTTGTCAAAAAGTGTAAAGGTTTGATACCCAGCCCTGCGTGTTGTAGCCATGATAAAGTTCACATGTTGATTTAGCACAGAATATTCCTATAGTATTACAGCATCAGTTTTTCTACAGGTGTTAAGTAAATACTTATTCATATAGA